>NC_092101.1:32065464-32399214 GCF_045679555.1 Salvelinus alpinus | reverse complement strand
ATGAGGAAGGTGAGGGATCAGCCCAGAACTACACGGCAGGACCTGGTCAATGACCTGAAGAGAGCTGGGACCACAGTCTCAAAGAAAACCATTAGTAACACACTACGCCGTCATGGATTAAAATCCTGCAGCGCACGCAAGGTCCCCCTGCTCAAGCCAGCGCATGTCCAGGTTCGTCTGAAGTTTGCCAATGACCATCTGGATGATCCAGAGGAGGAATGGGAGAAGGTCATGTGGTTTGATGTGACAAAAATAGAGCTTTTTGGTCTAAACTCCACTCGCCGTGTTTGGAGGAAGAAGAAGGATGAGTACAACCCCAAGAACACCATCCCAACCGTGAGGCATGGAGGTGGAAACATCATTCTTTGGGGATGCTTTTCTGCAAAGGGCACAGGGCGGCTGCACTGTATTGAGGGGAGGATGGATGGGGCCATGTATCGCGAGATCTTGGCCAACAACCTCCTTCCCTCAGTAAGAGCATTGAGATGGGTCGTGGCTGGGTCTTCCAGCATGACAACGACCCGAAACACACAGCCAGGGCAACTAAGGAGTTGCTCCGTAAGAAGCATCTCAAGGTCCTGGAGTGGCCTACCCAGTCTCCAGACCTGAACCCAATAGAAAATCTTTGGAGGGAGCTGAAAGTCCGTATTGCCCAGCGACAGCCCCGAAACCTGAAGGATCTGGAGAACGTCTGTATGGAGGAGTGGGCCAAAATCCCTGCTGCAGTGTGTACAAACCTGGTCAAGAACTACAGGAAACGTATGATCTCTGTAATTGCAAACAAAGGTTTCTGTACCCAATATTAAGTTCTGCTTTTCTGATGTATCAAATACTTATGTCATGCAATAAAATGCAAATTAATTACTTAAAAATCATACAATGTGATTTTCTGGATTTTTGTTTTAGATTCTGTCTCTCACAGTTGAAGTGTATCTATGATAAAAATTACAGACCTCTACATGCTTTGTAAGTAGGAAAACCTGCAAAATCGGCAGTGTATCAAATACTTGTTCTCCCCACTGTATATACTGTACTCTATACCATCTACTGCGTCTTGCCTATGCCGTTCAGCCATCGCTCATCCATTTATATTTTTATGTAAATATTCTTATTCATTCCTTTATACTTGTGGGTATAAGGTAGTTGTTGTGAAATTGTTAGATTACTTGTTAGATATTACTGCATGGTCGGAACTAGAAGCACAAGCATTTCGCTACACTCACATTAACATCTGCTAACCATGTGTATGTGACAAATAACATTTGATTTGATTTGACACAGGCACGCACACAGACACGCACCCTCCCACATGTTCTGTGGTGAGACGTTAATGTCTGTATGGCAGTAGTTAGTGTGTAATGTTGTGGCGAAGTGCTGCACGGAGCCTTCACCGTGCACCGCCACTTTAAGAGCGCATCAGCAGTAAGGAAGGAGGAAATAAAGACAGCTCGTTGAGCTCTTTGGGGAGGAGTCTTGGGTGGCGCGACAGTTTGATTGTGTGTGCTATGCTGCAGAAGTTTTGTTTGTTTTCAGCGTGTGTAGTTTATAAAGTATTTAACTCAATCATCGGTGTGACCGCTCTAGGTCGTGGTGGTTTTCGTTTGGGACCGCGCCGGTTATGGATCGCATGGATTAGTAGCAACATTGTTGCGAAGTTTTAACATACAAACCAACAAACCATCGGACAGTCAGACAGTACACCGGCACGCCTGAAGACCACAGCTAAGATCTCTCTTGATCTCTTTCTCTCTTTCTCTTCCCTCTATTGTTCCAGTGCTTTACCCTGCAACAGACTCTATTTTTCAAATGCACTTCCCATTGAAGTTCATTAGAGCTGGACTATTATTCCCCTGCCAGAAGTATTTGGCTGGACATTTTAGTTAAAAGGGAGGTTGCTTGCAAGTTGTGTATTGTTATTTGAACTGTATTGAGGTGGGGTGTACTAATGACATGTGGCCGAGAAGATTGTGGAAATTTTTAAGGCCTTTGTTGTGTCTATGAACACCCCCCACATTCATACCCTCTGCCTTCCTCCACTGGAAGATAATACATATTACTGCAAATCCTCTGTTGATGACTGGGTTCTTTCTTGTATGAAGTTGCTGTTCAATTGCTCTGCCATTATTAATATTATTATTATTGTATGAGGTATTCTTGGTGGGGTTACCCCTGTGCTGTGATGTGGGGTTTATAGAGGGTGTGTTCTCTTTTCTCTCCACTGGCTATCTGGTAAACAGGCTACACTCTAGGCAGTCTCTTCTGCTGATGTGTGTGGGTCTTGTAGTGGTACTCTCTCTATTCTACTCTTTTCCTTTCGGCATGGTTAATACCTGCCTGGCGCCCGAACAAAATCTTTCTTTACCCCTCTCTAATAAATGCCGCTACAGAATTGGCGCCCAAACAGGGACTTGAAGAGAAACACCCATGACACCATCCACACAAGGTTGAATCATGTCTTTTGTTGGAACCCCATACTGTGTCAATGTGGACACACCTAATGGTAATGATGTTCAAGATTCTTTCATTGTGGAAGGACTCGATGAACTAATGGAGTTGGATAGTACTGACTCTAATCCCCAGGTTTCTGGCTCGCCTATAACATCTCCACCATTACCCTCCCCTCAAACCCTTCCTGTTACCCTGTCCAGAGAGACTGGTGTCTCTGATCACTGGACAACTGGAACATCAATGGACACACACCAATCATAGTTTGACAATGGAGGAGAATGCCATTCGCAAACTCAGTGAATGTGTGGAGGCTCATCAGACAGATGTGCAGCTGAGGTTGGATTACCTTCCCTGTCAAATGAGGAAAACCAGCAACAAATTGTTCAGAGACAGAAATATTTACAAGATTCTCTGAAGCAGGATATTCAAGGAAAACTGCACTGGTTCAAAACACAAATGGAAACTAACCATCAAGTCATAATCTATCTTGAGGAGGAACAAAAACAGAGAGCAGAGGAGTCAGCCTCTGTTGTGAAGGGAGTGTGTTCTTATCTGAAGGAAGTTATGGAGGACATGAAGAACTCTCTCAAAGGGGAACTACGATTTTTGATTGAACAGACTCAAAAGGACACCGTTAATGAGATGGAAAAAGCACAGAAGGCCACATACCTTCAAATGGAAGAGCTGCACCAGGAGGTAAAGCAGTGCTTTTCCCTTCTGGGCAAACCTTCTGCACCACCCTCAGGATTTACCTCTGCCACTGGCTTGGCCAGTAAGGGAACAGGTAGCACTACAAAAACCCCTCTGGAGATACTGTTAAACGACAGAACTCCCGCTGCCACTGTCATGCCTCCTCTAGAGCGCTCCCTCCCTATCAAACTACTTTTCCCCACTTTTGGCAGCCCAGAAGATGATGTTGATCCACTGTTTTTCTTATCTAAGTGTAATGATTTTCTTTCTATCCGGCCCCTTACTGACTTGGAGGTTCTTGCCACCCTCCGCAGTGTTCTTCATGTCATGGTACAGCAAGAGACTGGTGGGAGATAGCCCGTGAACATGTGTCAACCTGGGAGGAGTTTCAAAAAATATTCCTCTTAGCCTTCCTCTCAGAGGACTATGGGATGAACTGGCGGAACGTGTTCGTAACAGAGTCCAGGGTGAAGCAGAGCCAATACGGGACTTTTCCTTCTCCTATCGAGTTCTATGTAGGAGATGGAAGGCTGACATTACTGAGCAGGAGATGGTCAACCTCATTCTTAAGAACATGGTTTCCCGCCTCGCTAGTCAACTTCGAGAACGTGTGAAGAATGTGGAGGATCTTGTGCGTCTGGGGACTCGGTTTGAGAAGGACTGGAAGCACCACCTCCAAACTAAAAACCCTGTTCCCTCATCCCAGTATACCCATAACTCTCCTGGGGCTAAACCGTCTCAGATATTTGTACCCAAGATCCAGGACAAAAGTCCAGTGAGGTGCTGGAGGTGTAAAGTCCAACATCCTCCAGGTTCTTGCCCCCTCTATGGCCAGCGTCAGGATTCAGGAAAAGGTCAGAAAGGACAGAAGACCGACAGTCTAGACTGGCATGGTGGCTTGCATACAATTGGGTCAGCCTTAATCCCCACCATGAAGCCTTTAGACAGCACAACTAGCGGTCTTATTCCTATTCCGCAACAACTATTGGTGCCTTTGACTGTTAGGAACTGGAGAGGGAAGGCCATAATCGACACAGGAGCAACTTACTCTGATGCAAGAGGCCCTGTGGCAGAACATGGCATTACCTCATGAGGAGCTATGAACATGGGAGGGACCATTGTACTTGGCCAATGGAGAACCTACCACCCCCTTGGGCTGGATTAGTATAATAATAAAACTGCATGATGAGACTATTAAACTTCCTGTGGCTATTCTTGCAGATTCAAGCCTTGCATTTGCTGTAGTCCTTGGCCTAGACTTACTGTTCTTCAGTGGACTGACCATCTCGATGTCCGAACCCTCCTATCGGCTGCACTCTGACTATTCCCAGCCTCATCCATTTCAACCTGGTAATGCACTGATTTCAGGCTGGAGCCTGCTACATTATGCAGAGTCCGGACAAGGTCAAGTCAGAGACAGAGAAAATATAATGAGACAAAGACAAAACATGTTCCACCAGTGAAGTCCGAGAACCCAACTATCACCCTGATTATCACACCTAAACAGCTTCTATCTCAAGGCCATCAGACTGTTAAACAGCCACCACTAACATTTAGCGGCCGCTGCCAACATACTGACTCAACTCCAGCCACTTTAAAAATGGGAATTGATGGAAATTATGTAAAAATGTACCACTAGCCACTTTAAACAATGCCACTTAATATAATGTTTACATACCCTACATTACCCATCTCATATGTATATACTGTACTCTATATCATCTACTGCATCTTGCCATCTTTATGTAATACATGTACCACTAGCCACTTTAAACTATGCCACTTTATGTTTACATACCCTACAGTACTCATCTCATATGTATATACCGTACTCTATACCATCTACAGCATCTTGCCATGCCGTTCTGTACCACCACTCATTCATATATCTTTATGTACATATTCTTTATCCCTTTACACTTGTGTGTGTGTATAAGGTAGTAGTTGTGGAATTGTTAGGTTAGATTACTTGTTGGTTATTACTGCATTGTCGGAACTAGAAGCACAAGCATTTCGCTACACTCGCATTAACATCTGCTAACCATGTGTATGTGACTAATAAAATTTGATTTGATTTGATTTGATTACCGCCGTACCCCCCCCCTTCTATCCGAGAGCAAAAGCAAACCTGATGCTCATTTCTACATCAAACAAGCAGTGGAACAGGCATGTCTGTCGGATGATGAGAGGTGGCAGCTCTCCCAGATGTTGGAGATGAACAGTGAGGTCTGTACTCTTACACTCGGCCGTACAACCGTCTTCAAACACAAAATCTATACCTGGCATGAAGTCCCCATTTAAGCAGTGTCCCTACAGGCTGTCCCCAGCCAAACTGGAAATTCTCAATGAACAGCTCAAAAGCATGTTGGAGAATGGAATTGTGGAACCTTCTTTTTCCGGATGGGCTTCTCCGGTTGTCCTGATTCCTAAGAAAGATGGTGGATATCGATTCTGTGTGGACTACAGAAAGCGATGCCTACTCTCTTCCAAACATAAATGACATACTGGAATCTCTGGCAGGAGCATCCATCTTTAGTAATCTGGAACTGAACAGTGGCTATTGGCAGGTGGCAATGGATCCCGCTAGTCAGGACAAGACTGCCTTTGTCACCCCTGCTGGTTTGTACTCCTTCAAAGTCATGCCTTTTGGTTTGAAGAATGCTCCAGCAACCTTCCAAAGGTTGATGGAGACTGTCCTTGTAGATCTGAAGGTGTAGAAATAGTCTTGTGTATCTGGATGACATCATAATCTACTCCTCCTCTGTCGCGGATCATCTGAAAGACATACAGTCCGTCTTCGACAGACTACAGGCTGCAGGTTTGACCTTGAACTTGAAGAAGTGTAATTTCTGTTTGCCAGAACTCAAGTTCCTTGGTCATGTGGTTAATGCTGAAGGTATCCATGCAGATCCAGCCAAAGTTGCAGCCGTGCAGGAATTCCCAATTCCCACATCCCTCAAGGCTGTTCAGCATTTTCTGGGTATGGCTGGATGGTACCACAGGTTTGTGCCTGACTTTTCAAAGGTTGTGAAATTCCAATGGACCCCTGCATGCCAAAGTGCACTCGAATAAATACCGCTACAATGTGCAGCAGTGGTTTACCCATGGGTACAGGCTCTTCTTTACACTGTGCAGAAACTCACACTTTCCACATCCTCTCGCTGTAAACTCTAATAATCAGTGACAAACCTATACCACTTTGATGACTATGGCACCACTGCTTTAGGACATCATTGATATCAACCCTCAAGTGATTAGGGGACTGGTTTACCTGCCAAATGATGGGATATAGGTTGGCATGTACTTTATGCTTAGCCTGGTCCCAGATCTGTTTGTGCTGTCTTGCCAACAGCTACGGTCATAGTCACACCAGGGTCGGTGAGCTCGGTTGGCTCCACCTTACAGTGGGGTATCACATGAGAACATATGAGAGCAACAGGCCTACATGTACATGGTTTAACTCAACATGCTGCTCTACAATGTAAGCCTGTCTGGATCTGTACACTCAACACCTACATTTCCATATATGCTGTGAAAACGTTCATGTAGCTTGCGGTTCTTTTGATATAATCATTGTCAAATGTGAGTTAACACTATAGCATTCTGCAAGAATGGCATTCATACTCCATATTATTTCCAGATGTGGTGGTTGTGTTCTCATTGCATGCAAAACATCCTACCATGAAAACCAGAGCCCATACAGATGCATGGGCACACCCACATGAATGCACACACAACACACACATTCATGCACGAACACACACAAACACACACTCATTGACGCACACCACACACGCACAGGGTCTTTCAAAAATATATTAAGCCATCTTTATTTTGATCACTGAGAGCTGAGCTTCAGCAATAAAGCCACAACCTAACTCCTTTACGGCTAAACATTTTCCATTTATAACAGATATTGCCAAATTCAGTCTCTCAGAGAGATACTTAGCCTGATATCCGACCTTCGGCAGTGAAAAGACCTTGGTCTCCTTCGGCAATGAAAAGACCTTGGTCTTCTTCGGCAATGAGAAGAGCGAGATCTCCGTCATCACCTCTGTTGAGTGGGATTACTGTGGTCATGTGAAGCTACCTAGCTGACGTGCTAACATCCATCCACTTTGAGCAGAGAAACCATTATATAGCCATATCACAGACCAGACCTGGGTTCAAACACTATTTGAAATCATTTCAAATACATCAGCTGGGCTTGATTGAGTTTGCCAGGCACAATGGAACCAATAGAATAGGTGCAAAAGTGAAAACCCTTCCCATCTGTCCCACCAGGCAGGCGAAGGCAAATGCTAAATTTATTTGAAATAGTATTTGAACCCAGGTCTACAACAGACCCATCTGTCTTAACCACAGACTCAGGTTTCACTCGGACACCCCTAGTGAATACATCACACAGCATACATACCAGGCTCCCTTTTTAATTAGTTATTTCCTGTACTAAATATGGAAATATGGAAATATTTCCATGTCAGATTGACGTAGTTTATTCAGATGAATGTGCATCCAGGCTGCTTCTGTTTTTAGAGCTGTAATTCTACATGCAGTTAGAGTCAGCCTTCTCGGGGGCTGTGTCCCAAATGGAAACATATTCCCTATACGTAGTGTGGGCTCTGATCCAAAGTAGTACACTATCTTGGGAATAAGTTGTCATTTGGGATGCAGTCTCGGAGGGAGCCATTAGCAGGTCAACAGAGTCTCCTCATCAGACATATAACAGCTGACAACAGTCATGAAGCCCAGCCCACAGCCTACAGTACAGTACTAGGCTTTATGCTGTAGTGTATCTAACGTGTATATCTTACACTGTTACCCCAGGAAATCTTAAGTCTTATTACATACAGCCGGGAGGAACTATTGGAGCAACGTCAACTAACCAACATTACGACCAGGAATACGACTTTCCCGAAGCGGATCCTCTGTTTGGACCACCACCCAGGACAATGGATCGGATCCCAGTAGGCGACCCAGAACAACGGCACCGCAGAAGGAGCGGTCTTCTGGTCAGGCTCCGTAGACGGGCACACCGCCCACCGCTCCCGAGTGTACTACTCGCCAATGTCCAGTCTCTTGACAACAAGGTAGACGAAGTTCGAGCAAAAGTTGCCTTCCAGAGAGACATCAGAGACTGTAACATTCTTTGTTTCACGGAAACATGGCTCACCCGGGATACGTTATCAGAGTCGGTACAGCCACCCGGTTTCTTCATGCATCGCGCCGACAGAAACAAACATCTCTCTGGTAAGAAGAAGGGAGGGGATGTATGCCTTATGATTAACGAGTCGTGGTGTGATCATAACATCATACAGGAACTCAAGTCCTTTTGTTCACCTGACTTAGAATTCCTTACGATCAAATGCCGACCGCATTATCTACCAAGAGGATTCTCTTCAATTATAATCACAGCCGTGTATATCCCCCAAGCAGACACTGGAAACCAGTTTACATAGAGGAAATGGAGACCTGCATTTATTGTAGCTGGAGATTTTAACAAGGCTAATCTGAAAACAAGGCTCCCTAAATTTTATCAGCATATTGAATGCGCGACCCGGGCTGGCAACACCCTGGATCATTGCTACTCTAATTTCCGCGACGCATACAAAGCCCTCCCTCGCCCTTCTTTCGGCAAACCTGACCACGACTCCATTTTGTTGCTCCTAGCCTATAGACAGAAACTAAAACAGGAAACGCCCGTGCTCAGGTCTGTTCAACGCTGGTCTGACCACTCGGATTCCACGCTTCAAGATTGCTTCGATCACGTGGACTGGGATATGTTCCGGATAGCATCGGACAATAACATTGATGTATACGCTGATTCGGTGAGTGAGTTTATTAGCAAGTGCATCGGTGATGTGGTACCCACGGTGACCATTAAATCCTTCTCCAACCAGAAATTGTGGATTGATGGCAGCATTCACGCAAAACTGAAAGTGCAAACCACTGCTTTTAATCATGGCAAGGCGGCCGGAAACATGACCGAATACAGACAGTGTAGCTATTCCCTCTGCAAGGCAATCAAACAAGCTAAGCGTCAGTATAGAGACAAAGTAGAGTTGCAATTCAACAGCTCAGACACGAGATGTATGTGGCAGAGTCTACAGTCAATCAAGGATAAAAAAAAAAAGAAAACCAGCCCTGTTGCGGACACTGATGTCTTGCTCCCAGACAAACTAAACAACTTCTTTGCTCGCTTTGAGGACAATACAGTGCCACTGACACGGCCCGCTACCAAAACCTGCGGGTTCTCCTTCACCGCAGCCAACGTGAATAAAACATTTAAACGTGTTAACCCTGGCAAGGTTGCCGGCCCAGATGGCATCCCTAGCCGCGTCCTCAGAGCATGCGCAGACCAGCTGGCTGGTGTGTTTTCGGACATATTCAATCAATCCCTATCCCAGCCTGCTGCTCCCACATACTTCAAGAGGGCCACCATTGTTCCTGTTCCCAAGAAAGCTAAGGCAACTGAGCTAAATGACTATCGCCCTGTAGCACTCACTTCCATCATCATGAAGTGCTTTGAGAGACTAGTCAAGGATCATATCACCTCCACCTTACCTGACACCCTAGACCCACTCCAATTTGCTTACTGCCCCAATAGGTCCACAGACGACGCAATCGCAACCACACTGCCCTAACCCATCTGGACAAGAGGAATACCTATGTAAGAATGCTATTCATCGACTACAGCTCAGCATTTAACACGATAGTACCATCCAAACTCGTCATCAACCTCGAGACCCTGGGTCTCGACCCCGCCCTGTGCAACTGGGTCCTGGACTTTCTGACTGGCCAGTTGGTGAGGGTAGGAAACAACATCTCCACCCCACTGATCCTCAACACTGTGGCCGCACAAGGGTGCGTTCTCAGCCCTCTCCTGTACTCCGTTTTCACCCATGACTGTGTTTGGCCATGCACGCCTCCAACTCAGTCATCAAGTTTGCTGACGACACTACAGTGGTAGGCTTGATTACCAACAACGACGAGACGATCTACAGGGAGGAGGTGAGGGCCCTCGGAGTGCGGTGTCAGGAAAATAACCTCACACTCAACGTCAACAAAACAAGGGAGATGATCGTGGACTTCAGGAAACAGCAGAGGGAGCACCCCCCCTATCCACATCGACAGGACAGTAGTGGAGAAGGCGGA
This sequence comes from Salvelinus alpinus, assembly GCF_045679555.1. Classification (NCBI taxonomy): domain Eukaryota; kingdom Metazoa; phylum Chordata; class Actinopteri; order Salmoniformes; family Salmonidae; genus Salvelinus; species Salvelinus alpinus. The sequence goes on along the minus strand of NC_092101.1, from coordinate 32,388,921 downwards.
AAGTTTTAAGTTCCTCGGCGTACACATCACGGAAAACTGAAATGGTCCATCAATACAGACCGTGTGGTGAAGGAGGCGCAACAGCGCCTCTTCAACCTCAGGAGGCTGAAGAAATTTGGCTTGTCACCAAAAACTCACAAACTTTCACAGATGCACAATCGAGAGCATCCTGTCGGGCTGTATCACCTCCTGGTACGGCAACTGCTCTGCCCACAACCGTAAGGCTCTCCAGAGGGTAGTGAGGTCTGCAGAACGCATCACCGGGGGCAAACCTCCTGCCCTCCAGGACACCTACACCACCCGATGTCACAGGAAGGCCAAAACAATCATCAAGGACAACCACCCGAGCCACTGCCTGTTCACCCCGCTATCATCCAGAAGGCGAGGTCAGTACAGGTGCATCAAAGCTGGGACCGAGAGACTGAAAAACAGTTTGTATCTCAAGGCCATCAGACTGTTAAACAGTCATCACTAACATTGAGTTGCGTCTGCCAACATCAGACTCAATCTCTAGCCACTTTAATAATGAATAATTGGATTTAATAAATGTATCACTAGTTACTTAAACAATGCCACTTTATATAATGTTTACATACCCTACATTACTCATCTCATATGTATATACTGTACTCTATACCATCTACTGCATCTTGCCTATGCTGTTCGGCCATCGCTCATCCATATATTTATATGTACATATTCTTAATCATTCATTTACACTTGTGGGTTTAAGGTAGTTGTTGTGAAATTGTTAGATTACTTATTAGATATTACTGCACGGTCGGAACTAGAAGCACAAGCATTTCGCAACACTCGCATTAACATCTGCTAACCATGTGTATGTGACCAATAAAATTTGATTTGATTTGTTAGACATGGGATCTGACATGGGGCCCTGTGCCTGCTTTCCCACTGTGAAGAGGGAAGGGGGTAGGACTCCTCCCTGGTGACAGTTTTACTGTTCAGGGATACTTTAATGTACCCTCAGTATCATATATTCACATAAACAGATTTAGTAATTTTCATCTAAATAGTTTGTGAGATTTTCTTAATGGCCCTGGCAAGCTACACATATACACGTGAGTCATATGTGAGTCCTATTCAGACACATTCACTCTAACAGTGAAGTGACTGTACCAGATTAGCTGTCTGTCTGTGGAGTGCCATTCTGGTCCTTAGCTATGGCAAAGTAAGGTAAGTGTTGGGTTGTGTGTTTGAGTGACAGCTCCAGGCCCTCTGGCTGTGCGCAGATCGAGTTGCCTTGTACATCCTATCTGTCAGCCTGTCTGCACTTAGCCATAACCAGATTCCCAGGAGCCTCTGCTCGCCTCAGGTTCAGGTTAGCTCCACCGGGACGCCTCGTTAACATGCCACCATGGAACCCAGACACACAATGACTGGACAACGAGACGGGACAGGGTGAAATAAAGGATGTACACCCACTCTTCCTGTCGGTGCTTCACTCTGCCTGTTTGTCCTGTAGGAGGATGTGGATGAGAAAGAGGAGGAGGAGAAACCCTATCACACTGCATGCAGCCACATCTCCCCTGCTTAAAGCACAATCCTCATGACTAGAGCCACACTTGCCTCATCATACTCTCACTGGTCTGACTGTCTGTCTGACACAAACACTATGACACTGTGAGGGCTGAGCTAGTGGAAACAGACAGTGCCAAGTCCAGCTAGCAGCTTCCAGAGAGTTGGAGAGAAGGTACTGTGTGGTGGATATATGGAGTAACAGAGACAATAGTAACACCTCGACCCAGACCTTCTTTACGCTGTTCCCCCATTAGAGAGCTTGTTTCCTGGGGCTAATGGGCCATGCATCAGCCCTGCTACACACACACACACACTTGATCAGCCCTGAATCAGCTCTGCCAAGACCTTGTTTCCTGGTCCCCCATTCTAGGGTCCACAGACAGACACGGATGGGCCCTGGAACCGTTGCAGTTTAGCCCTGCTCTGTCTGGTAAACACACTGTTGCTGTTGGCCCACTGCACCCTCCTAACATCCAGCCTTTAAAAATCCAGACATTCTGTTGGTAAACATGCTCCGCAACACTCCCTGTCAATCAGAAGTACTGAGTAATGAAAGAATACCAATTCTAACATGAAATGAAAGATGGACACAGCAAATCAAGCCAATGTAATTTCAGGAGGGGACAATTACAATCCGAAAGAGGGCATGTTTCCATGGTGGTGTTATCGTGCCTCTTTGTTTGACTAGTTTGATCTGAAACACATCTCTGTTCTCTCTGGCCTTTTGATGAAGCAACATTGTAAAGTTTAGCTGTTGGAATGTGCTCTTTCTGTGTTTGCCAAGTCTTCGTCGTTTTCCCTCTCTTTTTTATTACATTATTTGAACTTGGTGTGTGAATTGATTAATGACGCCGGAGGAGATGGCTGCCATTTACGGGCTCGTAACCAATTGTGCTATTGTGTGTGTTTTTTCCACGTTATGTGTAACTTATTCTCTTATGACCGAAAATAGCTTCTGGATATCAGAACAGCGATTACTCACCTCGTACTGAACAAAGATTTTTTCTTTAATGAGCTGGATGCGAAGGATTTCAGACTTCAGACACCGGACAAGGCCCAAATCCCCGTAATTCGCACGAAGAAGAGACAGAGATATAGGGGTCATAGGTCAGGGTGCCTTGTAAGAATCAGACGGCGCGTGGGTAATCCGCCTCTACTATCAGTCCTATTAGCCAACATGCAATCATTGGATAATAAACTGGATGAGCTCCGATTTAAGCCTATCCTACCAACGGGACATTAAAAACTGTAATATCTTATGTTTCACTGAGTTGTGGCTGAACGGCGACAAGGATAACATACAGCTGGCTGGGTTCTCTGTGCATCGGCAAGATAGAACAGCTGCCTCGGTAAGACAAGGGGTGGTGGTCTGTGTCTATTTGTCAACAGCTGGTGCACGAAATCTAATATTAATGAAGTCTTGAGGTTTTGCTTGCCTGAGGTAGAGTATCTCATGATAAGCTGTAGACCACACTATTTACTATTTTTCATCTATACTTTTCGTAGCTGTCTATTTACCACCACAAACCGATGCTGGCACTAAGACCACACTCAACAAGCTTTATAAGGCCTTAAGCAAACAAGACAATGCTCATGCAGAGGCGGCGCTCCTAGTGGCCCGGGGACTTTAATGTAGACAAACTTAAATCCATTTTACCTAATTTCTACCAGCATGTTACATGTGCAACAAGAGGGGAAAAAAACTATAGACCACCTTTACTCCACACACAGAGATGCATACAAAGCTCTCCCTCGCCCTCCATTTGGCAAATCTGAGCATAACTCTATCCTCCTGATTCCTATTGACAAGCAACAACTAAAGCACGAAGTACCAATACATACGGAAGTGGTCAGATGACACAGATGCTAAACTACAGGACTGTTTTTCTAGCACAGACTGGAATATGTTCCGGGATTATTCCGATGGCATTGAGGAGTACACCACATCAGTCACTGGCTTCATCAATAAGTGCATCGATGATGTCGTCCCCACAGTGACCGTAAGTACATACCCCAACCAGAAGCCATGGATTACAGGCAACATCCGCACTGAGCTAAAGGGTAGAGCTGCCAATTTCAAGGGGCGGGACTCTGACCCGGAAGCTATTTAGAAATCCCACTATGCCTTCCTACGAACCATCAAACAGGCAAAGCGTCAATACAGGACTAAGATTGAATCCTACTACACCGGCTCCAATGCTCGCCGAATGTGGCAGGGCTTGCAAACTATTACAGACTACAAAGGGAAGCACAGCTGTGAGCTGCTCAGTGACACAAGCCTACCAGACGAGCTAAATTACTTCTATGCATGCATCGAGGCATGCAACACATTCTCACATAGGTATTCCTCTTGTCCAGATGGGTTAGGGCAGTGTGCAGTGTGGTTGCGATTGCGTCGTCTGTGGACCTATTGGGTCGGTAAGCAAATTGGAGTGGGTCTAGGGTGTCAGGTAGGGTGGAGGTGATATGGTCCTTGACTAGTCTCTCAAAGCACTTCATGATGACGGAAGTGAGTGCTACGGGGCGGTAGTCGTTTAGCTCAGTTACCTTAGCTTTCTTGGGAACAGGAACAATGGTGGCCCTCTTGAAGCATGTGGGAACAGCAGACTGGGATAAGGATTGATTGAATATGTCCTTAAACACACCAGCCAGCTGGTCTGCGCATGCTCTGAGGACGCGGCTGGGAATGCCGTCTGGGCCTGCAGCCTTGCGAGGGTTAACACGTTTAAATGTTTTACTCACCTCGGCTGCAGTGAAGGAGAGCCCGCAGGTTTTGGTAGCGGGCCGTGTCAGTGGCACTGTATTGTCCTCAAAGTGAGCAAAAAAGTTATTTAGTCTGTCTGGGAGCAAGACATCCTGGTCCGCGAGGGGGCTGGTTTTCTTTTTGTAATCCGTGATTGACTGTAGACCCTGCCACATACCTCTTGTGTTTGAGCTGTTGAATTGCGACTCTACTTTGTCTCTATACTAGCACTTAGCTTGTTTGATTGCCTTGCGGAGGGAATAGCTACACTGTTTGTATTCGGTCATGTTTCCGGTCACCTTGCCCTGGTTAAAAGCAGTGGTTCGCGCTTTCAGTTTCACGCGAATGCTGCCATCAATCCACGGTATCTGGTTTGGGAATGTTTTAATCGTTGCTGTGGGTATTACGTCGCTGATGCACTTTCTAATGAACTCGCTCACCGAATCAGCGTATTCGTCAATGTTGTTGTTGGACGCAATGCGGAACATATCCCAATCCACGTGATCGAAGCAGTCTTGAAGCGTGGAATCAGATTGGTCGGACCAGCGTTGAACAGACCTGAGCACTGGAGCTTCTTGTTTTAGTTTCTGTTTGTAGGCTGGAAGCAACAAAATGGAGTCGTGGTCAGCTTTTCCGAAAGGAGGGCGGGGGAGGGCCTTATATGCGTCACGGAAGTTAGAATAACAATGATCCAGGGTTTTACCAGCCCTGGTAGCACAATCGATATGCTGATAGAATTTAGGGAGTTTTGTTTTCAGATTAGCCTTGTTAAAATCCCCAGCTATGATGAATGCAGCCTCAGGGTGTGTGGTTTCCAGTTTACATAGAGTCAGATAAAGTTTGTTCAGGGCCATCGATGTGTCTGCTTGGGGGGGAATATATACGGCTGTAATTATAATCGAAGAGAATTCCCTTGGTAGATAATGCGGTCGACATTTGATTGTGAGGAATTCTAAGTCAGGTGAACAGAATGACTTGTTCCTGTATGTTGTTATGATCACACCACGTCTCGTTGATCATAAGGCATACCCCCCCGCCGCTCTTCTTACCAGAAAGATGTTGGTTTCTGTCGGCGCGATGCGTGAAGAAACCAGCTGGCTGCACCGACTCCGTTAGCGTCTCTCGAGTGAGCCATGTTTCCGTGAAGCAAAGAACGTTACAGTCTCTGTCTCTCTGGAATGCTACCCTTGCTCGGATTTCATCAACCTTGTTGTCAAGAGACTGGACATTGGCGAGTAGTATGCTAGGGAGTGGAGCGCGATGTGCCCGTCTCCGAAGCCTGACCAGAAGACCGCTTCGTTTGCCCCTTTTACGGCGTCGTCGCCGGCTGGGATCAGATCCATTGTACTGGGTGGAAGGAAAACACAGGATCCGCTTCGGGAGAGTCATATTCCTGGTCGTAATGATAGTGAATTGACGTTGCTCTTATATTCAGTAGTTCCTCCCGACTGTATGTAATGAAACCTAAGATTACCTGGGGTACCAATGTAAGAAATAACACGTAAAAAAACAAAATACTGCATAGTTTCCTAGGAACGCGAGGCGGCCATCTCTGTCGGCGCCTGACTTCCCTGCCACCTACACACACGATATGACAGCTTGTAAGTAAGCATTTCACTGTAAGGTCTACACATGTTGTATTCGGCGAGTGTGACAAATAAAATTTTAATCTATCTTTTTCCTTTTTGTCTCTCTCTCGCTCTCTCACTCTCTATACAAAGGGCTTTATTGGCATGGGAAATATGTTTACATTGCCAAAGCAAGTGAAATAAATAATAAACAAAAGTGAAATAAACAATCAAAAATGTGTAAACATTATACTCACAAGTTTCAAAGGAATAGACACATTTCAAATCTCATATTATGGCTATGTACAGTGTTATGATGTGCAAATCTCGCTCTCTCGCTCTCTCTGTCTCTCTATCTTCTTCTCTCTGTCTTGTTCTCGCTCTCTTTTCTCTACTCATCTATCTTTCTATGTCTCTGTCTTTCTTTCTCTGTATCTCTTTCTTTCATCTCGCTCGCTCGATCTATGTGATTGTTAATTGGAACCATGGCCAGCCCAATATTGGCTTTGATGCAGAGACAGATGGTGTTGTTTTCTACACAACAGCTCTCCCTGCCAGTACACACACACACACACACACACACACACACACACACACACACACACACACACACACACACACACACACACACACACACACACACCAGGAGTTTGATTAGCTATCCTGGAGCCAGTCTTGAGAGAGCAGATCAAATCACCCACAAAAGCATTTATCATATTTATATAATCTGCATTAGAGCACGCTCCTATTATCTCACATCCTCTCTCTGTCTCTCCAAACAGACATGGTGTTTTCTCAGGTTGTGCTTTACTGTGGTTGTTGCTTAGTATTTCTTAGGTAGTAGGATTGCAGCACTCTGATAATTAATATAAAACATTTGGCATGGCGTCTCTCCTCTCCCCTCATCACGACTGGCACATAGTAATATGTAGACTCACACACATAGGCAGAGAGGCCAGGAAACCAACTACAGGCAAATATGCTTTTAAAACGCCACAGACCATGCAGGGTACTGGGCAGCATGCACATGTTATTGTTGGGTTTTAAACTTTGCGGAGAGAAGCAACGGACCAATGTTACAGTAAGCAGGCTTAGGTCTCTATGGCTGTTAGGTAGACTTCAGTGGATTGTTGACAAATCTCTTTGAAAGTATGGGTAATATTTAATTGTCACATTGCATGTTCTGCTGAACAGTTGAGGATGCCAAATGCTTTTTCAACAGATATGACCCTTCTAATTGTGTTATACATATGGAAATTAGTCTAGCCCGCTTGCCAGAGGCTAGTATTTTTCATATTGGGCTTGTAGAAAATGTTCCAGACTAGAGTTCCATCCCTGGTTATACTCAAGTAACCTTATATTTGGCTTTGAACTGCCCAAGAACTCCTCATTGGAGATTAGCTCCATGCTCAGTTAGGTAGAATGAGGTAAACTTTTGGCTTTGCAAAGTTCCACGGCGCTCACCTCTGAGTGCAGACCTGAGCTGATTCCAGACCTACAGAAAGAGGCCAGACAGACACAGGCCGTGCTTGGGTGCGTTAGGTGTTAAGTCATATGCTACAGCGAGCCCAGGACTAAGCTAGTCTGTCTGTCTGTCTGGGTCTGTTTGTGAGCAGAGGACATATAAACAACAATGATTTATGTGTTCAGGGATACATTTTAGGAATAAGACCCTTTCTCTCTCTGCACATTTAGTCATATTTTCTTCTCTTTTCAGGGAGAACGGGGTGATAAGAAGCACAAGGCAACGAGTAGTGTACATGCCTATGACAGTAGGAACAATATCATAGACAAAAATGTATGTTCTGTGTATTGTATGAATCATTGAGTTAATCGTCCCATTGTGTCAGTCATTGATGTCTATGCATATAGCACTACGTTGAAGCATTGTTGATAAAAAATAAAAAATAAAGAATAGCATTGCTTTTACATTTTCAAGCAGTTCTCATGCAAGTGCTGGCTTCACAGTTTATGTGTTCTTGTAAAAGTGGATGCTAGTGGCAATTACTTTCTTCAAACTTTCAAGTCTTTGATAAAAACATTACTCATATTTCTTTTTTTTTTTTTATCTCAAAAGCCCTCATCTCTCTCTCTCTTTCTCTCTCTCTCTCTCCCTCAGCTAACTGGTCGAGTCCCAAAGTGGGTCTCTGAGTCTCTTCTTTCATATTATTGAGGTTTCAAATCACCCTGCAAAGGCCTGGAGCTAATTTGGGTTTTCAGGCTTCCCCCTCTAATTCTTTCAGACTAATTACAGTCATATTTCCACAATTAAATTGATAAACTCTGCTGAGCTTGGGAAGGTTTCCCAAAGTAAACCCCTTCCTCCTCCTCCTCCTCTTCATCTTCCCCCTCTTCCTCCTTCCCTCTTTGCTCAGCGTTCCTCCATTGCTCTATTTCACATTTGATAGCGTAGGTGAGGCAGTCAGGTAACGGCACGGTTCTCCATCTTTCTCCACTTAAGTGTTCCTTTCCTTCCTGCCATAGTCTTAGTAAACGTGTTTGCTAAAAATAAATATCTACGTAGCGGTGAATTCTTCGACAGTGTCCGTCTCCCTGGTTTTGGAATGTATTATCTGTGGTGACAATGCCAGGAACATAGAGAGGAGAGGCCAGGGGTCAGGCAGATGTTGCACATAGTGTTGGCTAGTGTTTGTGTACGTGCGTGTGTGTGTTTGGGGGGAATGGAAAACCTCTCTGTCTGGAGCTCCAAATACCCAACAGAGATAATGTGACTAATTTTCACACAAACAAATGGACACTATGATCTGAAAAATTAACCAACGTTGCAGTAGATTCTTGTGTTTGTTTTTTTTTCCTCTCCCCCCTCTTTGGAAAATTCCTATTAACCAAAATATGGGGAAGGCAACAAAGTGTTAATGATCCTATATGTCCACCTACAGTTTAGGGAAATGGTCCATTCAGCACTACGCTCTATCAGTTTAGTGTTATGAGTTAATGTTTTCATTTGGCCTGCCAGGCAGCACGCTGTCAGCTGCCCCCCACTTTACATTGGAGGCCTTGGTAATAAGAATGACAAGTATGGAAATATAATGAGGTAGGCTATCTAGACCAGACTGTGTGTTGGGGCTGCCGACTGGCCTGGGATGCTCAGCCCTGCTCACAGTTGTACTACAGTCAGCAGTAGGTTTTTCAGCGCATGTGAATGTTTATCCCTCTGAAATGAAGCATATGGGTCGAGGTCCATTAAGAACCAAAGGGGTGGTCTCGCTTTCTCTCTACTTCTCTCTCTTTCTCTGCTCCCTGTTCTATGCACATGCACACACACACTCACACATGCCAAGCTCAGCCAAGTTTCTCTCTTTCCCTCCATCCCTTCTTCAATCCCTCCTTCCCTTTCTGCCAGAAGACAAACCAGAATTTCATTGTGGGCTCAGGGCTCCGCTCACATTTTCTTCTTTTTTTCACTCTGCATATTACAGCTGGGTTTTGTGCTCTCACACTTTTTTACCTACCTAGGCTTAGGCTGAGTCTCATTGTATCATCCCACTCTCAGCCGGCTCTAATATGGCAAAATGAACTACTTTGAGATGATCCCCAATGGCAATGCCAAACAAACATACTGCATTGATAAAAGTTATCTCTTTATTTTGTACCTCTGAGTTATTGTGTGTGTGTGTGTGTGTGAGCATGCATACACAGACACGCGCATCTTGCATATGTGTTACCTATGATGAAGACAGATAAGTGTTTGTGCATATGTGATCACGTGCGCGTGTGTGTGTATCTGCTAGCTACATTCATGACAAACAGCTCCATACTACTCCAGCTGTTTGCTGCCATTTTGAAAAATCCCTGCACACTGCTTACGCACAATAACAGGTTATATAAACAGTAGAAACCAGACACCTTATTGTGCAAGGGGACCTTGTGTGAAAATAAGGAGAGGACATTGCGAGAGGTCTTAAAATAATGAATGGGGATGGAGTGTGAAAGATGTGTTTGCGCAAAGTTTAGATGGAAGTTTTAACTTTGGAAAGGTCTGCTCATCTCTTTTTTTCTGTTTACCTCTAGGCAGGCCTTTATTTTTATTGTCTCAAATTTGTATTTTCCCAAAAAGTGGATGAACATATCAATACAGAATTGAGTTTTATGTGCATATCTTTATCAATGAAGAAGTCGTTGTGAGTGAAAGTCTTGAAAACTAACTGCATGAGCCCAATAGAAAACAGCTTCTGAACAGTAAATCACAGCTACCTTTTTGTAGCTTACCATTTTATGTCCTCAGTAACTCTATACATGTATTTCCTTCAGTAGCTGAAATGGAGACTGCTAAAAGTAATCAAACGTTATTTGATGTAGATTAGACTATCAAAAATCATGCCTATGATATTAAATCAATGCTTATTGCTCTCTGGACTAGATATACCGATACTGTAAATCCCCACACCATATTACTGTTCCTATGGTATCTCTGTGTTTCTTCACCCTAGGTCCATGATGCTTTAGGTAGTCTCTTAGTGCCGGTTTCCCACACACTGATTAAGCCTTAGTCTCTCTAGACAGCTGGGTTGCCTCCCACAATTTTCAAATGTTCCAGCTAGGGTCGGGTTTTTTCGACACTAATTAAGCCTTGTTCTAGACTAAAAATTATTTCCAATGGAGGTTCTCCATTGAGCTTGCTTTTTAGTCCAGGACTAGGTTTTATCTGTGGCTGGGAAACCGGGCCAGTGTCATACAGAAACCTACTGTATCAGTCATTCTGTGGAATCCTTACCTTCAGCTCTTTTCTCTCACTGGCAAAGTGATGTCCCTCTGTGGTTCCTTTAGCCCTGAGGCAAGGCTGTAGACTCCTATAACTGACTACGAGTCTTATTACACCTACTGTAATGCCATAGCAGCCTACAGCCATGTCTTGGGGCTATGTCTTCTGATGTACAGTGTCTGTCTGTAACCTCATTGTGTCTCTCAACCCTCCAGCTATCTGAAACCTCAGTGGTCTAATTCCCTGTGTCTTGTGTAGCGCTGATGCATAGCTGTAGACTCCTACAGTATGACTCCTAACACACTACAGCCATGTCTCAGGGCTATGTCTCTTGATGAAAAGTGTACTGATGTCTGTCTGTAAAGCCATGGTGTGTCTCTTACTGACTTGTCTATAACATTGTTGTATCTCTCCTTCCTCCAGGTATCTGGGGGATCTGATGTCCACTTCCCTCCAGGGAACTTCTCCCGCCACTGTCATGTTCAGAAGGAGGTACTTCCCCATGGCAACGAGCACCTCCTCAACTGGGCCACCAAGAAGTACAGAGCCGTTACCTCCTTCTCCGAACTCAAGATTGCCCTGGACATCTACATCAAAGTGGGAGAAGGTGTGTTTTACTGTTAGAGGGACAGTTTGGAAAAAGGTGGTACCTAGAACCATAAAGGGTTATTTGGCTGTCCTTTCTGTAGGATAACCATTGGTTTCAGGTGAAACCATACATCACAGTTGGAGAAGGTGTGCCACATTCTCGTTTAGAATGCCTGGGGAAACTTTTACACCTAATTTCACTAACTGTATATTTTCTTTGCCTTGTGACAGGCCTTTTCTTCCCCACTAAACCTTAATTAAGGGGTTCCTACTCAGTCAGTCATTTTTAATGGAGGCCATTGACAGTCCTGGGATTTACTGGACCCTGGAGTAGCAGAGCGAACACTCTCTGTTTTCTGACTCCTCAGTTCCACTAGCCAACCTTCAGGTGCACATAGACTTGACCAGCTGCACATAGACTTTCTTTATTTTGTAATCTGGCACCTTGCTTTCCTTGCTTGTCACTTTTCTTATTTGACCATGAGCCCAGAGTCCGTGGAGTGAGGAAGATGTGACTGATGGAAATGCGTAGTAGGTTTGTGAGGGATCGCTGCTCTAATTTCTAGCTTGTGTGTAGGCCTGCTGCCAGATTTGAGGCCTGATAGACTAGTCCTGTGCACTCTGAGAAAAAGAGAGAAGTGGCAGAGTTGTACCGAAGTTGATGAAACAAGAACAAAATCTGTAGACTGAAGAGATCAAACATGGGACTGTTTCTTGCTATTCAAGTCTTCAAGCAGGTTTAGTCAAATACACGAGAGGGATCTATTTATCATATCTCCTACTTAACTCCTCAAGCTGCTGTTAAGTAAGATGATAGGGGCCTTGCTCCTCAACTTGTATCTATAGGAAGATCTCTTCTGCGCAGCAAAGTTTGTATTAAACTAAACTGTTGAAGGCATTAATGGGTTTAGGGAATGTGAGATGTTCCTTGATAACTATGAGCTGTAAGTGGAAAAAACTGTGAAGAGGTGTCTTGAGCAAAGGCAGACTGTGGGGGCCTCATCTCCTCTCCACCAGTCAGTAGAGTTACTGTAGTAGGGAGGCTGGCTGTTGGAAGTCCAGGGCTCCTCCAAGGATGTTGTGTGATTGATCCATTGAAGCCATGCTTCACTCCTTCCTTCACTGTTTCACTCCCCACTGGTCCTTTGTAAACCGAACCGACAGCACGTTCAACTTCATCCTACATCAACATCCAGATAGATAGGAGACCTTTTAACGACTATCTTTCAATGCAAGACAATACCACAGTTACTGCCAGGAGTGGAGTGGAGTAATGGCTCCATTATGCATTACAGCATTATGTCAAAATCAAATTCTATTGGTCGCGTACACATATTTAGCAGATGTTATTTCGGGTGTAGCAAAATGCTTGTGTTCCTAGCTCCAACAGTGCAGTAATATCTAACAATTCGAAAACAATACACACATCTGAAAGTAAAGTAATGGAATTAAGAAATATAGAAATATTAGGACTCCGATATTGCTCATCTTAATATTTATATATTTTTTAATTCAATTATTTACATTTTAGATTTGTGTATTGTTATATATATATATACACTACTCAAAAAAATAAAGGGAACACTTAAACAACACAATGTAACTCCAAGTCAATCACACTTCTGTGAAATCAAACTGTCCACTTAGGAAGCAACACTGATTGACAATACATTTCGCATCCTGTTGTGCAAATGGAATAGACAAAAGGTGGAAATTATAGGCAATTAGCAAGACACCCCCAATAAAGGAGTGGTTCTGCAGGTGGTGACCACAGACCACTTCTCAGTTCCTATGCTTCCTGGCTGATGTTTTGGTCACTTTTGAATGCTGGCGGTGCTTTCACTCTAGTGGTAGCATGAGACGGAGTCTACAACCCACACAAGTGGCTCAGGTAGTGCAGCTCATCCAGGATGGCACATCAATGCGAGCTGTGGCAAGAAGGTTTGCTGTGTCTGTCAACGTAGTGTCCAGAGCATGGAGGCGCTACCAGGAGACAGGCCAGTACATCAGGAGACGTGGAGGAGGCCGTAGGAGGGCAACAACCCAGCAGCAGGACCGCTACCTCCGCCTTTGTGCAAGGAGGAGCACTGCCAGAGCCCTGCAAAATGACCTCCAGCAGGCCACAAATGTGCATATGGTCTCACAAGGGGTATGAGGATCTCATCTCGGTACCTAATGGCAGTCAGGCTACCTCTGGCGAGCACATGGAGGGCTGTGCGGCCCCACAAAGAAATGCTGACCCACCGCCAAACCGGTCATGCTGGAGGATGTTGCAGGCAGCAGAACGTTCTCCACGGCGTCTCCAGACTCTGTCACGTCTGTCACATGTGCTCATGTGCTCAGTGTGAACCTGCTTTCATCTGTGAAGAGCACAGGGCGCCAGTGGTGAATTTGCCAATCTTGGTGTTCTCTGGCAAATGCCAAACGTCCTGCACGGTGTTGGGCTGTAAGCACAACCCCCACCTGTGGACGTCGGGCCCTCATACCACCCTCATGGAGTCTGTTTCTGACCGTTTGAGCAGGCACATGCACATTTGTGGCCTGCAGGAGGTCATTTTGCAGGGCTCTGGAAGTGCTCCTCCTGCTCCTCCTTGCACAAAGGCGGCGGTAGCGGTCCTGCTGCTGGGTTGTTGCCCTCCTACGGCCTCCTCCACGTCTCCTGATGTACTGGCCTGTCTCCTGGTAGCGCCTCCATGCTCTGGACACTACGCTGACAGACACAGCAAACCTTCTTGCCACAGCTCGCATTGATGTGCCATCCTGGATGAGCTGCACTACCTGAGCCACTTGTGTGGGATGTAGACTCCGTCTCATGCTACCACTAGAGTGAAAGCACCGCCAGCATTCAAAAGTGACCAAAACATCAGCCAGGAAGCATAGGAACTGAGAAGTGGTCTGTGGTCACCACCTGCAGAACCACTCATTTATTGGGGGTTTCTTGCTAATTGCCTATAATTTCCACCTTTTGTCTATTCCATTTGCACAACAGCATGCGAAATATATTGTCAATCAGTGTTGCTTCCTAAGTGGACAGTTTGATTTCACAGAAGTGTGATTGACTTGGAGTTACATTGTGTTGTTTAACTTCTCTTGGATAGGGGGCAGCATTTTCACTTTTGGATAAATAGCGTGCCCAATTTCAACTTCCTTCTACTCATCCCCAGAATATAAGATATGCATATTATTCGTTTTGGATTTGGATAGAAAACACTCTGAAGGTTCTAAAACTGTTTGAATCATGTCTGTGAGTATCACAGAACTTATGTAGCAGGCAAAACCCAGAGGACTAACCATTCAGATTCTTTTTTGTTTGAGGTCACCGTCTGTTCAATGAGTTTTCATTGGGATACTAGATTTCTAATCAACCTGTTTGCAGTTCCTACCGCTTCCACTGGATGTCACCAGTCTTTGGAAATAGGTTGAGGTTATTCCTTTGTGCAATGAAGAAGAACGGCCATCTGGAATCAGGGTAACGTTATGTGTACTGTTTGAGAGTTGCGCAAGACTAGAAAAGTATCGTTAGTTTGTTGTCATCCTTTATTGAAAACAGATAGACCCGTCTTCAATTTGATCGATTATTAACGTTTACAAATACCTTAAGTTGTATTACAAAAGTAGTTTGAAATGTTTTGGCAAAGTTTAGAGGTAATATTTGAGATATTTTGTAGTGACGTTGCGCAAATTGGAAGCTGTTTTTTTCTGGATCAAACGCGCCAAATAAATTGACATTTTGGACATATATGGACGGAATTAATCGAACAAAAGGACCATTTGTGATGTTTATGGGACATATTGGAGTGCCAACAAAAGAAATTCGTCAAAGGTAAGGCATGATTTATATTTTATTTCTGCGTTTTGTGTTGCGCCTGCAGGGTTGAAATATGCTACACTCTCTTTGTTTACTGTTGTGCTATCATCAGATAATAGCATCTTATGCTTTCGCCGAAAAGCTTTTTTGAAATCTGACATGTTGGCTGGATTCACAACGAGTGTAGCTTTAATTTGGTATCTTATATGTGTGATTTAATGAAAGTTTGATTTTATATCTTTTTATTTTATTTGGCGCTCTACATTTTCCCTGGTTATTGGCCAAGTGGGACGCAAGCGTCCCACATATCCCAGAGAGGTTAAGTGTTCCCTTTATTTTTTGGAGCAGTGTATATATATATACAGTGGGGAGAACAAGTATTTGATACACTGCCGATTTTGCAGGTTTTCCTACTTACAAAGCATGTAGAGGTCTGTCATTTTTATCATAGGTACACTTCAACTGTGAGAGACGGAATCTAAAACAAAAATCCAGAAAATCACATTGTATGATTTTTAAGTAATTAATTTGCATTTTATTGCATGACATAAGTATTTGATCACCTACCAACCAGTAAGAATTCCGGCTCTCACAGACCTGTTAGTTTTTCTTTAAGAAGCCCTCCTGTTCTCCACTCATTACCTGTATTAACTGCACCTGTTTGAACTCGTTACCTGTATAAAAGACACCTGTCCACACACTCAATCAAACAGACTCCAACCTCTCCACAATGGCCAAGACCAGAGAGCTGTGTAAGGACATCAGGGATAAATTGTAGACCTGTACAAGGCTGGGATGGGCTACAGGACAATAGCCAAGCAGCTTGGTGAGAAGGCAACAACTGTTGGCACAATTATTAGAAAATGGAAGAAGTTCAAGATGACGGTCAATCACCCTCGGTCTGGGGCTCCATGCAAGATCTCACCTCGTGGGGCATCAATGATCATGAGGAATGTGAGGGATCAGCCCAGAACTACACGGCAGGACCTGGTCAATGACCTGAAGAGAGCTGGGACCACAGTCTCAAAGAAAACCATTAGTAACACACTACGCCGTCATGGATTAAAATCCTGCAGCGCACGCAAGGTCCCCCTGCTCAAGCCAGCGCATGTCCAGGCCCGTCTGAAGTTTGCCAATGACCATCTGGATGATCCAGAGGAGGAATGGGAGAAGGTCATGTGGTCTGATGAGACAAAAATAGAGCTTTTTGCTCTAAACTCCACTCGCCGTGTTTGGAGGAATAGAAGGATGAGTACAACCCCAAGAACACCATCCCAACCGTGAAGCATGGAGGTGGAAACATCATTCTTTGGGGATGCTTTTCTGCAAAGGGGACAGGACGACTGCACCGTATTGAAGGGAGGATGGATGGGGCCATGTATCGCGAGATCTTGACCAACAACCTCCTTCCCTCAGTAAGAGCATTGAAGATGGGTCGTGGCTGGGTCTTCCAGCATGACAACGACCCGAAACACACAGCCAGGGCAACTAAGGAGTGGCTCCGTAAGAAGCATCTCAAGGTCCTGGAGTGGCCTAGCCAGTCTCCAGACCTGAACCCAATAGAAAATCTTTGGAGGGAGCCGAAAGTCCATATTGCCCAGCGACAGCCCCGAAACCTGAAGGATCTGGAGAAGGTCTGTATGGAGGAGTGGGCCAAAATCCCTGCTGCAGTGTGTGCAAACCTGGTCAAGAACTACAGGAAACGTATGATCTCTGTAATTGCAAACTAAGGTTTCTGTACCAAATATTCAGTTCTGCTTTTCTGATGTATCAAATACTTATGTCATGCAATAAAATGCAAATTAATTAATTAAAAATCATACAATGTGATTTTCTGGATTTTTGTTTTAGATTCCTTCTCTCACAGTTGAAGTGTACCTATGATAAAAATTACAGACCTCTACATGCTTTGTAAGTAGGAAAACCTGCAAAATTGTCAGTGTATCAAATACTTGTTCTCCCCACTGTATATACAGTACCAGTCAAAAGTTTGGACACACCTACACATTCCAGGGTTTTTCGTAATTTAAAAAAAACTATTTTCTACATCGTAGAATAATAGTGAAGACATCAAAACTATGAAATAACACATGGAATCATGTAGGAACCAAAAAAGTGTTAAACAAATTGAAAAATATTTTAGATTCTTCAAAGTAGCCAACCTTTGCCTTGATGACATCTTTGCACACTATTGGCATTCTCTCAACCAGCTTCACCTGGAATGCTTTTCTAACAGTCTTGAAGGAGTTCTCACATATGCTGAGCACTTGTTGGCTGCTTTTCCTTCACTCTGCGGTCCAACTCATCCGAAACCATCTCAATTGGGTTGAGGTCGTGTGATTGTGGAGGCCAGGTCATCTGATGCAGCACCATCACTCTCTTTCTTGGTCAAAATTCCCCAAATTAGCTTTTAACAAGGCACACCTGTTAATTGAAGTGCATTCCAGGTGACTACCTCATGAAGCTGGCTGAGAGAATGCCAAGAGTGTGCAAAGCTGTCATCAAGGGTGGCTACTTTGAAGAATCAAGTATAAAATATATTTACATTTGTTTAACACTTTATGGTTACTACATGATTCTATATGTGTTATTTCAGAGTTCTGATCTCTTCACTATTATTCTACAAAAGTATTCACCTCCTTGGCATTTTTTCCTATTTTGTTGCCTTACAACCTGGAATTAAAATATATTTTTGGGGGGTTTGTATCATTTGATTTACACAAGGCCATTCCAAGACATTTAAATGTTTCCCCTTAAACCACCCGAGTGTTACTTTAGCAGTATGCTTAGGGTCATTGTCCTGCTGGAAGGTGAACCTCCGTCCCAGTCTCAAATCTCTGGAAGACTGAAACAGGTTTCCCTCAAGAATGTTCCTGTATTTAGCGCCATCCATCATTCCTTCAGTTCTGACCAGTTTCCCAAAACCCTGCCGATGGGAAAAAAGAAAAAAAAGAAGAAAAAAAACATCCCCACAGCATGGTGCTGCCACCACCATGCTTCACTGTGGGGATGGTGTTCTCGGGGTGATGGAAAGTGTTGGGTTTGCGCCAGACATAGCGTTTTCCTTGATGGCCAAAAGCTCAATTTTAGTCTCATCTGACCAGAGTTCCTTCTTCCATATGTTTGGGGAGTCTCCCACATGCCTTTTGGTGAACACCAAACGTGTTTGCTTATATATTTTATTTAAGCAATGGCTTTTTTCTGGCCCCTCTTCCGTAAAGCCCAGCTCTGTGGAGTGTACAGCTTCAAGTGGTCCTATGGACAGATACTCCAATCTCCGCTGTGGATCTTTGCAGCTCCTTCAGGGTTATCTTTGGTCTCTTTGTTGCCTCTCTGATTAACCTCTCTAGGGTATGTGGGACGGTAGCGTCTCACCTCGTCAACAGCCAGTGAAACTGCAGGGCGCCAAATTCAAAACAACAGAAATCCCATAATTAAAATTCCTCAAACATACAAGTATTTTACACCATTTTAAAGATACACTTGTTGTAAATCCAGCCACAGTGTCCGATTTCAAAAAGGCTTTACGACGAAAGCACACCAAACGATTATGTTAGGTCAGAGCCAAGTCACAGAAAAACACAGCCATTTTTCCAGCCAAAGAGAGGAGTCACTGTAACGTTAGTCGTCGGAATGAGAAGGATCGGACCAAAGCGCAGCGTGGTAAGTGTTCATGATTATTTATTTAAACTGAACACTGAGACAAAATGAAACAACACGAAACAGTTCTGTCTGGTGCAGACACAAAAACAGAAAACAACTACCCACAAAGCATCGGTGGGGAAAAGCTACCTAAGTATGATTCTCAATCAGAGACAACCCTAGACAGCTGCCTCTGATTGAGAACCACACCCGGCCAAACACAAAGAAATACAAAACATAGAAAATGAACATAGAATGCCCACCCAAATCACACCCTGACCAAACCAAAATAGAGACATAAAAAGCTCTCTACGGTCAGGGCGTGACAGTACCCCCTCCCAAATGTGCGGACTCCGGCCGCAAAACCTGAACCCATAGGGGAAGGTCTGGGTGGGCATTTCTCCGCGGTGGCGGCTCTGGTGAGGGACGTAGACCGCTCCACCTCTGGCTCGGCCCACTTAGGTGGCGCCTCTAGAGCGGGGACCCTCGTCTAGGGTGTCAGGTAAGGTGCAGGTGATATGATCCTTAACTAGCCTCTCAAGGCACTTCATGATGACAGAAGTGAGTGCTACGGAGCGATTAGTCATTTAGTTCAGTTGCCTTTGCTTTCTTGGATACAGGAACAATGGTGGACATCTTGCAGCAAGTGGGGATAGCTGACTGGGATAGAGAGAGATTGAATATGTCCGTAAACACTCCAGCCAGGATACGGCTAGGGATGCAATCTGGGCTGGCAGCCTTGCAAGGGTTAACACACTTATATGTCTTACTCAGAAAATGAGAGCCCACAGTCCTCGGGAGTGGCCTGTGTTGGTCGCACTGTGTTATCATCAAAACGGGTGAAGAAGGTGTTTAGCTTGTCCAGGAACAAGATGTCGGTGTCCGCAACGTGGCTGGTTTTCCCTTTGTAGTCCATGATTGTCTGGAGTCCCTGCCACATAGATCTCATGTTGAATTGCGACTCTAACTTTGTCTCTGTACTGACGTTTTCCTTGTTTGATTGCCTTAGAGGGCATAACTGCATTGTTTGTATTCAACCATATTCCCGGTCACCTTGCCATGGTTAAATGCCGTGGTTCGTGGTTTCAGTTTTGCATGAATGCTGCCATCTATCCATGCTTTTTGGTTTGGGAAGGTTTTAATAGTCAGTGGGAACAACATCCCCTATACACTTCCTGATTAACTCAGTCACTGTGTCAGTGTATACGTCAATGATATTCTCAGAAGCAACCCGGAACATATCCCAGTACACATGATCAAAACATTCTTGAAGCATGGATTCTGATTGGTCAGACCAGCGTTGAATAGACCTTAGCATGGGTACTTCCTGTTTGAGCGTCTGCCTATAGGAAGGGCGGAGCGGAGTGGAGTCGTGATCTGATTTGCCAAACGGAGGGCGGGGGAGGGCCTTGTAGCCATCCCAGAAGGGAGAGAAACAAAGGTAAAAAAAAATTGAAGCGCGAGTTGTACAGGCAATGTGTTAATAGAACTTCGGTTGCTTTTTCTTCAGATTCGCTTTTTTAAAGTCCCCAGCTACAATAAATGCGGCTTCAGGATTTGTGGCTTTCAGTTTGCACAAAGTCCAGTGTAGTTCCTTGAGGGCAGTCGTGGTATCGGCTTGAGGGGGAATATACACGGCTGGTACTATAACCGAAGATAAATCTCTTGGGAGGTAATACGGTCTGCATTTGATTGCGAGGTCGGTATTCTAGGTCGGGTGAACAAAAGTACTTGAATTCCTGTACGTTATCAGAATCACACCATGAGTAGTTAATCATGAAACATACACCTCAGGCCTTTCTTTTGTGCTCTCCATGTTCTCAGTCACTTGGAGGATAGCAGAGAGAACAGAGTGTGTGTGATTGCTTAGCCTTGAAGCAGTCATCCATTCAGCCCCTCTGTCATTAGACCCTGTGGTTTGGCGAACGTCCAACATGCCATGTTTACCACATAGAGAGAGCTCTACTTTCCAGTCCATCTCCCTATGTCTTTTCCTCTCTGGTATCTTTTCTTGAGGTGGGACAGATTTCCACTTTGTTGTCTCAGGCCATTAATTCACTCACTCACTCACTAACTCACTCACTCACTCACTCACTCACTCACTCACTCACTCACTCACTCACTCACTCACTCACTCACTCACTCACTCACTCACTCACTCACACCTCAAGTGCCATGAGGAGGTTCGGGGAGGAAGGTGCCAACCCTTTACTTTATATTCTCTAAACCTTACTACTGTCCAAGACCTTGTTTGCCAAATAAGGAAGCATCTGTCTTGTGATTCTTCTGAAAAGATGGAGAAGAGGATTGCATGCCTGGGCAGTTGGATGGAGTATAATAATATTTGAGTAAATAAATGATAACAAGTTAGAATGGTGGGAAACCTGACAGGAATGACTGATTGGACGTGTTTATGACTGATATTGTTCAAAATGTATTTTCAAAACATATTGGCCTTAATTTTGTCAGAACCTGAATAATAGTGTTCAATACAAAACCAGTCTGTCTGTCCCTGTCTTTTACCAGCAATCCCAAAGTGTTTAGATATCTCAAAACGTTGGCTGAACAAACTGTAGTGTAAATACTCTAACTAAATACCTCACCCATTTGCTCATGAGGAATCATCTTGAAAGTAAAGAAAAACTTGCACACAGCGATTCCCAGTATCACTTCAGTATATTAAGCTTACGTATCGTCCTCTCTGCCTTCGTCAGAGCTTCTTCCTCTTGACAATTAATCATGTATAATCACATCACATCCAGTGTCCGAATTATACATTGAGTCATGATCTCATCTCATAATCTCATCCACCCACCTTCTCCTTTCCTCTTCCAGATCCAGTGTTCTCCGATACTTGCAAGATCGACAACAAGTTCCTCTCTCTGAACTACCTAGCTGGCTACGTAGAGTCCCAGGCCTCTAAAGGCTGTGTCCTGTCTGGACCAGACCAGGACCAAGAGGTCCACATCATCGAGCTGCAAGCACCCAACTCTAGTAGGTCAGTACTGTAATCCACCACAACCATAACATAACCACAACACAACCATAACACAACCGTAACATAAACATAACTCCAGCTGGTCAGTACTGTAGCCCACGACCAGAACCAAAACATAGTCTGACCCAAATAGGGTGCACGTTTATCTAGTTTGGGCTGGTTTCCTGGACACAGATTAAGCCTAGTTCTGGACTAAAGAACACTTTCAATGGAGATTCTCTATTGAGCTTGCTTTAAGTCGAGGAGCAGGCTTAATCTGTCACTGGGAAACTGGCCCTTTATGTCAATATGATACACATTATGTCGATCACTGTAACTCTTAACATGAACCTTAATGATCTCAGTGTAATTTCCCCATTACAAGAGGCCAGAATGGTCTCTCTCTCTGGTAGTTTGTTTTGGATACGAAGGAAGAGGGGGGTAATATTGACCTTAGAGTTCTTAACAGAACGTCATATCTCAGGCTCAGAGTCTGTGGTTGTCCCAAAATGGCACCCTATTCACTATTCGGGATGCAACCTATCTCCAGTCTGCCAGATAATCGCCTCACTCTTCCAGTGGTGTGATTACTTTGTATATGCATGAAGAGCCCAGAAATACATGTATTTTACCATACTGTTGCTATGTGGTCTGGTCTGTTACACGCATGTCCTCCTCTTCCTGGGAATACTTCCAGTTTCTTAATCAGTTGGCCAGACTGAGAGAAGGCATGTAAATACAGAGTGTTTTGGGCCTTCCAAAATTCTTATCTCTCTCTCTCTCTCCCCCCCATCCTCCTTGAGCAGTGCGTTCCAGGTGGATGTGATCGTTGATCTGAGGCCGTTGGGGGCAGATGTTCTGTTGCCTCGTGACATCGTGCTGCTGCTGAAGTGTCAGAAGTCTGTCAACTGGGTCATCAAGGCTCACAGCATCAGCGGGAAACTGAATGTAGTGGTACGTGACTCAGAACGTCACTCTGAACGTAACAAACACAGCCTCTCCTTTAGTTAAGAGCTGTTTTGACCTAAATAAAAATTATTTGATTTTCAGTAGTAGCAGTTTATTTAAAGGCCATCTCCAGAGGCCCCAAGACTCCATCCCTCAGCTTTATAGCAAACCAAGTGGCGGCACTGTTATTGAGTTTTTTTCAAATTGAGTAGTTCAACTTTCAGATTTTTCACTGCCAATATTTTTTTCACTGTCTCAGTAACACATCACAATGGCACCGGTGGTGTGAGGGAATACAGGCAGAAGAACCATGTCACAACACATGACTAGACGGGCACAGCAGACAGACAGGCATGTCACCACTTTGTGTTGCTGACCAATACATTTGTCACAATCAAATCAAATCAAATCAAATCAAATTTTATTAGTCACATACACATGGTTAGCAGATGTTAATGCGAGTGTAGCGAAATGCTTGTGCTTCTAGTTCCGACAATGCAGTAATAACCAACAGTAATCTAACCTAACAATTCCACAACTACTACCTTACACACACACACAAGTGTAAAGGGATAAAGAATATGTACATAAAGATATATGAATGAGTGGTGGTACAGAACGGCATGGCAGATGCAGTAGATGGTATAGAGTGCGGTATATACATATGAGATGAGTACTGTAGGGTATGTAAACATAAAGTGGCATAGTTTAAAGTGGCTAGTGGTACATGTATTACATAAAGATGGCAAGATGCAGTAGATGATATAGAGTACAGTATATACATATGAGATGGGTAATGTAGGGTATGTAAACATTGTATTAAGTGGCATTGTTTAAAGTGGCTAGTGGTACATTTTTACATAATTTCCATCAATTCCCATTTTTAAAGTGGCTGGAGTTGAGTCAGTATGTTGGCAGCGGCCGCTAAATGTTAGTGGTGGCTGTTTAACAGTCTGATGGCCTTGAGATAGAAGCTGTTTTTCAGTCTCTCGGTCCCTGCTTTGATGCACCTGTACTGACCTCGCCTTCTGGATGATAGCGGGGTGAACAGGCAGTGGCTTGGGTGGTTGTTGTCCTTGATGATCTTTATGGCCTTCCTGTGACATCGGGTGGTGTAGGTGTCCTGGAGGGCAGGTAGTTTGCCCCTGGTGATGCGTTCTGCAGACCTCACTACCCTCTGGAGAGCCTTACGGTTGTGGGCGGAGCAGTTGCCGTACCAGGCGGTGATACAGCCCGACAGGATGCTCTCGATTGTGCATCTGTAGAAGTTTGTGAGTGCTTTTGGTGACAAGCCGAATTTCTTCAGCCTCCTGAGGTTGAAGAGGCGCTGCTGCGCCTTCTTCACAACGCTGTCTGTGTGGGTGGACCAATTCAGTTTGTCCGTGATGTGTACACCGAGGAACTTAAAACTTTCCACCTTCTCCACTACTGACCCGTCGATGTGGATAGGGGGGTGCTCCCTCTGCTGTTTCCTGAAGTCCACAATCATCTCCTTTGTTTTGTTGACGTTGAGTGTGAGGTTATTTTCCTGACACCACACTCCGAGGGCCCTCACCTCCTCCCTGTAGGCCGTCTCGTCGTTGTTGGTAATCAAGCCTACCACTGTAGTGTCATCCGCAAACTTGATGATTGAGTTGGAGGCGTGCATGGCCACGCAGTCGTGGGTGAACAGGGAGTACAGGAGAGGGCTCAGAACGCACCCTTGTGGGGCCCCAGTGTTGAGGATCAGCGGGGTGGAGATGTTGTTACCTACCCTCACCACCTGGGGGCGGCCCGTCAGGAAGTCCAGGACCCAGTTGCACAGGGCGGGGTCGAGACCCAGGGTCTCGAGCTTGATGACGAGTTTGGAGGGTACTATGGTGTTAAATGCTGAGCTGTAATCGATGAACAGCATTCTCACATGGGTATTCCTCTTGTCCAGATGGGTTAGGGCAGTGTGCAGTGTGGTTGCGATTGCGTCGTCTGTGGACCTATTGGGTCGGTAAGCAAATTGGAGTGGGTCTAGGGTGTCCGGTAGGGTGGAGGTGATATGGTCCTTGACTAGTCTCTCAAAGCACTTCATGATGACGGAAGTGAGTGCTACGGGGCGGTAGTCGTTTAGCTCAGTTACCTTAGCTTTCTTGGGAACAGGAACAATGGTGGCCCTCTTGAAGCATGTGGGAACAGCAGACTGGGATAAGGATTGATTGAATATGTCCGTAAACACACCAGCCAGCTGGTCTGCGCATGCTCTGAGGACGCGGCTGGGAATGCCGTCTGGGCCTGCAGCCTTGCGAGGGTTAACACGTTTAAATGTTTTACTCACCTCGGCTGCAGTGAAGGAGAGCCCGCAGGTTTTGGTAGGGGGCCGTGTCAGTGGCACTGTATTGTCCTCAAAGCGGGCAAAAAAGTTGTTTAGCCTGTCTGGGAGCAAGACATCCTGGTCCGCGACGGGGCTGGTTTTCTTTTTGTAATCCGTGATTGACTGTAGACCCTGCCACATACCTCTTGTGTCTGAGCTGTTGAATTGCGACTCGATTTTGTCTCTGTACTGAGACTTAGCCTGTTTGATTGCCTTGCGGAGAGAATAGCTACACTGTTTGTATTCGGTCATGCTTCCGGTCACCTTGCCCTGGTTAAAAGCAGTGGTTCGCGCTTTCAGTTTCACGCGAATGCTGCCGTCAATCCACGGTTTCTGGTTTGGGAATGTTTTTATCGTTGCTGTGGGTACGACATCGTCAATGCACTTCCTAATGAACTCGCTCACCGAATCAGCATATTCGTCAATATTGTTGTTGGACGCGATGCGGAACATATTCCAATCCGCGTGATCGAAGCAGTCTTGAAGCGTGGATTCAGATTGGTCGGACCAGCGTTGAACAGACCTGAGCGCGGGAGCTTGTTGTTTGAGTTTCTGTTTGTAGGCTGGAATCAACAAAATGGAGTCGTGTTGCAATCTGAGGAGTGTTGAAGTGGCACCTGGTTTCAACCTGCCTGCAGGGGGTGGAAGGAGGGAGGGGGATGGATGAACCGTGAAATATCACCCTGACAGCACTAAGGGTTGTCATCGCATCAAATAAGGAGGGGAAAGGAGGAGGAGAAAGGGGGAAGAGGAGGGGGGCAAGACATTTTCATAGGCCTGACCTGTTTGTCATCCATGATAATGTGAGTTATGAGCGCTGCTGACTGCAGGCTCTGGCTACCTCCCAAATGACACCCTATTCCCTATAAAGTCAACTACTTTTGACCAAAGTACTATGGGCCCTGGTCAAAAGTAAGTGCACTATAATGGGAATAGGGTGCCATTTGGGACCAGCCCTAGCTCTGCCGATGGTTTCACCAGACCTGAGTGCTTTGGATTGCAGAAATGGTAGGGTGTTTGGATGGGTAGGCGTATAACGCAAACGTCTATTAACCCAAAGGTTGTGAGTTTGCATCTCATCACAGACAATTTTAGCTAATTAGCAACCTTTTAAATACTTACTACGTTTCAGCTACTTTGCAACTACTTAGCATGTTAGCTAACCCTTTTCACTAACCCTAACCTTAACCCTTTAACTTAACTCCTAAACTTAACCCTAACCGTAACCCTAACCCCTAGCCTAGCTAACATTAGCCACCTAGCTAGAATTCGTAACATGTCATATGTTTTGCTACTTCGTAACATATTGTACGTTTGCAAATTCATAACATATTGTACGTTTGGAAAATTCATAACATATAATATGAATTGTAATTTGTAACATATCATACGAAATGGGTGATGGACATCCACAAATGAATATATGCCATACGATACGTAACATATCATGCTAAATGGAGTGTCTCGGATTTACATACAGAATCAGGTTAAAATCCTGTGTAATAAATGCATCCATGACTGTCTGTAGAATTTAAATATTGATTCATTCTTGTTAACATTGACACCCACACACTGTGGTCGTTTCTACACGTTTATTGTCATTGAAAGACATACATACACACATTTACAAGGCTTACACCAAGGGATAATTATTTGGTTTAAGGTTGACAATGCAATGTATGTATAAAAAAATAAACCATTTACTTATATCTGAAGTCATAATGATGGATAGCACTTACACCTTTGGCACATAGCCATCAGATATCTAATGGATATAAAATGTGTTTTGTCTATTAATAAGACAGTTTTTTTTTTTACCTAAAGGTGGGTTATTTGAGTGCCAATTGTAATTTACAATGATGACCTGGACTAAAGGAAAAAAGACCATCTCTGTGGCCCAAACGAAACTGGCCTGCCCTCCTATCTTATCATCTTTATGAGTGCTGCGTAGCTCCATTCCATGGTCCCTATGCAAAGTGCTGACCTCAGTGGAGGTGTCTTGTGTTGTCTTATGGGCTCTGGGTCTCTGCTACCCTGGGTTGGTTCCCACATTATGTAACAGTCACCCTCATGCAGGCAGGGTGGGTGTGTGCATCTGCTAGGCAGCCAGCTCTGTTTAGGCCCAGGACTGCATCCCAAATGGCACCCTATTCCGTATGTAGTGTACTGCTTTTGACCAGGGTCCATGGATCTCTGGTCACAAATAGTGCACTATATAGGAATTAGGGTGCCATTTGGGACACAGACCTACACTCAGCCCCAGCCACCTTCTGCCTGTTTGTACAACTACACTTTAGGCTGTCACTGCACTGAATCAATCAGGCCAACAGAGCAGGTCTACGGTTGGCTACAGTAGTAGGTTACGCTAATAGAAAAATTTGAGGGAGGAGGGGACTGGGGACACATGGTAGCGATGGGCTGTGATCCTGACCTACAGTTTACTGTTCTAGGACAGTACCAGCTTGGTCCGATATGGGTTGGCAGGTAGCCTAGTGGTTAAGAGCGTTGGGACAGTAAATGAAAGGTCGTTGGTTCAAATCCCCAAGCTGACTACATGGAGAAAAAACATATGCTGATGTGCCCTTGAGCAAAGCACTTAACCCCATTTGCTTTGGATAAATTACTAAAATGTAAATATCTGTTTAACATGACAGGTAATAACCAAATCAAATATTATTTGTCACATGCTCCGAATACTTGAACCGTGAAATGCTCGCAGATCTCGACAAACCATTTCTGTCTGAACCTTGTGTTGTGCACGGGGGCATTGTCATGCTGAAACAGGAAAGGGACTTCCCCAAATGGTTGTCACAAAGTTGGAAGCACTGAATCGTCTAGAATGTCATTGTAGGCTGCAGCGTTAACATTTCCCTTCACTGGAACAAAGGGGCATAACCATTATTCCTCCTCCACCAAACTTTACATTTGGCACTATGTATTGGGGCAGGTCGGACTGCCAGATGGTGAAACGTGATTCATCACTCAAGAGAAGATGTTTCCACTGCTCCAAAGTCCAGTGTCGGCGAGTTTTACACCACTCTAGCCGACACTTGGCGCATGATGATCTTATGCTTGTGTGCGGCTGCTTGGCCATGGAAACCCATTTCATGAAACTCCCGACGAACAGTTATTGTGCTGACTTTGCTTCCAGAGGCAGTTTGGAACTCGATGGTGAGTGTTGCAACCAGACAAGTTTTAAGTGCTACATGCTTCAGCACTCGACGGTCCCGTTCTGTGAGCTTGTTTGGCCTACCACTTTGCGGCTGAGCCGTTGTTACGCCTAGATGTTTCCACTTCACTATAACAACACTTATAGTTGACCGGGGCAGCTGTATCAGGGCGGAAATTTGACGAACTGACTTGTTGGAAAGGTGGCATCCTGTGACGGTGCCACGTTGACTGAGCTCTTCATTAAGGCCATTCTACTTTATGGAGATTGCATGGCTGTGTGCTCGATTTTATACACCTGTCAGCAACGTGTTTGGCTGAAATAACTGAATCCACTAATTTGAAGGGGTGTCCACATACTTTTGTATATATAGTGTATCATTTTGTGTATATATAGTGTATCATTAAGGGATCATTATAGGAAACAGATAATACATTCATTGTTATGTATACATTATTGATAACTTCAATTTCAAATGTTTACTGAATCTATGGACAACTGCCCATTTGCTCCCGCCCGCTGGTCTGCCGGATCACCTGTTGCCATTTCTCCCATTCTGTCTCGGCTTCTATCTGTCCAAGCTCTTCATCAGTATAATCTGGCCCATATAAATATGGTTCTGCAAAGTATGCATCCTCTTCAGGCTTGTAGCTGTCCGACTCAGATATGTTTTGATTTTTATGTAATTGTTTTGGGCAGTGTAGCGCTTGAAAGGTGTGTCTGTACTGCGCTATCCTCGAGTAGCAGGCTCTGTAGAATTTGGAGGTGTGGCTAAGCAAGACGAGCAGCACGCGGATGTAGTAGTGACGTAGAAATTAGTTCCAATACAAGGGTAAACACAGTTCGGGATATACACATTTATGCTCGTAATTGTGGAAAAAGTGTTTCGATATTGACATGCCTGTATAGCCCAGATGTTTTGAAACACGTTTTTTGGGGTGAGTCTGGCCACTACAACGATATGACTCTTGCAAGCAACTAAGACAGCCAAATAAATCTCAGGAATGGAAGTCTGACCAAAACAATTGCCTGGGTGAGGTTTCAACACTAAAAGTAAGTCGAAAATGAGGTCTAACATGTTAAAAACTGAAATATCCCTTTAAGCATTATTTTGGCTATTTAGCAGTCTTATGGCTTGGGGTAGAAGCTGTCTTTGAGCCTGTTAGTCTGACAGCCGATGCTCCGGTACCATTTGCCAGATCGTAGCAGGGTGAACAGTCAATGACTTGGGGGGCTGGAGTCCTTGGCAATTTTTCTGGCCTGATATAGAGGTCCTGGATGGCAGGGAGCTCGCCCTGAGTGATGTACTGGACTATCCAGTAGCGCTTTGCGGTCGATGGTGGTGCATTTGCCATACCAAGCCGGGATGCAGCCAGTCAAGATGCTTTCGATGGTGCAGCTGTACAACTTTCTGAGGATCCGACACCCCATGCCAAATATTTTCAGCCTCCTGAGGAGAAAGAGGACTGTTGTGCTCTCTTCACAACTGTCCGGGTATGTGTGGACCATGTTAAGTCCTTATTGATGTGGATGCCAAGGAATTTAAAGCTCTGAACCAGCTCCACAACAGCCCTGTCTATGTGGACAGGGACGTGTTCTCCCTTCCTTCTCCTGTAGTCCACGATTAGCTCCTTGGTCTTATTGACATTGAGAGAAAGGTTGTTGTCATGGCACCACACTTCCAAGTCTCTGACCTCCTCCCTGTAGGCTGTCTCATCGCCGTCGGTGATCAGGCCTACCACCATCATGTTGTCACCAAACTTGATGATGGTGTTGGAGTTGTGCGTGGCCATGCAGTCATGGGTGAACAAGGAGTACAGCAGGGAACTTGAGGGGCCCCCATGTTGAGGGTCAGCCTGGTGGTGTTGTTGCCTACCCTTACCACCTGGGGCTGTCCCGTCAGGAAGTCCGGGATCCAGTTACAGAAGTAGGTATTCAGTCCCATGGTCCCCAGCTTGCAGATGAGCTTGTAGGGGATTATGGTGTTGAAAGCTGAGCTGTAGTCTATGAACAGCATTCTTACATAGTTATTTCCCCTCTTGTCCAGGTGGGAGAGGGCAGTGTGAAGTGCAACTAGATTGCGTCATCTGTGGATCTGTTAAGGCGGAATGCAAATTGGAGTGGGTCCAGGGTGTCTAGGAAAGTACAGGCCAGGTTGACAGAGTACATGAGCTTGGTCATATGTAGTACACTAAATAATAGGATGCCATTTGTGACAGAGTGGATCTGTGAGAAGGGATTAGCTCCCTCACATTATACAGCACGGAACACTGCGGAACTAATGAGGAATTCTGGTAGAAATCTGACACATTAGACTAAGTCCCACCATTGATCAGGCCTTCGATGTGTGTGTGTGTGATCGTGTGTGTGTGTGATCGTGTGTGTGTTTGATCGAGCGTGCGTATGACCCTTCACCACTATGGGCAGTAGTACATTTGTCATGGGTTTTCCTTCCATGAAGAAACCTAACAAATGTAAAATGGTTCTTTGACTTTTACTCTGTCAAGATATGAAAGTATGTGAAATACTCTCACACTTTCATTGTGGGTTGTGGTCACGCTGGCTTTTGAAGCTGACAGGGTCGTTTTTACTGTTCCATACAGTCAGACAAAGGAAATGGAACTTTAGCAGAGGTAGAGATTACTGTAAATGCTGCTGACTAGAAGAGAAAAAGCACCCACTTTGATCTCTATAAAATGACTTTCATGACACAGACTGGTTTAAAATATGGTCAGATTGCTCTGTCTGTACTGAGGGACGAGCATCACATAGGAGTGACTCCACCTGTCGGAAGAAAATGACTGTATACTGTATGTCATATTTAATATTCCATATGACTAATATAAACCTGTATTTACCTTTCTTTCAGACGCCAGATACCATCAGTCTGAGCCCCAACACAGAGAGGCTGATGGAGGTGTCTAGGACCCCTAAGCACCACCTCCCGTCTGGCTCTCAGGCCTTGATCAAGTGGGCAGAGGATCATGGTTACGGACCGGTCACCACCTACACCCACACACCTGTAGCTAACACCTTTAACCTGAGGCTCAGGGAGCCAGGTGAGAAACATCCCGGCTTCTATAATTCTGTTTTTAGACAACTGATTGTGTTGTTGGTGCCCCCCCCAAGAGTGACATGCTCGCATCCCCTGATCTCTGGAAACAGTTTACGATTCTTTATAGAAAATATTAGATCCCAGATTGACAGTAGCCGACACCATAACAGCATTTCTGGTCAGGAGGCACTAAAGGCAACCGCTCTGAGACTGTCTACTGCTTCCTTTTGCTCCTTTGAGCAAATATCCTTTAATTCCCTCCTTGATACTGTAGCTCACATGAAGACCTCCTCCTGCCTCTTAGAAGTGATCCCTACTAGACTACGTAAAGAAGTTATGCCTAATGTTGGCCTCAACATTATGTCTATTGTAAATTGCGCCATGAACTCCGGCTCCTTTCCAAAAACAGCTCTGGTCCAACCTCTCCTTAAAGACAATCTAGACCCCTCCTCACTGAGTAATTATAGACCTCTAAATGTCCTTTTTTATCCAAGATTTTTAGAAGTTGTTTTCATGCAATTGGTGGCTTATTTGAGTATGAATAACTTATTTGAAAAATTCCAGTCGGGCTTCCACTAGGCTTGGGCGGTATACCGGGGTATTTGGAAGTAGCCACGGGATGGTTTTCAATACTGTCACCATTGAAACTACTTATTTTAAGTTTTTCAATAAATGTTAATATTTGTAGCTTATTTTTGAGTAAATACCTGCAGTCAAATTGTGCAATATATTAGGAGATAAAGCAGATTGCATTCCTCATTTCACCTGTCACATTATTTTACATTATTAAGAATCGTACCTTACTTCCCCAGAACAGTTGAGACAGTCAAGTGTTTGTTTGTAAATATCACAACGGGAGAAAGCAGGAGCAGGTGAGTCCAGCTGTGTATTGACAGGGGCTCGTTTTATATTGAAAGCCAACGGTGTCTTTTGCTTCACTAGTGATCAGAGATGTGCAGCTATAGTTTTGCTTCACAGAAAAAACAATAGTGCAACAAATTTGGCAGAAAATAGCTTCATTTTCATCAGATGACAATAGAAGCACAACACTATTTGGCTGGCAACCACAAAAGTAAATGAGCTTACAATGAAAAAGCACTTTTTTTTTGCAAAAACGATGCATGGCCATCATATTTCTAATGTTTATCATAGAAAGAATGTAGCCAGCTAAATTTCCTAATGTTTTGCTTAAAGTTCATCTCATAGCGCTGTCTGCTGATAGAATGCCCGTTCGTGAAGTCTCATCCAAGTGGAGAAGTGCAGCTTGAAGCACAAAATTAGTCTGGTGTCGAGCAGAAATTCCAGTAAGAAGCATTTTAGATCTGCTTTCCAAAACGCAGCAAAATATTTCTTATGCGTTTCATATTTTGTTCCTGCATGAAAAAACACAGAATTCTGCATTAACTAGCAAGTTGAATTAAGGGTTGCGTCATCTAAGTAAGTGGCTGAATTAACAAAGTCAAAGCCCTATGGATGAGTTATCTGTAGGCTGTTTTGATTTCCTTGCTTTTTTTATCCTCTCTGTTCTCGGTCCGTCTGCTCCTCCCCCATCTTCTCCAAGCAGAGCAGGCAGGCAGGCCAGTTGCCCTAGTGACTCCAGATTCCACACACACAGCCTGTACACACTGCTCCAGAGTACTGTTCAGACAAGCATGCGTCAAAACTTTGAGTCTCTCATTCACATTCGCTTGTAAATGTCCAAACTCACCAAAAATGACATTCGGTAGCTCCTACCTATATATGTATAACTTTATGAGCTGGATTGCCTGTCTTTGCAATAAGTTTATTTTTGTTTGCGTTCCTTAGCATATTTAGCTAGCAGCCTCCATGGAAATGTGTTATTACTTATTCTAATTTTGTTAGCATTCTGGTAATAGACGCCCATAGGGCTTTTTGTTTTGTTTATTTTGGCGCCCCCTTGTGTACCAAGCTAGTAATACCGTAAATCCTGGGATTTACGCCCAACCCTACAAGTGACCTAAGCGACTTTGAGCGTGGTATGATTGTCGGTGCCAGGCACGCCGGTTCCAGTATCTCAGAAACAGCCGGCCTCCTGGGCTTTTCATGCATGACAGTGTCTAGGGTTTACAGAGAATGGTGAGACAAACAAAAAACATCCAGTCAGCAGCAGTCTTGTGGGCAAAAACAGCTTGTTGATGATAGGTCGAAGAAGATTGGCAAGAATCGTGCAAGCTAACAGGCGGGCCACAAACAGGCAAATAACGGTGGTGTGCAGAATGGCATCTCGGAACGCACAACTCATCAGTCCTTGTCATGGATGGGCTATTGCAGCAGAAGACCACACCAGGTTCCACTCCTATCAGCTAAAAACAAGAAGAAGCAGCTCCAGTGGGCACGCGATCACCAACACTGGACAATTGAGGAGTGGAAAAACATCACCTGGTCCGACGAATCCCGGTTCCTGTTGTGTCACGCTGATGGTAGCCAGGATTTGGCGTAAACAGCATGAGTCCATGGCACCATCCTGCCTAGTGTCAATGGTACAGGCTGGTTGGTGTAATGGTGTGAGGAATATTTTGCTGACACATATTAGGTCCCTTGATAGCAATTGAGCCACGTTTGAATGCCACACCTTGTAGAATCCATTCCCTGAAGAATTCAGGCTGTTCTGGAGGCAAAGGGGGGTCCGACCCGGTACTAGATGGGTGTAACTAATAAAGTGGTCATTGAAAGTGTATGTTTACTATAATGAAAATAATAGATAATGCATGACAAATAGACATAGACATTTAAGAAAGATATCTACTGTGTAAATAAATTATGCTAATAATAATAATACATTTTATATGTAAGCGCTTGTTATAAAAGTATAAATCATTGATTTTTCAACCACATACCATTGACATCCAATTTTAACTGTCCTTATAAAGACAATAGTCTGAAACTCAAGTATGCTAACTCTGAGCCAATTTAGTTTCAATGTTCTGTTCTGTTTGTGCTCTGTGCAATCTCCATGCCTTTAAAATCACCAGATGAGGCCTTTGTGTGTGTGTGTGTGTGCGTGTGCATTCGTGCTTGTGCATTCGTGCATCTGTGTGTGTGACTAAAAAGTGTCACACACACTTCACTTACAGATGTGGTGGATCCCCTGGATGCCATGTTCCCTCCAGAACTCTCCATCTTACGGGACACCAACCCCATCCTCTCTGGTGGTCAGGGTGGTGCTGCCCCACACTCCGGTGGCCTGCCCTTCACCTTCCCCTTCCCCCCGCTCATGGAGCAGGGCCTGCCCTACCTGTCCCTGCCCCCCTCCCCGGATGACCGGCTGGGAGGGGAGCAGGGTGGGGAGCCTGAGGAGCAGCAGGGGACCCTCAGTGTTGGTCTCAGTGTTCAGTGTGAGGAGAGCAGGATAGTGGTCTGCATCGACCGAGAGACTCTGCAGGTGAGGAGATACTTTAGTCCGCCAACTGGTTTATCAATCTGACTAAATGTCTGCCTCCATTGTGTCAAAAATGTACGAAAGGCAGTTGTGGAATTCATACTTTTCATGCTTGATTTAACTGTATGATTATTTCTCTTTAATACTGACTGGCACTGACTTGAATCAACAGTGTATAGTGTGTTTGCTACTGTGTGTGTGTCTGTACTTGTGTGCTACCATTGGGCACTGTGAAGCAGGCCCAACACAATAGACAACATCACAGTGTAGTAAAACCGACACACTGCAATTAGGTATAATTATGGTTAGAGTTGGACTATCCTGTGGTTTTATTTAACATCACACAGAGAAGTAGTCTGTGCTGTCGAATGGCATAGTGACGTCTAATGCCTCACTAGTGTAGTGCCATGTGTCTCAGTCAGCTCTACTGATCGTTTTGAGATGATCATTGATCATGATTTAAATTTTATTGCAAAGATTATAGATTACATTGACATTATATAATTAAAAAAATACTTTCAATATTTACATTGTCAATGTAATAATTACATTGTCTCTTTCCTCAGGCCAACGGTTACGCTAATGTCAACCTGACTCTTCAAGACCCAGAATGCAAAGCAACGGTCAACTCCACCCACTACACATTGGTGACCCCATTGGAGGGCTGTCAGACCACCAAGTACCCCATGCACCCCGGTCCTATGGTCCTCTACATCAACTCAGTGAGTAGCACATTTAGCAAATTAGCATCTATAACAACTCATTGAAGGCAGGTTTCCTGGACCCTAGCCTACCACATGTTACCATACTCCAAAATCTTGTAAAGCCTGGAAATGGAGGGTGCCCAGACCCTAATAAGCATACCCCTGGACTAAAATGCATCTCCATTTAAAATACTTTCAGTCCAAGACTTGGCTTGGTCTGTGTCTGGAAACTAGCCCTATATGAGTACTGTATTCACATATTTAAATAGAACAATTATAGGACATCTATGGCTGTATCCCCCAACCCTATCCTGTTACTCTGAACAGTGGTAATCCATTATCTCTATGTGCATGGGAGGAACAGCTAGGGGCAGCTTGGGCTAAATCAGGACAACACTATGAATTGCTGTGGGAAGTAGGGGTGCTGAGGGGGCTTCCCACCCCTTGATAAATCAACATATAAATAAATAAAATACCCCCTGCAAAATTTGTGAACTAGGCCTTTATTACTCCTGGATAATTCTTATTTTTTTCTCTTCTTAGATACAAAGATAACTTCAGTTCCCTATGGTCAAAATAAAGTATTCTTCATTTAGCTGTTTCGCAATACATCAAAGCCCCATGTCCTTGTATGGTCCTTGTTTGTTCCATCCTACGAATAAGCATTTTTTATTTATTAGGCTTGGGCGGTATCCAGATTGTCATACCGGCCTTGTGCCATCCCGGGATATTTGGTCATACCAGCATTGAACACAAGGGGAGCTATTTTCAAACCCCACTGAGCCTCTGTAGTCCAAAGGTTAGCAATGCTAACCCATAGAGAGTGCTAACTAAATGCTAACAAGCACATTGCAAACATTTTATACAGTCTCTGACCTAAACTATTTGCAGGACAGACATCCCAGCTCA
Source organism: Salvelinus alpinus (assembly GCF_045679555.1). NCBI lineage: Eukaryota > Metazoa > Chordata > Actinopteri > Salmoniformes > Salmonidae > Salvelinus > Salvelinus alpinus. The sequence continues at coordinate 32,352,807 of NC_092101.1, read as the reverse complement.
TACATTTTTACAAGTAACTAAAAACTGCTACTCACAGTTTGCTGCACAAAACACACATTAGACAGCAAGGATCTTGATCCAGTAGGGGATTCTCAGCTGTTACAAAGCGAAGCTTGATTTTGGAAGACGCTAACCACTTAGCGAGATAGCTAACTAGCTACTAAATTAGCAAACCCAATGCACAGTTAAAAATATATAGCTGGGAAACATTTAGTTGTGAATTCCACACTGAAACTAGATCACCGGGCACATGCTGCACAACAGTTAGTGACTCACAAGGTTCTGGTCTCTCGTTGTTGTGCGCTTGTAAACAAACACCACGTGACTGGGAACTACCAGTAAGCTTCATAATGAAAAATTATGTGACAGGTAAACTGAAGAACGGAATCTTCTTTATCTCCTAACGTATTGCACAAGTTGACTGCAGGTATTTACTTAAAAAGTAGCTACAAATATTCTAATTTATAAAAATAAAATAAAAATTCAACGGTATTGAAAAAACATCCTGTGGCTATTTCCAAATTTCCCTGGTATATGGTATACCGCCCAAGCCTACTATTTACTATATAGTGCATTAGAGCCTTGGTCAAAAGTAGTGCAATATATAGGGAATAGGGTGCCATTTGGGATGCATCCTTAGACTAGAGACTACACTGGAGGGTCAACACGTGTGAAATAAGCACCAGTAGGAATAAACTAAATGGCAATAATTTACCTCATTTAGTCCTTGTCCTCTAGCCCTAACTCACCTCTGACCCTGTGAACGTCTGAAGTACACAGAGTGGGCTTCCGGTGTTTCTTTCCTGTGGAGAAAATGAAATATATGCTTCACAGGGTTCTTTCTACCTGATAGAGCTCTCAGCTCTGGACTGTTGATCTCTGGACGTTCCCACATTTTAATTTCAGCTCATCTGTTTGAAGAATGTTTTGGCAGCTAGATTCAGACCAGAGCCGCATCACTGGTGTCCTGAGTAGGGTTGCAAAGGGAGGGTATATTACTGGAAACTTATATTACTGGAAACCAGTAAACTACCAGAATTTTGGTATCTTTGAAGGATTTTATGTAATCTATCACAAGACATCTAGTGGCCCTTTTGGGTACGGTTCTGTAATAATCTTTGGCCCTCTGTGTGGCCTTATCACATGTAAAACTTATGAATTGATTGAATAAGATGATTTTAAAAAACGATATAAAATCCTATATGTTTAAAAAATATATATATTTATGTTATTATGTCAATATGTATTTGTTTCAGTGTTTTGCCATCAAACTGGTTATGAAAAAGTCAATAGTTAGTAGAGTTAATTGAAAATGCCATGCTTTTTTCATTAATTAGGCTATTTTCTCTTGAACCATGTACTAGAAACTCATGAACAATATGGACACAGATATAAAAAAGGAATATTCTATATTATTATAAATGTTTTTAAGTTATTCAAATATACATTACCAAAGTTACGATAGATTGCCATATTTTCTGTTAATTACCTAAATTACCGGTAGCTTTGCAACACTAGTCCTGAGCCCCTGAATGAAACACACCATTCACACACAGAACATTATTTTAAAATAGTTTGGCGCCAATCACTGGTAAAGTTTCCTGGTGTGTGTCTCAAAAGGCACCATATTCCCTATATAGTGCACTGTTTTTTTTACCAAAGCCCTGACAAAAGTAGTGCACTATATATGTCATTTGAGATGCACCCTTAAAACATGATTTGGCGCCAATAGCTGGGAACATGTCCTGTTCACCTTGTGAATATATCTGAACTATGTTCAATGATTCAATGATCAACTCCCCTGTGTGGCTGACGTACAGATTCTAAAAAGTCAAGCTGAACCTGTTCAATGTGGGTGTGTCCCAAATGGCACCCTAGCTATATAGTACACTACTTTAGAACAGGCTGTGTTCAACTCCCCTGTGGTTGACATCCAGATCCTGATAAGTCACGATGAGCCTAAGGATGGGAGTGGTGTTCCCCTGGATTACGATGATCTAGAGTCCGGAGACGTTACTTTCCCTTGGGAGACAGAGGCGCTGGAGAGGGCTGCTTTCCTGGAGCCCACCACAGGGCCTGATCACAGGTCATCCATTCTGGTAAGACATCTATAATATAAGATAATATAGATTCTATATGATTCTCTCTCAGGACCAGAACACAGGTCCTCCATTCTGGTAAGACATCTATAATATCGATTCTATATGATTCTCTCTCAGGACCAGAACACAGGTCCTCCATTCTGGTAAGACATCTATAATATAGATTCTATATGATTCTCTCTCATGACCAAAATACAGGTCATCCATTCTGGTACGACATCTATAATATAAGATGATATAGATTCTACATGATTTTCTCTCAGGACCAGCACACAGGTCCTCCATTCTGGTAAGACATCTATAATATAGATTCTATATGATTCTCTCTCAGGACCAGAACACAGGTCCTCCATTCTGGTAAGACATCTAGCTACACAGGGCCAGCTACAGGCATAAGCGGTCGCTTGTTTTTTCCCCCAACTTCTATAAAACTGCAAAGATGTCTCTCCACCCAATGGCAAAATGGGTAGTATTGCAGGAAATTAACTTTAAAACTAATTTTTTTCTCTCAGCCATGAAATGGGGCTGGAGCACTAATATGTTTTACCGGGACGTGGGGGCCCCCCAACCAGATCTCACTTAGGGCCCCCAAATGGCAAGAGCCAGTCCTGTAGCTACATGACTCTCCGTTTGTTTGTTTTTCATACATTTGGTCTCCCTCGAACAAGAGGTTGGTTTTCAAACTCAAGGGAGTTTACCCTGGTTAATGAACCCTAAATGAAAAAGGAATTAAGAGAGTAGCATTGCATGACAGGGCCTGCCTGGGGTTGAGAGAGTTGGGAGTCAAGACCAGACCACTGATCATCAATAAATAACATAGTACCTCCGCCTGAATCCTGTCCAGATGGTTGAAACTCCATCTCCCAGAGTCCCTCAGTGCTAGTAAAGACTCATCTGGCTTCTTAGGAGGATGGAAGACTCCAACTCTCACCGTCTACTCCCCACATTATCTTTATGTCTTGAACTTCTTCTGACCTGAACGTTTTGGGAAATCTGCTATCACGCTTTCCCTTTCATCTACAAAGTCTCTTTCCTTTCTCTCTCTGTGTCTCTATAGCCATACTCTTTACCCATGCACACTCTTCCTCTCTCATCTTTGTCTCCTCCTGCCTGTATCTCTGTGTCCCTCAGTGATATTGCTGTGATGAAACACTTGACACGCTCCTAGCTGTGAAGGCCAGGTAGTGTGAGCGCCAGGGCGAGGGTGAGCGCCAGGTAATTTGAGGGCCAGGTAATTTGAGGGCCAGGTAATGTGAGGGCCAGGTAATGTGAGGGCCAGGTAATGTGAGGGCCAGGGTAAGGGCCAGGGTATGTTAGAACTATGATTATGTTGTGATTTGCTCTTCTCTTCTTCACCCCTCCAGTTCAACTGTTTGGATTGGCTCTTCTCTCCTTCTCCCTCCAGTTCAGCTGTTTTGACTGGCTTTCTCTCCTCTCTCCTTCTCTCTCCAGTTCAACTGCACCTACAGGAAGAACCAGGACACTCTAGGAGGATCAGGATCATCAGGATCGTTCCCTCGTATTGCCCCGGCAGCAAAGGAACCGCTCAGCACCGACGTCATGTTCAACATGGAGCTGTACAACACCCATCTCTTCCGTTATCCGTCTACCCAGGCCTTCCATACCGTCTCCAGAAAGAAACAGGTCTTTGTAGAGGTAAACGAAGCAGTGAAATACTATAAACTGTATTAAATATATTTAAGTAGTACATTGTGTCTGTTATATTTTTAGTCTGTGTGTGATTCGCTCAGATGAATATAATTAGTAGGCTAGTATCCAGATGCTGGGACATGTGAGTTGGAGCGATTTCACAAGAGCCAGGATTGTCTGTGTGTATATGTCTGTGTCTCTGTCTCTCTTAATATGAGGCCTGTCAAAACAACAGTGAGGACTGTTCTGTGTGTACACTGGTCTTGTCCACTTTCATCTGTTAGTGTTTTAGCTTCCACAGGGTCCGTTGATATTTGGTCTGGGTCGGAAGGATATAAAGTTAACATATCGTCTTTCTGCTGTTAACTACCCCTCCCAGCCATCATCTCTGTCTTAAGTGTCCTGGCACATACAGTACTGTATTACATTTAGAATTCTCCCCATAGACCTTATCTTCTATTTATTCTGCCTGGAAAGTCCAGAATGTACCTTGCTAATAGCACTGAAAAGTAATTACTAAGAAGGTCCTATCGGGGGGTTGTGTAAGATAAGTTTGAGATCCACACAGTGAGGCTCTTTGAAGTGTTGATTTATGGAGGTATTTGAGGAGGACGGCTGCTCTGACAGTGTGGCCTCAGAGAGACATCAGCAACAAGTCACAAAGAGCTCTGTGTGTGGGGCCATGGGGCCTAGTCCTTAGCCCCTTTCTAGCCCTTTCTCTCCCACCTCCACACCTCTCACACTGGGCTGAGATCTGCCATGCCCTGCCCTAGCCCCCGAGGCTACAGCCCAAACTAAGCTGTAAAGGAAACTGCTGTTGTGCAACAAGTGTGTCATAACTTGTGTTACTCATAGGTCAGGTCACAGCCTGCATGTACAGTGCTCACTGGGTTTTCACTAGTCGCTGCCAACCATGAGCTGTCCTTTGAACGCAGTGTGTGTGTGTGCGTGCCTGTGTGCGTGTTTGTGTGTACGTGCCTGCGTGCGTACATGTGTGCTTTTGACTGGGCAAGCTTTTTGACAACCTTGGCATGTCGATGGCACAGCCAGAAAACAGTAAAACACATGTAGATCTTTCAGAGAAAAGGGAGAGAGAAAGCAGCAGGGGGATAATAAGTCATGTTACGTCCCAAATGGCACCCTATTTCAGGGTCCATAGGTTTCTGGTCGAAAGTAGTGCACTATATGGGGAATAGGGTGCCATTTGGGATGCAGCCCATAACTCAGGGAAATGCCTTGTGGTCTGCCGAAGGAAAGATCCTCTTAAAACGTTTGAAGGGACTGAAATCCACAGGATTTGTGATTCTTGGACCTGATAGCACTCTGATAGTGTTCCTTTAGCTTGTTCTCTGTGTTAAAACAAATAGTCAGCTCCTGGACTGACAGAGTGTACAGACATTTGCCAAGATGGTGTTCTTCACACAACTTTGCAGAGCGAAACAGATAGTTTGTCAATTCAACGACGTCGATGAGAGGATTCGTAAATAGAATCATCTGACATCTTTAGAGGCTGTATCAATCTTATAACCTCCATCTTGCTTACACATTATAAACTGGACAATATTTTGGCACATGAGTTGATTGTTTTTGTGAAAAATGACACAATGTTTAACAAAATGTTTTGTTTAACACAAAAATCTTTGATCTTGATTTTTTTAAATGTATTTCTCCTGTCAGATTGGAGCCTTCAAAGTCGACCCAGATCTTGGCTTCATGATCCAGACCTGCTTCATCTCTGCCAACTCAAACCCCAACATCGCGTCAGACTATACCCTGATCGAGAATATCTGCCCTACAGACGACACCGTCAAATACTACAGTCAGAGAGACCTACCTATCTCCCACTCCCAGGCCGACAGGAAGAGGTTCAGCTTCACCTTCAACTCACACTTCAATGGATCGTTGCTCTTCCTGCACTGTGAAATGTCCGTTTGCTCTAAGAGACCCCACAATAACCAGGGACTGGCAATGGTATGTTTGAGTTTTTTTCCATATTTGTATTATTTCTTGAGTTACTTGACATCCTTGGCTCCTATAGTCCCAGTCTATTAGCTAGAGCGTCACGGCCCCGCCCACCTGTGAGGAAAACAACCTGTGGTTACTTTGGTTTCCCTATTGGCTTACAGAACGCAATTTTCTTGTTGTCTACATGTTTTAGTCAATTTCAAAACTACATTTAAGAAAAGTACAACATCTAAAGATTGCTTTTCAACATTGAATGCTCCCGAGCGTTCTCACTACTTAGAAAAACGTAATACATGCCCCTTTTCATGACAGTCCTAGGAGCCACGCGAGTGCTAGCTAGCTACTGACTGGAACATTAAGCTAGCCAAGACCACAACACAAACAGATTATACAGCTACAAGTAGTGAGTGTAATTACACTCAGACTAAACACGTTAAATGTCTTACCTGTGATGAAATGTTTTCCACACACATACAGGGCCTTCAGAAAGTATTCATACCCCTTGACTTATTCCACAGTTTGTTGTCTTACAGCCTGAATTCAAAATGTATAAAAAAATATTAAAAAATCTCACCCATCTACACACAATACCCCATAATGGCAAAGTGTTTTTAGAGATTTTTGCACATTTTTTCAAAATGAAATACAGAAATATATCATTTTTGTATTCAGACCCCAGAGACAATGCATGTTACAATCACCTTTGGCAACAATTACAGCTGTGAGTCTTTCTGGGTAAGTCTCTAAAAGCTTTGCACACCTCGATTATATAATATTTGCACGTTATTCTTCAAAAAATTATTCAAGCTCTGTCAAGTTGGTTGTTGATTGCTAGACAGCCATGTTCAAGGTCCTAAATGTTCAAGCCAACTAGGCCACTCAGGAACATTCAATGCCGTCTTGGTAATCAACTCCAGTGTATATTTGGCTTTATGCTTTAGGTTATTGTCCTGCTGAAAGGTGCATTTTCCTCCCAGCATCTGTTGAAAAGCAGACTGAACCAGGTTTTCCTCTAGGATTTTGCCTGTGCTAAGCTAAAATAATAGTTTTTTATTTTTTAAACTGCATAGTCCTTGCCAATTACAAGCTTACTCATAACATGATGCAGCGACCACCATGCTTGAAAATATGAAGAGTGGTACTTAGTGATGTGTTGTGTTGGATTTACCCCAAACAAAATAATTTGTATGCAATTTTGTGAAACTGTGCTGTTTCACAAAAGTTCTGAACCTATATACATTTTACGGACACAGTATATTTTCCATTAGTTATCTTGTTGTTTTTAGTCGCACCCTTCAGCTCCACTCAACCCCTCCCATCTATCTTTAAACACCATCCATTTTTTTTTTTTTTGCCATATATTTTTCAACTATGCTGTGATGTTTCACCTGGACCTGCGACCAAAAACAAGCTACATATGGACAGTACCAAAACAAATGATCTATTGATTCTGTCTCTTCGCAGCCAAATATGCAGAGCTGGGATGGTTGTATCCCCCATATATATAACATTCTATTGGTTGCAAGAATTTTATGTAATAATTTAGATTGAAAAGGTTTTCAATTCGGCTTCGTTTTGCGTATCTGTTCATAAACCATGTGCCATGGAATCGGTACATCAAACATCTCTTCCCAACTATTTTGCAATCTATAAATCAAATCAAATTTGTATTGGTCACATACACATGGTTAGCAGATGTTAATGCGAGTGTAGCGAAATGCTTGTGCTTCTAGTTCCAACTGTGCAGTAATATCTAACAAGTAATCTAACAATTCCTCAACAACTACGTAATACACACAAATCTAAAGGGGTAAATGAGAATGTGTACATATAAAGTATATGGATGAGCGATGGCCGAGCGACATAGGCAAGGTGCAGTAGATGGTATAAAATACAGTATATACATGTGATATGAGTAATGTAAGATATCTAAACATTATTAAAGTGGCATTATTTAAAGTGGCATTGTTTAACGTGACCAGTGATCCATTTATTAAAGTGGCCAGTGATTCGGTCTCAATAGAGTATATACATGAGATATGAGTAATGTAAGATATGTAGACATTAAAGTGAGAGGTTATAATCTGAATAAACGGAAAAGGGCCATTCTTGAACATGGGATGAGACATTCTTTCTAATCTACTATAGGAACCAGTTTGAATTTAAGTATAACTTTTATATGACTGAAGTCTTTAGTGAGAGGTCTAATTCTTTAATATTTAATCATTTCTGCCCTCCGGATTCATCGCCATAAATCGGCCCGTTTAATTTTTGTCTGGCTTGCCGTTCCAAATCAAATATAATATTTTTGGCTTATATCATTAGAAAAACTGGTTGCTAGGTGTAGGCTAGACCATAAGCAAATAGGTGACATGGAATATGACTAAAGAATTAGTCAAGAATTAGTCATTATGACATCAGGGTGATTTTTCAACAAATAGACAGGTATTTTCCTTTCCATGATAGCAAGATCTTATCTATTTTTGATAACTTTCTATTGTAATGTATTGTAGTGAGATCATTTCTTTCTTTTGGGATATGAATACTGAGTATGTGGAAAAAAACTAATATTTTTGCTTTTTTTTCAGTTTTACTTCAGTGCCTTATTGCAAACGGGATGCATGTTTTGTAATAATTGTATTCTGTTCAGGCTTCCTTCATTTCACCCTGTCATTTAGGTTAGTATTGTGGATAAACTACAATGTTGTTGATCCATCCTCAGTTTTCTCCTATCACAGCAATTAAACTCTGTAACTGTTTAAAAGTCACCATTGGCCTCATGGTGAAATCCCTGAGCAGTGTCCTTCCTCTCCAACAACTGAGTTAAGAAGGACACCTGTATCTTTGTAGTGACTGGGTGTACCATCCAAAGTACAATTAATAACTTCACCATGCTCAAAGGGATATTCAAAGTCTGCTTTATTTTTTATTTTTTTTAATCATGTTAAACACTTTTATTGCACACAGAGTGAGTGCAACTTATTATGTGACTTGTTAAGCATCTTTTACTCCTGAACCTATTTAGGCTTGCCATAACAAAGGGGTTGAAAACTTATTGACATTTCAGCTTTACATTTTTTATTAAAGACCCTGGTCTTTCACGGGGCATGTGTAGTCCAGAGCCTGGCTGTGCCACTGCTAGACCAAACTACTGCATTGCCAGTGGTACATACTGGAACATCTACCTCTTTCAAAGCCTTACATGCAGTAACCCAGACTTAACTGGCATGACCTGAATCTGTGGTCTATGCAATGATTCATACATTTCATGGTAGGTTGAAGAGTACTCTGTGTAAGTTAAGTTTACAGTGTGACTGGGCAGTCCAGCCATTCAGAAGGTCTGTGCTCCAGTTTGCAGACTTGGCACGAGCTAGGCCTGCTGCACCATCTGTCAGTCTCAATCCATTCTGAACCAGAGCAGGAAGCATACATCCACTTCAGATTTCCTAAGTAACCATCTGTAGACCCAAAACAAGCCAACAAGTCAAGTGTCATTTTCACTTTCCCCTCTCCTCACCGTACCAGAATCCCCCTCTCTCTCTCTTGCCTTTAGTCCCCCTCTCTCTCTTTCTCGCTCTCTCTCTCTCTTTATCTGTCTCTCCCTCTCTCTCACACGCATTCTCTCTTGCATTTAGTCCTGTCTCTCTCAATTCAATTTGCTTCAATTTAAGGGGCTTTATTGGCAAACATATGTTAACATTGCCAAAGCAAGTGAAATAGACAATAAACAAAAGTGAAATAAACAATAAAAATGTACAGTAAACATTACACTCACAAAAGTTCCAAAATAATAAATATTATGTCTTTATACAGTGTTGTAATGATGTGCAAATAGTTAAAGTACAAAAGGGAACATAAATAAACATAAATATAGGTTGTATTTACAATGGTGTTTGTTCCTCACTGTTCTCTCTCTCACGTGCTTTCTTTCTCTCTGTATCTCTCTCTCTCTCCTTTTTTCACTCCCCTCTTTTTCTCTCGTTCTCTCTCTCTCTCCCTCCATCTCTGCTAAGTCATTCCACTTTCATAACCTTTTCTAAGCAGTTCTTTCTGCTTAGTGCTCACCCAGCCGCCCTCTATTTGGGTCTCAGAGGGTATTTTACATTAAAATGTCCTGTCAGTCAGGCTGGGTCTCTATGCTGACTCACGCCAGAGCAGCGCTGCAGCTGATTATTTACATTATGGTTAGGATAGGGATCAGGGGAAGGAACATGAGTTTTGACTAGGTATGATTTCTTGGAAAATGATACGTGTGGTCAAAGATCAAAAGGCATGCTTGGTCTTGGGTAAAGGTGTAGAGATTTGATTATTGATTGGTCTTATAAACTGCTTTTGTCATATGAATGAAAAGCATGTAACAGTCTCATGGCTGATAAGCAAATCATACGAAAAACAGTTTATTTTAATAGGAAACTCCATGTGTTATGAAATTAATGAAATTCATTAAACATTAATGAAAGTAATATACTGTATGAAATTTTTTCACATGGTGTATGAATGAATTATCTTGGATCTCTCAGTGGTCTCATTGTGATTGTGTTTCTCTCCATGCAGTGTATCCAACCGGACGAGGCTTGTACGTCTGTCAACGGAGAGATCATCCTAGCCATGATGATGAACACCAGGACTTCTACCAAGACCCTAGTGGTGGTGGATGAACATGACACAGAGGAGGAGGAACCTGGTGAGTGGACTAACGCTATCCTACTGTACAGTCCTCATATCCAATGTAATCTCTATGATGAACCAGCTTATCCAAAATATATGAGGATGGCATGTAAGAACTACTTCAAAGTACTCATTCCATCTTTCCCTCCTTCCCTTCTTCCCTCCCTCCCTATACATCAGAGACAGTCTAATCTTACTGTAGTCTCACGAGACGTACTGGAAGTCTTGTGCTGGCTGGCTAACATTTATATGAATGTCTGTGGAGAGAGACTCGTCTAACTGAGACATCCTGTATGCGCAGCCTGCTTAACTAAGACACATGTAAAGAGATAGAACTGTTTTGAGGTCATTGAAGAAGGACAGGAAGACAGAGAGAGTAAATCAGAGAACAGTCTGGGTGGCAGAAAGGACGTCCCAAAATGAACCTCAGTTCTGCAGAAAGAGAGGAGACACATTGCAGAGCGCATCCTTCCATCCCCCTGCATCTGGAGTTTATTAGCTTGTGTGTGTGTGAGAGGTTGATTGGAGCAGTCGAGCATAGCTGGGGTATGGGTGGCTTGCTGCCCCAGATGAGGCCCCAGCCATGTTCTATCACAGTTCTACCAAGCAGTACTTTGCGAAAGGAGTGGAAAAAGACGAGTCATCCACATCCATCCAGCAGAGAGCTCCAGTTGTTTTCACTTAGAAGCTTCTCTGTGGCCTCCCCTTCCCGGTAAAGAAAGGAGGGAGAAGTGGTCTTCTTGCTATGGTTTGGGAGAATATCCAGAGCTTGAGGCCCCCTCATCGCTGCATTAGCAAATCACTTATTCAGTCAGTCAGTTGTTCTCTTCTCTGGGGCTCAGAGGGCTGGGATTGTGTGTGTGTGTGTGATCAGAGAATGGGTGGGGCAGACTGGAGAGGCCCCAGGACCACAGAGGCCCGGGGGTGTCCTACATCTCATTATACTCATTATGATCTAGATGGGACTGTTTTCACATTCTAATCAGCATCCCCATATGGGGGGATTACATCAACAAGTGGACTGTTGTCGGTGGGTGTGATGAGTAAACCCCTATTGACCCACAAGTTTGCGTCCCAAATGGCACCATATTCCCTATGGGCCATGGTAAAAGTAGTGCACTATAAAGGGAATAGGCTGCAATTTAGGACACAGTACTTGTCTTTCATGTCTAATCATACTGTATTAATCACTAAGGGCTGGCATTGTGCCCAGAGTAAATGAAGCATGGCAAACAGTAGTGGGGACCTGAGGAGTGTTTACTACACTTGATTTGACCTATGTTGACAAAGGAGGTCAACCTATGTTGACCCCAGGGCCTAAACATTGGGTACAGACTCAGGCTACATCAGAATTGGCACCCTATTCCCTATATAGTGCACTACTTTTGACCAGAGCCCTAACGGAATAGGGTGCCACTTGATTTGACTGTGAGCACCACTCCTCTGCGGGTCTGAATATTAGGCTCTGACTGAGATGTTGTAATCGAGGGATATATCTTTCATTGATGATGTTTGGAAATAAAGAACCTCAACAACCTCAGCTGCTTTTAGCTATTGATGATCAGAGACCCATAAGGATGGAGTAATCACCCAAGTGGGCTCTGAGTATGCAGTATATGCCAAACCTAGCCTACTGTAACCAAGCCAACCTTGGCAGTGGTGTGTTGTGTTCCTGCCAATACCAGTACTTATGCCAGGCAGGGCTGTGGATTTGTTTCCCGTGGCAAAGGGATATTAAGTAAGCACATAAAGCCTAATGGAAAAAAATACAGCTGGGCTCAGATACCATGCTTTTAATACAAAGGTATCTCTTATGCTGAGATGGCAAAGACAACAAGCAGTATTTTCAAGCAACCGGAGTCCCGTACTGGACAGTATCCAATGAGTTCAGCTTGATCTCCAAATCAAAGAGGGACGTTTGTAGGTAGTTTGTTGCACAACAGCCTCAAAGCTCAGCCATCAAAGTTAGATATACTGCCTCACAGCATAAATAAATTGTCACCCTTTTTACTGAACTGTGAACTGTAAGTAAAGCTAACAGAAGGGACAGTAGTAATGTTGAGTAAGTAAGTACTGGTAAGAATGTTGAGCTATCAAAAGAAGTCTCTGCACACTTGAATCAGATGCAGGTTCAGTGCTAAGCTTCAGATGCGAGTTATAATGTGCTAAGCTTTCAGTCAACAACCAACTTCGTCAGAGCACCACCATTTTGAATCCCCTGTTGCGTATCTCCCTATGCTTTTCTTTTGAAGTGGACTTGTTTACAGTACAGTAATTATATAACACATAACATTTTCTGACTGAATTCCTGTTATCTGACTGACTGCCTGTAAATTGTGCAACCAAGTCAACTGGCATATGGTTTATCTGAGTAAAGGCCTCAAATGTCAAGGATCTCACATGGACTCCATTAGTCATTTCTACACACTTTGGGGATTTGGATTAGGGGTCAAGGGTCAGATGTTAAGATAAACAAGGCACCATGCCACTAAAGGACTGTTCTTCTGTTCTATTATGTGAACAGCAAACTCTGGGCGAAAAATGACGTTGACTCTATTGAGGTGCTATCGGTTCAGGGTCGACTGTGTCTAGAGCATACGGAGATGAGAACGTCGACTTGCCTTTAGTTTCCTCTTTCTCTCTCTTTTTCTCCCTCTCTCTCTCTTTTTCTCCCTCTCTCTCTTTCTCTCTCACTCAGTCACTCAGTCACTCAGTCACTCAGTCACTCACTTAGCACAGCTGAGATCTTTAAGAAAACTGAATAAGTATGAAGAACAAAGCTTTGCTTCTTACATGGAGAATGGTTGAACCTTAGGGTCTCTTTCATACTATTGGCAGATGTGCTAGTAGGAAAGTTGGTCTGGGGGGAAGACCCAGGGATAGCTGACTCAACCATCTTTGTTAGAGCACATGGGCAGGCGAGGCTAGATGGGAACAGGGCAGGGACCCTTACACAGAACCTCAGAGCTGTGACCCAAACTCAGCCGGCCAAAAACCCCAACTGCAACCCAGAGGTGGAACTTCCCAATCATAGTCTGACCAGGCTTGGAAAGATCTTCTGCTACAGTCTTTTCATACGACTGTACTGTACAGCTACAACTGTACAGTAAAACAAATTTCCACGGTGTGCTAGTTTTGTTGGCCTCAACTTCTTTGGCTCCTCTATCCTCTCCTCTGACCTGGAACTCGTTGGGCGTCTCTGATTGTTGACGGGTCAGCTTTGCATTTTCTTCATAACGAGCCAAAGGAACAGATAAGACTGGAGAGGTGGAGCAGTGGGAGGGAGGGATGACAGGAGGTTGGGATGGAGGGGAAGGATTGAGATGGAGCAGGACAGTCACTGAGTGGTTTGGAGGGGAGGGAGGGATAAAAGGAGGGGGGTCCCATGTGAAATCCAACTATCCTCTGATGGTTCTATCATCGTCCGTCATGATGGAATGAAAACTCAAAGGTGTTCTCTCCCGGAATAGCTTGGACACGGAACAAACCTGCTCTTGAGTTCGCCTTGACACAACAAGCACTATTGTATGGTTTGTTTAGAAGTATATATTTTTTTTTTAAGCTGTCCAGATGACCTCAAATGAAGGAATAAGCAGAAATGTTAGGAGTCAACAAGTTCATCTCTGCACTCTGTTCCCTTTGTAGTGCACTACTTTTGCCCAGGGCACATAGGGGACCATTGTCAAGACCTGGTTATCCCACAGTAGTTAGGTTCATTGGGTTGCTCAGCTTTGATTTATAAGTGCTGTCATTTTACGTCACAGCAAGTGTTCTTGACACTTCAACACATAGTTGTGATGTGGTTTTTTCATGCATCTACAAATGTAATGTTGTTCAATTGTTGTTCTATGTTAACACCAGTCTGTGTTTTATGTTTCAGTTCATCCCACCCTCACGACATCACACGACCCTGCTGACCCCCTAGGGGAAAGTAAGTCAGTCATTGACTAGCAAATTCTTAACCAATGGTTTTTATATCTCAGGATCTTAGGCCACTTTGACATAATACTTGTTGTCCAGATTGAGTTATGTCATTTGCATATAACTTGTTTTCATGCTGTCACGACCAGAGAAAAATACATGCTGTCGCTACCTCGCGTTCAAACCAAGGTGTTGTCATGTTGTCAAGTCATTGAATAACAATCTACCTCGTTCTCTCTCTCTCTCAGCCATCTTGTATGTGTTGGACACTCCAACCGTGGTTGGGATCGCCTTCGCTGCATTTGTGATCGGTGCCCTGTTGACCGGAGCCCTGTGGTTCATCTACTCTCATACAGGTACATCTCTCTGACCTGTCCCTTTACTTGAGACACAGGAAAATCTCATACAGTTACATCCCCACGTGTATACTACTTAGAATGTATCCTCAATGCAATGCTTCATTCCAAGTGGTATGATAGTATGGACATTGGAACATTCATTAGTGGTATGCTTGTTTGGAACGTAGACGCTCGTTGGAACTTAAACATCGGGGTACTGTCCCTTTATCTGCTGCTGCATGAGATCCTACCTGTTGGGCCTCATGTAAGACTGAAGGTTTCATCTTGATGGTAACCTCTCTGCACTGATAAGTGCTTCTAAAGAATGTCTTAACTACACAGTGCCAGAATGCTGTTTTATAATCAGAAAACATCCTATCGCTGATAGAGGCGAGTAAACAATACCCAGGGCCGTAGCTACATATGAGAACAACGAGGTCATATCCTCTGCAATTTTTTCAAATAGATGTGTGTATATATATATATATTATATATACTAGCGTTCAAAGTTTGGGGTCACTTAGAAATGTCCTTGTTTTTGAAAGAAAAGCTAATTTTTTGTCCATTAAAATAACATCAAATTGATCAGAAATACAGTGTAGACATGTTAATGTTGTAAATGGCTATTGTAGCTGGAAACTGACAAAAATAAATTATGGAATATCTTCATAGGCACTCAGAGACCAATTATCAGCAACCATCAGTTCTGTGTTCCAATGGCACGTTGTGTTAGCTAATCAAAGTTTATAATTTTAAAAGGCTAATTGATCATTAGAAAACCCTGTTGCAATTATGTTAGCACAGCTGGAAACTGTTCTGATTAAAGAAGCAATAAAACTGGCCTTTAGACTAGTTGAGTATCTGGAGCATCAGCATTTGTTGGTTCGATTACAGGCTCAAAATGGCCAGAAAAAGTACTTTTTTCTGAAACTCGTCCGTCTATTTTTGTTCTGAGAAATGAAGGCTATTCCTTGCGAGAAATTGCCAAGAAACTGAAGATCTCGTACAACGCTGTGTACTACTCCCTTTAGAGCAGTGTACTACTGTGTACTACTCCCTCTAACCAGTTTGCGCTGGTTAGAGCCAGCGCAAACTGGCGCTAACCAAAATAGAAAGAGGAGTGGGAGGCCGCGGTGCACAACTGAGCAAGAGGACAAGTACATTAGAGTGTCTAGTTTGAGAAACAGACGCCTCACAAGTCCTCAACTGGCAGATTCATTAAATAGTACCCACAAAACACCAGTCTCAACGTCAATCGTGAAGAGGCGACTCCGGGACGCTGGCCTTCTAGGCAGAGTTGCAAAGAAAAAGCCATATCTTAGACTTGCCAATAAAAATAAAAGATTAAGATGGGCAAAAGAACACAGACACTGGACAGAGGAATTCTGCCTTTGATGGACTGTCGTTTCGCTTTGCTTATTTGAGCTGTTCTTGCCATAATATGGACTTGGTCTTTTACCAAATAGGGCTATCTTCTGTATACCACCCCTAACTTGTCACAACACAACTGATTGACTCAAACGCATTAAGAAGGAAATAAATTCCACAAATTAACTTAACAAGGCACACCTGTTAATTGAAATGCATTCCAGGAGACTACCTCATGAAGCTGGTTAAGACAATGACGAGTGTGCAAAGCTGTCATCAATGAAAAGGGTGGCTACTTTGGAGAATATCAAATATAAAACAGATTTTGATTTGTTTAACACTTTTTTGGGTTACAACATGATTCCATATGTGTTATTTCTCAGTTTTGATGTCTTCACTATTATTCTACAATGTAGAAAATAGTAAAAAATAAAGAAAATCCCTGGAATGAGTAGGTGTGTCCAAACTTTTGACTGGTACTGCATGTCAAAATGTGTATAATTGCAGGAAATTAGCTGTAAAACTGCAATCACCAAGAAAGTTATGTAAAGCTTACTTTAACTTTTGTTAATAACATACATTTTCTGCTAACAGATCCCTTTGTACAGATTAAATTATAGTTTTTAATTGCGGTGCTGAGTTAATGGGAGTTAATGTGTAGCGGCTAATTGTATAGCTAATAGGCTATGTTTTAGTAGATCAACTGAGGTGAATGAACCTACAGCAACCAATGTGGTAATGGCTAAGGTAATTTTGCTTGTTTATTCTGTTATCCAAATAGCATTTGAGATTTTTTACATTTTATAGAATGTTATATAGCTTTAACTTTCTTTACATTTATTGGATCCCCCAACCCGACTAAAACTCAGACCCTGGCTACAGCCCTGGCAATAACATATTGACTCCTCTACTGTAAATATATCCTGTTTGTCAGCTTAAGCGGCTCTTCTCTTTCCTGCCTTTGAATGGGTCTCGGGTCCTGCGGGTTGTTGTATTCTCAGACACAATGGCCTCAGCTCGGACATAAAGAGGGGGCTGGCTGGAATTCCCCCTGTCCATTTTGTGGGGCACTCGCCGTTTGGCTCACAGGAAGACAGACACAATCTGTCCATTAGATGCCAAGTCAAGACTTTCCACACCAGCATCCCCAGGCTGGTGACCCCTGACCTTTGGGAGGAAGCCTGGAGGTCACTGAGGTCTGGAGAGGACCTCTAACAGCACGTACTGTAGAACAGAACAGGCCTGTCTGTGTTCTGCCTGGCTGCTATGCTGTTGAGTTGACCCCCTGTCATCTATCCTTCATGTGTCCTCAGAGAAAACATGAAATCCTTCATAAACAAGATCAGGGTGTTCTAAGTGTGATCATTGCCCTAATGTTTAGAGGACCACAGCACAGATAGCACCAAAGGCCTGTCTGTGTTCTGCCTGTTTGGCCACTGGCCGTCTTATCTGCTTACTACACTGTTGGCCCCCCTCTTCATCGATCTGATGTGTTCTCAGTGAAACACTGTGAAACCTTTCATTTACAGCATGAGGGGGTTCTAATAACGTTGATCTAATCTAGGTAATGTCATTACTAAAATGTGTGTCACTTATAACTTAGAAGCAGTAGGACGGCAAATTTCAACCTCACTGAAATGCGGAAATCTCAGAAAAGTGCAGCAAACTCCACTAATGTGCATTTCAGTTAACCAGTCCAAATACATACTTTTTTACTTTTATCTTTGTCCCTCTGTTTATACTGGCACCCCTTTAAAACGTCCTTCATAAGATTTTTATGAGTTTCCTAGAGAGACCCGCCATTATAAACACAAGCCTTTATATTCCCCTATGGCCCAAAATATTGTTGAGGTCAAGAGTTGAACTTCTTTAGGGAAACAGGTATAAAGAATGTAGTTATGAGGAGAGTTAAGCCCTTTTAGAAGTTGTGATAAAAAACACTGCAGGAATGTGGTTCTAATATTGATGTTATAGCTAGTGGTTCCTCTGTTGGAGGATAATAGCCCGAGAGGCCTAGGCTTGTGTCCCATATAGCTCCCTATTCCCTATATAGTGCACTACTTTTGATGAGGGCTCCTGAGTGGCGCAGTGGTCTAAGGTACTGCATCTCAGTGCAAGAGGATTCACTGCAGTCCCTGGTTTGATACCAGGCTGCATCACATCCGGCTGTGATTGGGAGTCCCATAGTGCAGCGCCCAGCGTCGTCTGGGTTTGGCCGGTGTAGGCCATCATTGTAAATAAGAATTTGTCTTAACTGACTTGCCTAGTTAAATAAAGGTGAAATAAAAAATAAAATAAAAAAATTAGGCACATAGGGCTCTGGTCAAAAGCAGTGCACTAAATAGGGAATAGGGTACTATTTGGGACGTATCCCTATTATATTCTGATGTTGTCTTGGATAGGGAATAGGGTACTATTTGGGAGGCATCCCTATTCTATTCTGATGTAGTCTTGGAAACTATTGACTTGTACCACCAACATATCCCTACATGGAAACATAGGCAAGAATACCCCAAGAATTTATATTTTCTCAAAAACAACTTAAAATATCCACAGCTGAATAATTCTAAAACCAGTGAATGATGAAACATGTACCCTCACTTATTCCCTCAGGAGGTGAAGGACAATGTTAGAGGTTTGTTCACATTAAAAGCCAAAACCATACTCACCCCACACTCATCTACACTCACCCACTCACAAAACAAGCCCATAAAGTTTGCTCCTTGGTCTGTGGTCTTGGCCAAATCCTAAAAAGAAACTCCAAGATGGCTGAAGCATCCACCTGATGGCTCAAAACTGAACCTTTCAACAGACTAGACATGAGTACACATTCTAATCAGGTACCAGTGTGCAATATGGTTTCCCCTATCAGGCTCTGCAGATAGGACAGCTAGCTCATACTTTGATATTCCCCATGACTGGTATAGAAGGTCACAATTAAAACCGGTAGGGTACTCTGAAGTATTCTTTATCATTACCTTGTGTTTGCAGCCACAGGGAAGTGACATTTATTTAATAAAAATAAGAGATATTTTAATGTAACCGGAAACAGATATCAGGAAGTTATTTATTAAAGCTATGTCTTCAGTCCGGTAATGTATCCTGTGTATACAGGACGTGATAAATACTATCCCTAGTATCCCTCTATTTTACAATATGCCACATTAGGAATGTGGCCTGCGTCCAGAATGGCACGCTATTCCCTATATAGTGCACTACTTTTGACCAGAGCTCTATGGGCCCTGGTGAAAAGTAATGCACTAAATATGGAATAGGGTGCTATTTTGGGACACAGCTTTGGAGGAAGGATGCTGTTATGGAAGATTGGCTGTGATCTCGCTGCCTGCATTGTGATAGCTCACACCAGAGGTTAAAGGGGGTTGCCACTGGAGACAAGAAGTGGGAGTTATCCGGGCGCCGGAACAGGGTCAATACACTGTTGCTTCATTTCAATGACACGTGATGTCACCATTCGCAAAGTTTCTCATTCAGGCCAGATGGTTTACAACAACATTAAATTAAATAAAATTATATAGCCCATTTGTGTCTGGCTGGCCAGACCTAGCTATCCGGCAGGCCTGACCTACAGTACCTATCTGGTCGGCCGGATCTATCATGAGATTATAGATTTGTTTGGTCAAACTCGCTGACAGTATGGTGGAAAGCCAAGTATGCTTTTAGGGGTGAATTCTAACTTCTGTTTACGTCAAATTTTCACTTGGTCTCCCATATATTTCAATGCACGACTAAATTAAATTTAGGATTTCGCCCCTTAGATTCCTACCAGGAGGTAAACTGACTTTGTAATTGAAGTTTTTTTAGAGATAGAGAATGGACACAAAGGAGAGTTAAAGTGAGCTGAGGCCTTTTGTGTTTGACAACCCATGCAGTGTTCTGTGAGTATATGGACTGTGTTTAGCTTGAGCTCTTTGACAGCGCTGCTCTGGCAAACATTAGAGCAGAGAGAGAGACGAGGGGCCTGAAAGAGGGAGCCAGGAGGGCTGTGGGCCCAGAGCCACGCAACACACACACAAAAGTAAATGACAGTAATACACAAACACAGAACCACTCCAGAAACCAACAGAGATCAATATGGTAGGCACCGTTTGTGTCCCAAATGGCACCGTATTCCCTATATAGTGTACGACTTTTCACCAAAGCCTGTAGGGCTCTGGTCAAAAGTAGTGCAGTATATAGGAAATACGGTGCCATTTGGGACACAATCACAGACCCCATTTGTCCAGTCTCTCTCTATGTATATTCCTCTATGGTCCTCACTCAGCTATGCAGGACCTCAGATTGCAAACAAACAACATATGGAGTACATTTTAATACCAGAAGCACAGTGTGCCAGATATGTAAAACAAAACACAGTGATTTTTTCAGATGCCTTCAGTTCTTTGTCAGACAAGCTTTCCAAACAGATTGAAGCATTTTTATTTGCCCCCTAACTTTCTGTCTCCAGCTCTGGAGCCCAGGAATCTACAAACTGGAATGCTCATTTGAACACAGAACAATAAACAAGTCAGTGGTTTGAGGTCCAAGCAAAAGGCCTCTGTCTCATGTTTATTCTGCTAAAGCTATGCGAATTGCTTGCAGATAACAGAAAGTGAAGAGTTGGATTGAGAAGCCTCAGTTCAGGTCTTTCCATTTGAGACACTGTGCTTGATCAGGTGTTTTGATTAGCTGACTCAAAGGAGTTGAGTCCTTGTGTGTTAAGTCCTTGTGTGTTAAGCGACTGTTACATTCACTTAACAAATGGCAGTGAAGTGGTGGTCACCACATGGGACAAGCAGCAGCACTTGGAGAACTGACGATTTTCATTTATACATCAGTCTGTTACCAGATTGAGCCATTGGCCTCTAGATAATAAGACACCTTGAATAAAAGGCAGTGGTACAAAACAGCGTATCTAAAATCATATTATTGTGATGTATTTCATTAAACCTAATCTCTCTGTCTTTTTCATTCTCTCCCCTCCCTCCCTCGCTCTCTCCCCCTCCCTCACTCACTTCTGAATTTTTTCTTCTCGCCCCCTCCTGCGTGTCTCTCCCCTTCTCTCTGTCTGTCTTTCTCTCTCCCTTTCTCCCCCACCCCTCTCCTTCTCTCTCACTTCCCTCCCCCTCTCCCCCTCACCTCCCTATCCAGGTGATACAGCTGGGCGACAGCAGCCCCTGAAGCCCCAACCCCCACCCTCAGAGAACAGCAGTGCGGCCCACAGTATTGGCAGCACACAAAGCACGCCCTGTTCAAGCAGCAGTACAGCATAGCCCAGAGGCCAGGCCAAGGCCATTGGAAAGGAGCCCGACGGGGAGCCCCCTACCCCCCTACAGGGCTACAGGAAGGGCTACACGGGTCACAGGGAACTGGGTTTGTTGACACTTGTTTCCCCTCTGGATGAAAGGAATTATTTTGGGATGCTTTGTGAAAACAAAGAAGAAGGATGATTTATTAAAGAAGAAAATAAGAATAAAAGGATAAAAAAAGGATTTTGTAAAATACTAAAAAACAATAACACCCGTTAATGTCCCTGGTTAATTCAATTTATTTCAACACAAGTCATTAAGGCTGTGTGACAGAAATGCTGTACTACAAGGACTGGTCTGAGAGCGAAACAGTACTAGGGTTGTTCCACCAATTCGGTGCCTTTTGAGAAGTGTAACTTGGTCCAAAAAAACGTTGATTTCACCTAATTTTAACATTCTGTCATAAAGAGCACATGTTCAACATCATAAAACACACATTTTCTAATCTCAAGAGGTTAAATAAAATAAAAAATATTAGTACATTAGTAAAGGGTTGACGATTTCATCTTAAATTAGGCATAAATTCCCTTCCTTGACAAGGGGGAATGGAAGCTTGTTGTGTGCAACAGGGAGTGACAATTGAATACAAAATATTGAAATTGTCAAAACATTTCTAGACTCTCTATCTATCTATCTATAACAGGATTGACGTGTTATGCTCGACCCGCTTCGTTTTCCACCACAAAACACCAAAAAATATCCAAAAGGAGTAGAACCAGCTCACCTGTTTTTCACTATGATTTGGTTATTAGATGTTCAATGTTTCTTTTGAAAAAAATATTTTAAAAGGAATAGTTTTACCATATTACTACGAGAGTTGAGTTCACGTAACAGGGTTGACCATAAAATGAGGGACAGGCGTACAGTACCAGTCAAAAGTTTTGACACACCTACTCATTCAAGGGTTTTTCTTTATTTTGACTATTTTCTACATTGTAGAATACTAGTGAAGACATCAAAACTATGAAATAACACTCATGGAATCATGCAGTAACCAAAAAAGTGTTAAACAAATAAAAATGTATTTTTATATTTGAGGTTCTTCAAAGTAGCCACTCTTTACCTTGATGGCGGTTTTGCAGTTTTGCCTTGATGGCAGTTTTTGGCATTCTCTCAACCAGCTTCAATTAACAGGTGTGCCTTGTTCATTTGTGGAATTTCTTTCCTTCTTAATGTGTTTGAGACAATCAGTTGTGTTGTGACAAGGTACAGAAGATAGCCCTATTTGGTAAAAGACCAAGTCCATATTATGGCAAGAACAGTTCAAAAAAGCAAAGAGAAAGACAAAAGTCAGTCAATGCGGAAAATCTCAAGAACTTTGAAAGTTTCTTCAAGTGCAGTTGCAAAAATCATCAAGCGCTATTATGAAACTGGCTCTCTTGAGGGCCGCCACAGGAAATGAAGACCCAGAGTTACCCTGCTGCAGAGGATACGTTCATTAGAGTTACCAGCTTCAGAAATTGCAGCCCAAAAAAATGCTAGTAACAGAAAGAAGTTACAGACACATCACAACATCAATTGTTCAGTGGAGAATGCATGAATCAAGCCTTCTTGGTCAAATTGCTACAAAGAAACCACTACTAAAGGACACAAATAAGAATAAGAGACTTTCTTGGGCCAAGAAACACGAGCAATGGACATTAAACTGGTGGAAATCTGTCTTTTAATCTGAGGAGTCCCAATTTTTTATTTTTGGTTCCAATCGCCATGTCTTTGTGAGATGCAGAGTAGGTGAACGGATGATCTCCACTTGTGTAGTTCCCACCAGGAAGCATTGGGGAGGAAGGGTGATGGTGTGAGGATGCTTTGCTGGTTAAACTGTCAATGATTTATTTAGAATTGAAGGCAAACTTAACCAGCATGGCTACCACAGCATTCTGCAGCGATACTCCATTCCATCTGGTTTGCGCTTAGTGGGACTATCATTCGTTTTTCAACAGGACACTGACCCAGCACACCTCCAGGCTGTGTGAGGGCTATTTGACCAAGAAAGAGATTGATGGAGTGCTGCATGAGATGACCTGGCCTCCACAATCATACGACCTCAACCCAGTTGAGATGGTTTGGGATTAGTTGTACCGAAGTGTTTAACACTTTTTTGGTTACAACATGATTCCATATGTGTTATTTCTCAGTTTTGATGTCTTCACTATTGTTCTACAATGTAGAAAATAGTAAAAATAAATAAAAAACATTGAATGAGTAGGTGTGTCCAAACTTTTGACTGGTACTGTATATGAATCCTTAATCACCTGAAATATATAATAATCTGTAGAAATGAGTTTATCAAAGCAATAAAATAACTAGGGCTTTACAATGATGGTGAAAACTTAGAGAAATGTTGGGGTTAAGTTGGTTAAAATCTTCCTAGAAGTGACACGAGTTGACAGAGGGACATGTCAAAATGCTAATCTTTATTCATTTTAGTTGTTTTATTCAAACTAAAAAGCTTATTTATTGAATTCTGCATGTGGTCTATATTAAAGGGCAGTTCATTAAATATAACAGGCTTTTACAATTCTATATTGGTGTATAATTTCTACTTAAAATATCAAAGGGATGCAAATGGCACTCATTTCGTGGAACGACCCTCTAATACCCAGAACGGCAACAAGGCCTCACATCTATAGAGCACTAGAACTGTAGCTACGGGCAAAAAATAACTGTTAGTGAAATACCAGCCTTTTATTTATTTTTATACAAATGCTGCTTTTTTCTGCAACCACATCAGATCATTTTCTTTGGACCGGAAATGGTCTAGTTTATGCTGTAAACAAGCTAGTGTACACCAATAGCAATGGAGACAGTAAAGCTGCCTGTCTGCAAACAACATCTGTGAGTGTTAGCAGGACTAGTGAAATGACTGTCAACAGGACAACAGGACTGCCTGTTATCTCCTATCCACATTATATGTACACTGAACAAAAATATAAATGCAACATGCAACAATTTCAAAGATTTTACTGAGTTACAGTTCATATAAGGAAATCAGTCAATTTAAATAAATGCATTAGGCAGTAGTCTATGGATTTCACATGACTGGGAATACAGATATGCATCTGTTGGAAACAGATACCTTAAAAAATATATCACAAAACCAGTCAGTATCTGGTGAGACCACCATTTGCCTCATGCAGTGTGACGCATCTCCTTGCATAGAGTTTATCAGGCTGTTGATTGTGGCCTATGAAATGTTGTCCCACTCCTGTGCTGTGCGAAGTTGCTGGATATTGGCAGGAACTGAAACACGCTGTCGTACACGTTGATCCAGAGCACCCCAAACATGTTCAGTGGGTGACATGTCTTTTGAGTATGCAGGCCATGGAAGAACTGGGACATTTTCAGCTTCCAGGATTTTTGTACAGATCCTTGCGACATGGGGCCGTGCATCATCATGCTGCAACATGAGGTGATGGGGATGGATAGATGGCACGACAATGGGCCTCAGGATCTCGTCACGCGATCTCTGTGCATTCAAATTGCCATTGTTAAAATCCAATTGTGTTTGTTGTCCGTAACTTATGCCTGCCCATACCACAACCTCACCACCACCATGGAGCACTCTGTTCACAGCGTTGACGTCAGCAAACCGCTTGCCCACACGACGCCATACATGCTGTCTGCCATCTGCCCGATACAATTGAAACCGGGAATAATCCGTGAAGAGCACATACCTCCAGCATGTCAGTGGCCATTGAAGGTGAGCATTTGCCCACTGATGTCAGTTACGACGCCGAAGTGCAGTCAAGTCAAGACCCTGGTGAGGATGATGATCACGCAGATGAGCTTCCCTCAGACAGCTTCTGACAGTTTGTGCCAAAGTTCTTTGGTTGTGCAAACCAACAGTTTCCTCAGCTGTCCAAGTGGCTGGTCTCAGACGATCCCGCAGGTGAAGAAGCCTGATGTGGAGGTCATGGGTTGGCGTGGTTACATGTGGTCTGCGGCTGTGAGGCCGGTTGGACGTATTGCCAAATTCTCTAACGATGTTGGAGGTGGCTTATGGTAGAGAAAGGAACATGAAATGATCTGGCAACAGCTCTGGTGGACATTCCTGCAGTGAGCATGCCAATTGCACGCTCCCTTAAAACTTGACACATCTGTGGCATTGTGTTGTGTGAAAAAACTGCCCATTTTAGTGGCCTTTTATTGTCCCCAGCACAAGGTGCACCTGTGTAATGATCATGCAGCTTAATCAGCTTCTTGATATGCCACAGCTGTCAGATGGATGGATTATCTTGGCAAATAATAAATGCTCACTAACAGGGATAAACAAATTTTTGCACAACATTTGAGAGAAATAAGCTTTTTGTGACTATGGAACATTTCTGGGATCTTTTATTTCAGTTCATGAAACATGGGACCAACACTTTACATGTTGCATTTATATTTTTGTTCAGTATAGAGATGCTACCTCCTATCCTCATGCTATTTACAGTAGATAGGAGATGGTCGAATCAACCAGTTGAATCGGAGAGCAAAACCAGATACAGTGAAGCATCCCATCATGTGCTATTAATCACTTGGACTGTGAAGGGACTTAATAACCAAGCAGAGGTGTAAATATATAGATAGCTAGATGCCAAGACAAATGTTAAAGACAAAAGTAATGTGAACAATCACTTGATGATAACCCTGTTTGTAAGCCAGCTAGTTTTGCATGCTATCGGTTATAGTAGGACTTTGGAAACTCATCTGTCTAAACTTACTGTTGTTACAAAATTGTTAATTAAGTATCAATGGTGTTTTTGTTGATATTGAGTGATGTATGCTTTGTAATCCTTAGTCTCACATTTGATTGGTGTTACACAGCTTGGCATTAGGCATTATGGGTTCTCTTTTACTATATACAAATAGTATTGTAAAGCTATGTATATTTTTGTGAATATTGTAAATAATCTAAAATGTTATAAGGCGAAAGTCAAAATAGAATGTGCAAGGTTGGTGCATTAGAAGCATTCTAAATATCATGTTGTTCAATAAGACATTGTTAAGTGGCTACATTTGGCCAGTATTCCCAAATATATTATAATGTTTGTATCCACTGTGAGGAAACTAAAATGCTGCAGTGTTGGATCATAAATATACAGTATCGTTAAAAGTGAACTTGGGGCACAGTAATTGGGCATTACATTTAAAACTCAAAACAATGTGCCTTTCTATCTGGGTCCGACACCACTAGAACTTCGGCTGTTTGTATTCTGATTGTACATAATAATATTGTACACAATTTCATACCAAAATGTGTATCTTTTGTGAACCTGATATGGTTGAGATTGTGTTATGAAAATATAAGCCAAAATAGTCATTGGCTTATTATGCAGTAGATTTGACCCAGATGATCAAGTGTATTTTCTATATGTAATAAATATATTGCCAATCTTACTCACCAGAGCTCTTGCATCAAAATGAAATAGTTAAAAGCCCAGTGCAGTCAAAAACGTGATTGTCCTGTGTTTATATATATTTCCACACTATGAGGTTGGAACAATACTGTGAAATTGTGAAAATTATGATAATGCCCTTTTAGTGTAAGAACTGTTTGAAAAGACCGCCTGAAATTTCAGCCTGTTTTGGTGGGATGGAGTTTTGTCCTGCCTGGTGACATCCCCAGGCAGTAAATTAGTTAATAGACCAATAAGAAAGAGTTCCAAACCTCTCAGCCAATAACAGCTAGTTTTCAGTTTTTCCCTCTCAACTCAGACCACTCCCAGACAGTCAAAATGATTGGTTGAGAAATTGCTCTTTGCTAAGAAGCTATTTTTGTTTCTTTTTGGCCATTTTACGTTAAAACAATCACAGTAAGGTACTTAACTGTTACCCAGAAATTATTTGATATTGAGATAAAAACAGCTGCACTGGACCTTAAACATTGCCATATACTGGCTCCATCCTGGAATCCTAATGGTGTACAAACATTCTACTACTTATTAATGAACTCATCCTGATTATTTGTGATCTCAAGTAAAACATTTATTGTTTCTCTCTGTGTATATAGACATATGGGCACTTAGATGTACTGTATATAATGCATGTTAGCAATGAGTACATTCATTGTGAGTGACAAACAACTGTGTTGAGTTGTATTGTGTTGCTTCTATCATGTGCCATGCAAAGCTAATGCAAAGCCAAAAGAGTCTCACCGTCATAGAATCCATGAATGTTCTTTGGTGTGTCTTTACTTTTTGTGTTTGGGGGGTTTGAATAGAAGTACATGTTTTTTTTAATAGGAGGAAAGGGATGTTTTTTGGAAGGAAAACATGTTTGGAAGAGAAATAGAAAACCCAATACATTAGGAAAATTGACATTAGACCCTACTTATGTGTAATGTATTTTAAGTGTTGCTTGCTGCAGATCCTGATAGAGAAGGTATGTTATCTCAAAGCTTTGAGTCTTAGTTGTATGTCAACATGTATATATGTCTCCGCAGAGGTAAACAGAGTATAAATATATATTTTAAAGTATTTACCTAGAGCCAATCTATTGTTGACTCTTTGAGTACTGTGAATTTTTTGTTTTGTGTTCTTTCTATTTTTTTGCAAATGTGCATATATTACTTTATGTATTTCTGTTTCTATAAATGATGTAAAAATATTAGCAATTTTATTCATATGTGATGTGTTAATTAAAGAAAAATCTCTCACTTAATGTTGAAGTTGGTTCAATTGACTACCTTAAAATGATACTGTTTATACAGAATTTTTCCTATGTAAACATAGAGACAATTAGATACCATATAGCTTTACAAAAGTAATATATTGTATACCCATATCTTAAAAATAAATACAATTGTGACATTATTGATAACATACAGTGACTTCGGAAAGTATTCAGAGCTCTTGACTTTTTCCACATTTTGTTATGCTAGAACCTTATTCTAAAATGGACAAAATATTATTTTTCCCCTCATCAATCTACACACAATACCCCATAATGACAAAGCAAAAACATTTAAAAATAAATAAATAATTTAAATATCACATTTTGTCACGCCCTGACCTTAGAGAGCCTTTTTATGTCTCTATTTGGTTTGGTCAGGGTGTGATTTGGCGTGGCATTCTATGTTTTGTCTTCTATGATTTTGTGTTTCTATGTTTTGGCCGGGTATGGTTCTCAATCAGGGACAGCTGTCTATCGTTGTCTCTGATTGGGAACTATACTTAGGTAGCCCTTTTTCCCTCCTTTGGTTGTGGGAAGTTATCTTTGTTAGTGGCACTAATGCCCTGTTAAGCTTCACGGTCGTTTCTTTGTTTTCTTGTTTTGTTGGCGACATTCTAATAAATGCACCTTGGTCTCCTTCCGACGACGGCCATGACAGAACTACACACCACAAAAGGACCAAGCAGCGTGCGCCAACCTGGAGGACGAGCTGGACCGGGGAGGAGAGAATGGCAGGGGACAAGACCCGGTCACGGAAGCCCGAGAGGCAGCTCCCAACATTTGTTTTTTTGGGGGGGGTGGCACACGGGGAGATTGGTGGAGTCGGAGTTTAGACCTGAGCCAACTCCCGGTGCTTACCGTGGGGAGCTTGTGACTGGTCAGGCACCGTGTTATGGGGTGATACGTACGGTGTCTCGAATGAGCATTCACAGGCCTGTGTGCTCTGTACCAGCGTCCCGCATTTGCCGGGTGGAGGTGGGCTTCCAGCCAGAACGGGTAGTGCCAGCTCTGCGCTCGAGACCTCCAGTGCGTCTCCACGGCCCAGTGTATCCGGTGCCAGCGCCAAGAACCAAGCCTCCAGTATGTGTCCCCAGCCTGGTGAGTCCTGTGCCTGCTGCCAGAACCAGGCCTCCTGTATGTCTCCCCAGCCTGGTGAGCCCTGTGGCAGCTCCACGTACCAGACTGCCCATACGTCTCCTCACTCCAGTGATGATCCATGGCAAGAAGCCTCCAGTGATGATCCATGGCAAGAAGCCTCCAGTGATGATCCATGGCAAGAAGCCTCCAGTGATGATCCATGGCAAGAAGCCTCCAGTGATGATCCATGGCAAGAAGCCTCCAGTGATGATCCATGGCAAGAAGCCTCCAGTGATGATCCATGGCACGAAGCCTCCAGTGAGGAGTCATGGCACGAAGCCTCCCACAACAGCCTCCAGTCCGGAGCCTCCAGCGACTGCCTCCAGTCCGGAGCCTCCAGCGACTGCCTCCAGTCCGGAGCCTCCAGCGACTGCCTCCAGTCCGGAGCCTCCAGCGACGTTCTCCAGTCCGGAGCCTCCAGCGACGTTCTCCAGTCCGGGGCCCGCAGCGAGGGTGCCCAGTCCGGGGTTTGGTGATGAGGGTCCCCGCACCAGAGGTGCCACCAAAGTGGGGTGAGCCAGTGGTGGATTGGGGTCTGCGTCCCGCACCTGAGCTGCCACCGCAGATAGATGCCCACCCAGACCCTCCCCTATAGGTTCAGGTTTTGCGGCCGGAGTCCGCACCTTTGGGGGTGGGTACTGTCACGCCCTGACCTTAGAGCCTTTTTATGTCTCTATTTGGTTTGGTCAGGGTGTGATTTGGGGTGGGCATTCTATGTTTTGTCTTCTATGATTTTGTGTTTCTATGTTTTGGCCGGGTATGGTTCTCAATCAGGGACAGCTGTCTATCGTTGTCTCTGATTGGGAACCATACTTAGGTAGCCCTTTTTCCCATCTTTGGTTGTGGGAAGTTATCTTTGTTAGTGGCACTAATGCCCTGTTAAGCTTCACGGTGGTTTCTTTGTTTTGTTGGCGACATTCTAATAAAAATAAAATGTACGCTGACCACGCTGCACCTTGGTCTCCTTCCGACGACGGCCGTGACACATTTACATAAGTATTCAGACACTTTACTCAGTACTTTCTTGAAGCTCCTTTGGCAGTGATTACAGCCTTGAATCTTCTTGGGTATGACGCTACAAGCTTGGTAGCGTCATACCCATTTGGGGAGTTTCCCCATTCTTCTCTGAAGATCCTCTCAAGATGGAGAGCGTTGCTGCACAGCTATTTCCAGGTCTCTCCAGAGATTTTTGATTGGGTTCAAGTCCGGGCTCTGGCTGGGTCACTCAATGACATTCAGAGACTTGTCCCAAAGCCACTCCTGCATTGTCTTGGCTGTTTGCTTAGGGTCATTGTCCTGTTAGAAGGCAAACCTTTGCCCCAGTCCGAGGTCCTGAGCGCTCTGTAGCAGGTTTTCATAAAGGATCTCTCTGTACTTTGTTCCGTTCATCTTTGCCTCGATCCTGACTGGTCTCCCAGTCCCTGCCGCTGAAAAACATCCCCACAGCATGATGCTGCCACCACCATGCTTCACTGTAGGGATGGTGCCAGGTTTCCTCCAGATGTGACGCTTGGCATTCATTCCAAAGAGTTCAATCGTGGGTTCATCAGACCAGAGAATTTTGTTTCTCATGGTCTGAGTCCTTCAGGTGCTTTTTGGCAAACTCCCAGCGGGCTGTCTTGTGCCTTTTACTGAGGAGTGGCTTCCATCTGGCCACTCTACAATAAAGTCCTCATTGGTGGAGTGCTGCAGAGATGGTTGTCCTTCTGGAAGGTTCTCCCATCTCCACAGAGAAACTCTGGAGCTCTGTCAAAGTGACCATTGGGCTCTTGGTCACCTCCCTGACCAAGGCCCTTCTCCCCCGATTGCTCAGTTTGGCTGGGCGGCCAGCTCTAGGAAGGGTCTTGATGCTTCCAAACTTCTTCCATTTAAGATTGATGGAGGCCACTGTGTTCTTGGGGACCTTCAATGCTGCAGAAATGTTTTGGTACCCTTCCCCAAATTTCAGCCTTGACACAATCCTGTCTCGGAGCTCTACGGACAATTCCTTCGACCTCATGGCTTGGTTCTTGCACTGTCAATGGTGGGACCTTATATAGACAGGTGTGTGCCTTTCCAAATCATGTCCAATCAATTGAATTTACCACAGGTGGACTCCAATCAAGTTGTAGAAACATCTCAACCATGATCAATGGAAACAGGATGCACCTGAACTCAATTTTGAGTTTCATAGCAAAGGTTCTGGATAATTATGTAGATAAGGTATTTCTGTTTTCGTTTTTTTATTGATTTGCAAGAAAAAAAATACTTTTTGTTTTGTCAATATGGAGTAATGTGTGTAGATTGATGAGGAAATGTTTTTATTTAATCAAATTTACAATAAGGCTGTAACATAGCAAAATGTGGAATAAGGGAAGGGGTCTGAATACTATACGAATGCACTGTAAGTAAGCAAGACTGAATTGTTATGAACACAATGGAATGGTAGTACAACATAGTACTTCACATGATTTTACATGATTGTCTGTTCCTCTCACATTTTCAGATGTCATATTACAGGTTTAGTTGTATTCATACTCTCTGAACACTGTTCTTATTCAATGTCTTGTTCTGTGATGGTGCCAGACACATTTTTCCTTTTTTGTTTGAGCTATATTGTGAGTTCTCTGTGAAAGGTTGCTTTCTCTAGTGCAGTGGTTCCCAAACTTTTTATACCCGTTCAACTTCCAGTTACGTACCCCCTCTAGCACCAGGGTCAGCGCACTCTCAAATGTTGTTTTTTGCCATCATTGTAAGTCTACGATACATTTATTAAACATAAGAATGAGTGAGTTTTTGTCACAACCTGGCTTGTGGGAAGTGACAAAGAGTTCTTATAGGTCCAGAGCATAAATAATGATATAATAATAATCAATCATTTTGCTTTTTATTTAGCCATCTTACATATAAAACCTTATTTGTTCATCAAAAATGGTGAATAACTCACCACAGGGTAATGAGAAGGGTGTGCTTGAAAGGATGCACATAACTCTACAATGTTGGGCTGTATTGGAGAGAGTCTGTCTTAAAAAATTTTCCACACACAGTCTGTGTCTGTATTTAGTTGTCATGCTAGGGAGGGCTGAGAATCCACTCTCACATAGGTACGTGGTTGCAAAGGTTATCAGTGTCTTAACAGCGTGATCTGCCAAGGCAAGAAACTCTGAGCGCAGCCCTATCCAGAAATCTGGCAGTTTCTTCTGATTTAAATTCAATTTTCACAGAACCACTTGTTGCAATTACGATGAGGCTCTTGTTCAGATATCGGTAAGTGGACTGGAGGCAGGGCATGAAAGGGATAACAAATCCAGTTGTTTGTGTCGTGCGTTTCGGGAAAGGAACTGCGTAGTTGCGCACCCAGCTCACTCAGGTGCTTCGCTATATAACATTTGACATTGTCCATAAGATTGAGTTCATTTGCACACAAAAATCATACGATGATGGAAAGACCTGTGTGTTGTCCTTGTTATTGGAGACAGAAAAGCGCTCCAACTTCTTAATCATAGCCTCAAATTTGTCCCGCACATTGAATATAGTTGCGGAGAGTCCCTGCAATCCTAGACTCAGATCATTCAGGTGAGAAAAAACATCACCCAGATAGGCCAGTCGTGTGAGAAACTAGCCATCATGCAAGCGGTCACACAAGTGAAATTAATGGTCAGTAAAGAAAACTAAGCTCGTCTCTCAATTCAAAAAAACGTGTCAATACTTTGCCCCTTGATAAACAGCGCACTTCTGTATGTTGTAAAAACATTACATGGTCGCTGCCCATATCATTGAATAATGCAGAAAATACACGAGAGTTCAGGGGACTTGCTTAAACAAAGTTAACCATTTTCACTGTAGTGTCTAAAACGTATTTCAGGCTGTCAGGCATTCCATTGGCAGCAAGAGCCTCTCGGTGGATGCTGCAGTGTACCCAAGTGGCGTCGAGAGCAACTGCTTGCACGCACATTACCACTCCACTATGTCTCCCTGTCATGGCATTTTCGCCAAAGTCCATTTGATGTCACAAAGCTGTCCAGTACTTTAAAAATATTATCTCATGTTGTCCTGGTTTCCAGAAGAGGATGTCTTCCTTAACTGACCCCCCATAAATGTAACGGATATGTACCAGGAGCGGTGCCAGGCCTGCCATGTCTGTTGACTCATCCAGCTGTAACGCATATAATTCACTGGCTTGTATGCGAAGCAGTAATTGTTTCAAAACGTCTGCCTTGTCACTGATGCGTCGTGAAACATGGTTGTTTGATGGAGGCATTGTCTGTATAGTTTTTTGGGGCATTTTCCCCCATATCCTCGGCAGCAGGAAGAAGGAAGTCCTCCAGAATAGTATGGGGCTTGCCTGTCCTAGCCACTCGGTAGCTCACCATAATAGACGCTTCTAACCCTTTCTTATTAATGGTATCTGTCGCTTTTATACATGTCTTACTACTCGAAAATCGTCTTTATTCTCGCTCAAAAAACTCCTGTGGCTTATTTTTCAAATTGTGATGTTTAGTTTCTAAATGTTTGCGCAAGAGTGAAGGTGTTCTTGCGAGAGAGTAACAGTTAATGTGATTGGATGTTAATTATTTGACTAGGCTACCTGTATATGACGTTGTTATAAACACTAGATGGTTTAATTTTATTTATGGCAGTGAAACGAGGCTACTCAGGCGAGAAAAAAACCTCACCCAAATGTATAGCCCCGTTGGAAAATCTAAATGTACTGTTTGAAAATGTGAAGAAGAAAAAAATATATATGTATGTGTTTAAAAAAAAAAAAAACTTTTTAAATGTGAATAAAAATTGTATTTGCCGTACCCCAGTTTGGGAATACCTGCTCTAGTGGAATAGCAGTTTTAAGGCAAGATTCAATCCATATCAGCGAATTATCAGGTGGGAAGATCCACCTAAAAATGTCAAGGTAATTTCCGATTGAGCCGACATAGGGAGCCTTTCCCTTGAATGCAGTCTCCACGACCGCAGGAATGTTGCCTTTAATTGTCAATCGCTCTATAAAGCGGCTCTTCAGCACTACAGATTAGTCTGTCTGTTACCATAATTTGCATTTATAACATTCCAGTAGTTCACTGGCTTTTCTTATCTACTGTGGGACATTTACCCATGAACCTGTTAACCCCAAATTTCACTATGAATTAGGATTCGATTAGATATTATACTTGGAAGTTTAGATCTCAAATTCAATCCCTGTTAGTAGATCTTACATTGATACAGTATTTTGCAAAGTAGATGAGGGGAGGTTTTCTGGTTTCAGCCACCCTGTAAGAGGGGCCCCACTCCATACAGTACATAATATCAACGCTGAACAGTTCATTTGCCCAGTAAACTAATCCCTAAATTGCTGGTAATTGTATAGCTTTATTATTTGTTTGAACCTTTATTAAATCTTTTCTCAACGTGTGTGTGTGAGAGAGAGAGAAAGAGAGACAGATGTTTTTCCCTATATGTTCAGGTCTACAATCTTTGAAGCTTTTCCACAATTGGACAGTCAAGGTAGATGGCCTCTTCCTACCATTGGTCAGTTGGCTGTAGTTTCATAATGCACAACCAAATAAGTCCTTTCTCAAATGCCAGTCTAAATCCCCTTGGTCTCAAAGCTATGTGTTGATAAGATTGTTGTTTTTGATTTGCAAAGCGTTTTGTAAATCATGCTGCAAATAGGCATGGCATTTTGAATGCACATTCGTGTGCCTAATAAAATCTTATAATCGTTCATAACTTGTTCGGCCTGTTTTTTTCTCTTCCTCTGATTTAATACACTCTATCAAGCTGCACATTTGTAAAGTAACAACATCAGTAACAACATCATGGTACTCTACTTAGTCATTATCTCACTCAGAATAGTGTAGATATCCCCATTCCTGTGGGCTTAGTCTTATAACAATGAGTTGTAGTAACGATGTGTTAGGTTTGGCAGTGTGTTGATGATGTCATCAGTCCCCTCTTGGGTGAGGCCATTACATAATGCAGCCCATGTGGCCTTCTGGCACAGGGGACGAGGGGGTAGACCACCTAGATGTGTCCACACACACACACATTCTCTTTCTCCTCACAGGTTAATCTGGCCCATCCTCCTGATGAGGGGTCCTTGGAGTCATGCATGATCACAGTGACTCCATGGACCCCTCATCAGGAAGATGGCCCAGATTAGCCTGTGAGGAGAGAGAGAATGTGTAAAGTACTATGATGTCAGACTGTAAGAGAGAGGGAGAGAGTGAGGGGGAGAGATGGGCCCAGGGCGAGTTGGATAGGAGATCTGATGATGATGTCATCCCAAACCATGTTTGAGCTGACCAGTCTAGGCCCCACTTCTCAAACCTCACTGACCACTGGAAGGCAAAGAGTCCTGGCTGTAAACTTTGTGGCCCTGCCTGTACTGTATGATGTCCCTCTGTTGACCTGATTACCTGGCCATCTTCCGTTTCCTCATGACTGTGTGTAAAGGCTTCTAGTAAGACATGTTGCTTGTAAAAGAAAAGAAAATGAAACAAAGATTCATTTGCAACTGACTGAAGTGAGTGCTCAGCCCTTCGTCATTTTTATTTGTTTGACTGTTCGCTTCAAGCATTGTTTTACGTAAGAGGATAGAGTCAAGCACGTTCTTTTCCGTTACCTGTGTATGAAGGCTCACAGAATCAGTCCAAGAGTGATTTCTCACTCATTGAGCAGGCCCCTCTCTAAATGATGATTCATTTGTTTTGCACACTTCTCCAACCTTTCATTCATTCACCTCCACAGACAGATTTCTGAGATTATTTTCTGTAACAGAACTTAACAACATGAATTGGGGTATTTGGAGTATAGAACAGCGCTATGTCAATAACTCAGTTTAGAAAAAAATGCAGATAGGACCAAGCCCTCCAAATGGCACCCTATTCCCTATATACTGTGTCGCACTACTTTTGACCAGGACCCATGCACTGTAGGGAATAGGGTGCCATTTGGGAAGCGGAGACAGGCTTTCTGTACGTCATAAAGTATTGAATCATATCAACAACCAAGAGAAAGGATTACTGTAGAACCATAGAATCACAGATATGGGAACGAAACCTTGGATTCAATTTGAACAACGGCATTTTTGACACTGACTACATTGGGGAGGCCAGTTTTAATGTGGACCAAACTGGCATTCTGTTTTCTATATAGTACACTACTTTTGACCAGAGCCCGTGGTGCACTGCATAGAGATTAGGGTGCCATTTGGGACGTTACCCATTACTCTAAGTAGGTCAAGACAGTATGTTTAGGGCTTTGTTTGTTTATCTCCTGGTTAGGGGACGTGGCCAAGTAGAGCGGTCTGGGACACCTCCTCACAGAGTAGGGAACCACATCCTGCTTCATAGCCATTGGTCAATCCCCAGGGGCTTGTTAGAGTGGTTAGAGGAGGCGCCTGTGTGTGTGTGTGTGTGTGTGTGTGCATGCGTGCATGGGTACGGTGGGAGGTTGAGTGTATGGGTGAGGGGGGGTGTAGATTGAACTTTCAATATGATGCTATGATGGGATCTTATGAGGTATAGCTACTGATCAAGAGTTGTAAATTAAATGCTGTTTTTGTGTAAAGTAATTTGTACTGAGTGGGCTTTAGGTACAGTATACCATAGCACCTCTTACAGACTCCAAACTAATGATCAGTGATTTCTGCGTGCTAGTGATCAATAGATATGAATACTAGCCTTACACGAACGTCAAACAAATCTCAAACACCAAGAACTTCATCCCAGAGGTTTACCCTGCTGATGAGTATGCCCCAGACATACATTCCTACCACACCTGACATAGTAGTAGACCATCTATATTTAGCCTCCTAATGTAGCACAGCTGGCCCCCACTCGCTTCACACATTAAGAAAAATGACTATGGTACATTTGATATCGCTTGCCAGTGTCCATAAAACAGTCCCATTGTGCTGACTTGCAGACAGTGTTTTGATTGTGCCACATGGGTAATGTGTGTATATTTACTTGGAGAGGTTTAAGAGCCTCACTTTTAAAGCTGGAACACTGGAGCGATTCCAATAAAATATCTATAGCCTCAGAATCACACCATCGCACATTATAAAAAGCTCAATCAAAACCAGATACATGCGCATGCATACACACACACACACACACACACACACACACACACACACACACACACACACACACACACACACACACACACAATATTTTGTTTTACTTTCCTTGTGGGGACCAAAATATTTATTCCCTTTCAAAATTATATTTTTCCCTAACCATAATCCGAACCTTAACTCCAAACCCCTAATCCTAAAACTATATCTAACCCTAATTCCTAACCCTAAACTTAACCCTAACCTTAATTTTCCTCGTAGGGACTGGCGAAATGTCCCCCACTTTTCCTTGTTTTACTGTCCTTGTGAGGACTTCTGGTACCCACAAGGATAGTTCAACACACACACCACAGAAATGTGTCTCAAAACTACACTGAATTGTTTTTATACACAAATACATTCCTCATTGTGGCCTCTCTATTTTGGCAACTGTTCTTGTCTCAGTAACTGTTTATAAATCTGCTTATCAAATGGAGGATTGCAGGCGCCTAAGTCAATGCTGGCAATGACAGATGAATGACGGTCTTGGCTATTACATGTCATTATTGTCCTTCAACCAAGAGGTCTGTTAGGGCCAATACCCCCACTCTCCTGCACACTGAAACCAAACACAAATACAACAATGCTCAGAGGGAATGCCAATTTTCCACATACAGTGACAAAGATTTCACAATGCAGTATGCTATGCACACATATACAGTTGGTTAGTATTATGGAAACTTTGAATGCATACAACACATCTGTAATCTGCAAAGAGGGTATAACTGTTTTTTGAGGGTCTTTTGTTTGCATTACTTGAAACTGTGAAGCAGGGAGAGATTATAGACAGAGAGTGTGATGTCCACTGTTTATTTTCTACCGACGGTCAACTCTGTTTTGCACCGAAGCAAGCTTATCTTTCAAACTGAGAGTCACCCAAAATTCTTCTCAATCATGATTACAGAAATTACAGTGTAATTACACTACAGTAAACACATAGCTATCAATTACCATTTAAAGACCATCAAAGACCATCAGAAAATACTCAACTTTTCAGTAATTATGTTTGTATAGATCATCATATCTTGGCAAAGTTATTCCTGTAAAAGTAGATTAATGATACATGCAACGCCTAAATTTGATTCCAATGATATGAACATTCATTTGATTTATTGTGCTTTTATAGGTGCTTGTACTGAAAATTGGAGCCATTGAAATGAAGGCGCTTGGCTCATTTTTCAGGCTCTGGTGTTGGAGTGGATTTTAAGTACCTGTCTTAATTAAACCACGGACTAATTTCATCCAGACTGTAAAGTAAAGCCCGGTTGGAAAATAAACCCATATTTGTGGAGGATGCCAGAGGGCTGTAAAATACACCAATACCAGCTGTCAGCAACTGCCTGCCTGCCGAGTCAGCCTGGTCTGCCTGCCTTCCAGAGACAGGGTACAGATGTTGTGGGACGTTCAGGACTGGGATGGGTAGGAGGGAAACAGGAAAGGAGGGAAACAAGGAATGAGGGAAGAGGGAAACAGGGTAGGAAGGAAACAGGGTAGGAGGAAAACAGGGTAGGAGGGAAACAGGAAAGGAGTGAAGCAGCGAAGGAGGGAAGGAGGAAAACAGGGAAGGAGGGTGGCAGGGAAGGAGGGAAACATGGAAGGCCACACTGAATTAAGATTCTATCCCAGAACTGGCTGAGAGAGAGAGAGAGAAGCTGAGGAAGGAGACAGAGAGAGAGGAGAAAGGGAGAGAGAGGGAGCTGCCCTGCCAGGGCTCTGAGCACTGCTGCTCCACTCTGCACCACTGCAACCCAACTGTAACGTCTGCGCACACTCTCAAACACGTAGATCCCCTGAACGCAGCTCACTTTCCAGCCCACTTTCCAGCTCATACTCTCAAACACACAGATCCCCTGAACTCAGCTCACTCTCCAGCCCACTTTCCAGCTCACACTCTCAAACACGTAGATCCCCTGAACGCAGCTCACTTTCCAGCCCACTTTCCAGCTCATACTCTCAAACACACAGATCCCCTGAACTCAGCTCACTCTCCAGATCCCAATCACCTGAATTCTGATCACCTGTTCACACACCTGTGTCATTATCACACACTATTTAGTTCAGTTCTTTGCACCCCATCATTGTGAGGTATAGTTTGTTTTGTGACACACTTCTATTCGGAGCTCTGTTTTCCTGTAATTGAATCCTCCTGTGTATGATAGTTTTGGCCTGCCTCACTAACGACACCTTTTGCCTATTCCCTGCCTGTACTTTAGCCTTTAAAATTTCCTGTTATCAACTTATTGCCTGATCTCCCTGATGACGTTACTAGCCTTTGCCCTGCCTGTACTGTTGCCTTTTTGGACCTCCTGTGTGTAACCTTCTGCCTGCACCTGGACCCAGCTACCTGCCTCCTCCTGTGGTCATTTACCAATAAACACCTGCTGTGCCCTGCGCTTGAAACAAGCACTCTGTCTCCCATCGTGTTCATTACACCAACATAATAAAAAAAACAGCAGCACTACTTACCAGGCTTTAAAAACTACCAGATGTCTACCCTCTCAATCAATAATCACATCAAATACACACCTCAGCTCTGATTGGTCGATGGCAAGCCCCAGCCATTCACTGAAGGCTGTTATCTAGAAAACAGATGTGTAGGGTGTGCTGAGGGTGGTGAAACTCTGCTGTAGCCCAGGGCACCACTGAAAGGTGAGTTGAGCAGACCTGACCTGCAGTTACAGAGAAAGGTATAAAAATGCTGTGATGGAAATACACACCCCTTATGTCTGCTAGGCTTTGAAGGAAATCCCATGGAGGAAAAAAGGCAAACCTGCGCTGGGGTGGAGAAAGTGTTTGTGTTTGCTTGGAAAATCGGATGTCAACATGTATGCACACATTATGCGGCTGATTACTCATCCTCTGTATTCATGTACTTGTAGACGTGTACACGTGTGAAAGAGATTGTGATATTCTGTATCCAACTGAAACCCTTCAGATGTGTTTCCTCTAAAATGTGCTACTGGAATGGAATGGAATCCTCTATCATCTTTAGTACAAGAGCTACAAATGTTTTTTGTTAGGATTTGAGTTTGGTTACAAGTTAATTAATACCTGAATCCAGTCAGACCTAGGATCTATCCCAGATCTCACGTCTGGAGCTGTGAAAGGTTGGAGGGGGTGTGCGGTCAGATATTTGGTGTGTTTGCCTTAACTCCCGAGGGACCCAGGGCTGTGCATAGTTCAAAGATAAACATTGGCGGCATGTAGCCAGGTGGGTAAGAAAGTTGGGCCAGAAACCAAAATATCTCTAGTTCAAATCCCCGTGCCGACTAGGTGAAAAATCTGCCAATGTGCCCTTGAGCAAGGCACTTCATCCTAATTGCTCCTGTAAATCCCTCTGGGTAAGAGTGTCTGCTAAATTACTAAAATGTACATTTAGAAATTTTTCCCCATTAAGACCATGCATGTGCCATGAGGACAGAAGTGAGTGTGTGTGTTATTCTGACCCACCTTTAACCGCGTGAGCTGTTCTGTGATTAGAGAAGAAGAGGTGGCATTGTTGATCAGGGCACAGCCTCGCTTAATGACTGCAGCAGTAGAAGAGTGGAAGCCTGTGGGCTTTTAATGAAAATATGTTGTCAGTTTTTCACGTTGTCCTCCACAATATTAATAATGATTTTGAAAATGAAACTTCTCTAAGCTAGACTTTGCCTTATTCAAACCCCTGATAGACACACATACATTAACATGTTGGAGAGGTTAGAGCAGGGGGCTGCCAAACTGGGCGCCCATGGAGCAGTTGTTTTGAGTGGTTAAGTGCCTTGCTCAAGGGCACAACGTCAGGCAATGGCATCTAGGCTTTGATACCAACAACCCTCCAGCTGCCAGCTGCATTTGGCTCCCTTGATAAAAAAAGTGTAAAATAATAGTCAATCAGTATTGAGCTAAACTGAGTGAGCTCAACTGTGAATTGTCCTGGCGCACCAAAAAAAAGTGTCAAGGGAAGCCAGTTTGGATTTGGCTTCAGACGAATCACATCATATCGAGAGCAAAACGTAATTGACAGAAAAAATAGAATTGTTGGATCTCGTTGGGTTGTTCTCCTCCGGTGGCAAGCTAGGTAGCAAAAAAAGGTTTTACCCCCTTTTTCATGGTATCCAATTGGTAGTTTCAGTCTTGTCTCTTCGCTGCAACTCCCGTACAGACTCAGGAGAGGCGAAGGTCGAGAGCCGTGCGTCCACTGAAACACAACCCAACCAAGCCGCACTGCTTCTTGACATAATGCCCACTTAACCCGGAAGCCAGCCGCACCAACGTGTCGGAGGAAACGCCGCACATCTGGCGACCGTGTCAGCGTGCACTGCACCCGGCCTGCCACAGGAGTTGCTAGTGCGTGATGGGACAAGGACATCCCTGCCGGCCAAACCCTCCCCAACTCAGGCCAATTTTGCGCCGCCCCATGTGTCTCCCGGTTGCGGCTGACTGCGACAGAGTCTGGACTCAAACCCAGAATCTCTAGTGGCACAGCTAGCACTGCGATGCAGTGCCTTAGACCACTGCGCCACTCAGGAGGCCATCTTGGCGATTCTGATTCAACCATAAATTCATACATTGTGCCCCTGTCCTGAGAGGATGGAAGTTCAAACTGTAGCTAGATGTAGTAGGCTGATGTTAACAAGCTGGACTGGCACATCGTTGCCCATGAAAGAAAGTTAGGCTTGTGAGCAAGCATTTATATGATTATTTTTTTTATTTTTATAAACCCTCCACCACCCCCCTTCTTGAAAGGACAAATATCTTAGTTTTTTTAATCGATTTTTTTTGCTACATACAGTGGGGAGAACAAGTATTTGATACACTGCCGATTTTGCAGGTTTTCCTACTTACAAAGCATGTAGAGGTCTGTAATTTTTATCATAGGTACACTTCAACTGTGAGAGACGGAATCTAAAACAAAAATCCAGAAAATCACATTGTATGATTTTTAAATAATTAATTTGCATTTTATTGCATGACATAAGTATTTGATACATCAGAAAAGCAGAACTTAATATTTGGTACAGAAACCTTTGTTTGCAATTACAGAGATCATATGTTTCCTGTAGTTCTTGACCAGGTTTGCACACACTGCAGCAGGGATTTTGGCCCACTCCTCCATACAGACCTTCTCCAGATCCTTCAGGTTTCGGGGCTGTCGCTGGGCAATACGGACTTTCAGCTCCCTCCAAAGATTTTCTATTGGGTTCAGGTCTGGAGACTGGCTAGGCCACTCCAGGACCTTGAGATGCTTCTTACGGAGCCACTCCTTAGTTGCCCTGGCTGTGTCTTTCAGGTCGTTGTCATGCTGGAAGACCCAGCCACGACCCATCTTCAATGCTCTTACTGAGGGAAGGAGGTTGTTGGCCAAGATCTCGTGATACATGGCCCCATCCATCCTCCCCTCAATACGGTGCAGTCATCCTGTCCCCTTTGCAGAAAAGCATCCCCAAAGAATGATGTTTCCACCTCCATGCTTCACGGTTGGGATGGTGTTCTTGGGGTTGTACTCATCCTTCTTCTTCCTCCAAACATGGCGAGTGGAGTTTAGACCAAAAAGCTCTATTTTTGTCTCATCAGACCACATGACCTTCTCCCATTCCTCCTCTGGATCATCCAGATGGTCATTGGCAAACTTCAGACGGGCCTGGACATGCGCTGGCTTGAGCAGGGGGACCTTGCGTGCGCTGCAGGATTTTAATCCATGACGGCGTAGTGTGTTACTAATGGTTTTCTTTGAGACTGTGGTCCCAGCTCTCTTCAGGTCATTGACCAGGTACTGCCGTGTAGTTCTGGGCTGATCCCTCACCTTCCTCATGATCATTGATGCCCCACGAGGTGAGATCTTGCATGGAGCCCCAGGCCGAGGGTGATTGACCGTCATCTTGAACTTCTTCCATTTTCTAATAATTGCGCCAACAGTTGTTGCCTTCTCACCAAGCTGCTTGCCTATTGTCCTGTAGCCCATCCCAGCCTTGTGCAGGTCTACAATTTTATCCCTGATGTCCTTACACAGCTCTCTGGTCTTGGCCATTGTGGAGAGGTTGGAGTCTGTTTGATTGAGTGTGTGGACAGGTGTCTTTTATACAGGTAACGAGTTCAAACAGGTGCAGTTAATACAGGTAATGAGTGGAGAACAGGAGGGCTTCTTAAAGAAAACCTAACAGGTCTGTGAGAGCCGGAATTCTTACTGGTTGGTAGGTGATCAAATACTTATGTCATGCAATAAAATGCAAATTAATTACTTAAAAATCATACAATGTAATTTTCTGGATTTTTGTTTTAGATTCCGTTTCTCACAGTTGAAGTGTACCTATGATAAAAATTACAGACCTCTACATGCTTTGTAAGTAGGAAAACCTGCAAAATCGGCAGTGTATCAAATACTTGTTCTCCCCACTGTATACATACATTTTACCTACACATTTTACATATACATTTTTCATACATATTTTACATATTCCTTTTACATGCATGGTCCTTTTATATATAACAACAATACATGACCAAACAAACGCTTTAATCCCAAAAGGTTTGAATCTTTCTAATCATATATTATCCACAG
Source organism: Salvelinus alpinus (assembly GCF_045679555.1). Taxonomy (NCBI): domain Eukaryota; kingdom Metazoa; phylum Chordata; class Actinopteri; order Salmoniformes; family Salmonidae; genus Salvelinus; species Salvelinus alpinus. The sequence continues at coordinate 32,309,059 of NC_092101.1, read as the reverse complement.
ATTGTGAGCTGAAGATGAAACCTTTCCTACGAGTATTATTATATTATTTGCTGATTGGCTATGGCTTTCCAGATCGCCCAAAACTGCTATTTGTAAGGTTCATTTTAAGTGCATGTTGTGATTTTTTAACCATTCCTGAACCTGTGCCCAGAAACAAGCTACATAGGGACAATACCAGAATAAGTGACCTAGTGATTCTGTCTCTTCGCAACAAAGTCTACAGAGCAGAGATTGCTGTATGCCCCATATATCTAGCAGTCTGGTGGTGGCAAGAATATTATATAATAATTTAAATTGAAAAACTCTAAGTGTTGAGTCAAGTGTAGTTTTTGTATCAGTTCATAAACCATGTGCCATAGAATTGGTACATCAAAAATCTCCTCCCATTTATTTTGCAATCTGTATGGTGCAGCTGTCAACAGTTTTGTCCTCAGATGAACCTGGTATATTTTTCTATTTATGCCAGTTCCTTTCAGCCAATTTGTATCTTTAATATATGGCAGGCAAACAAGTTCCCTACCTTCTCCCTTTTCCACTTGTCTCCACAATTGTTGTGGTAGTGCTGCAATCAGTTGGTTGTACATTTGGATTGAGCAGATATTCCCATATATTTTCGATAACTGCATATGTGACATAACTTCTGTGGACTTCACTGGACAGAGGTTGCTCTCTGGCTTTGTGATGAAAAAAAGGTGTGGTTGGATTTATTCTGCCACTGTGTATTCTTATTGTCTCGGCCTTTAGGCCTACAGTATATATCATGGTGGCAAGGCATATGAACTAACAGGTTATAGAGCAAACAACACAATTATCACAACACATAGGTTGTAATATGCCTTTTTTTTCAGGCTTGGCTTCCCCAGTGATCTTACGCATGCACCACTACTGATCATAGTGGTCGAAGTTGGGAGAGAAATGACTGCATATGTGAAGTGGGAGAGCTAGCTCGCTATGTGTTCAGGATGAATTTGGTTTTGATAATTTTGGGATACAATTTTTATGCCAAAAATCACTACAACCTGTTGCTTGTGCTTTAGCTGTCACCTTGATAAATTGGCTACACTGGCTAGCTAGCTAGTACTACTAACTTATCAGCTAGCTAGCAGCAAAGATGCTGATAACCAACCCCTTTTGTCTGTGCTTCGAATTCTGAATGTAATTTCACCACCCTTGTTGTTGGTGGCAGTAACTCACCATCCTCTCTGGCACCTTTCAACATCCTGTCTCATCTCGTATGGATAAAGTCATCACATAGGTCAGGTGATTCAGGTGGTTGTTATTAGTATAGCCCTAAAACGAACTGCCATTTGCCTAGCGTTGATATTCAACCATTATTTATATGCTTATGACTACAAAATTAAGGATGAAAAAATACAACGTTAAGCTAATTTAGAGTAAAGGTGTTTTTTTGCATGTGGTAGTTTGACAGTCAGGTGGACTGGGGGCATGAGGCAGCTGTAAGGCAGCAGTTGTATTTACATTGTGAATGAGATGGGTGATTAAGTGTCTCTTGTTGGCTAAACGGTTGAATTCCACAGACACGTTACCGTAAGGCTTCCCTCATGGGTCTACTTCTCTTCTCAATCTCAAAACCAGACTCTTCCTCTCGTCTCTGTCACAGTTATGGTTAGGTCAGACCTGGCAATGGTTTGTCTCTCAGACATGTGTCTGTATGTCTGTCTCTCTTTCTCTATCTTTCTCTCTCTTTCTGTCTCTCCTCTCTCTCTCTCTCTTTCTCTCTCACGCTCTCTCTGTCTGTCTGTCTCTCTCTGTCTGTCTGCCTGTCTCTATTGGCACTCCTGTTGAACTGTGAGCAGGCCAATAAGTCAGGTAGAATTTATGTTCTATTCTAGTGGATTTTCAGTGGAGGCACGTAGTGTAGTAAGATATCTTACCTAAGTACCTTGTCAACTTTAATATTTAATTTCATGTCCTAGACTTCTTGACCTTTTTGTCAATTTGTCAAATCACATAGTTCCAGATGCTATATTTTCTATCCATTCTGCTTCTTGTCCTCACTCCTAATTGACAACATTCAACCAGGTCAGTATAGAAGGTATAGAATACAGTACAGTAAAATACGGCACAGTAGAGAATCAATAAACCACCAGAATCATTTTTAACTACACTGGGGATTTGCGGTTTAGATTAATGACACCATGGCAATATCAGTAACAATGTAATGATTCTCTTTGTTATTTCAATTACTCAATCACATAAATACTCACCCCAATTAGTGACTTGGCATGCCATGCCGTTTTAATACTTGAGTCAGTCCTCCCTCTTGCATATGGGCTTGATTTAAGAAGTTTATACACTGTAGAAACCAATGATGTACAGTATCTACAGTCAGGTCCAAACTTATTGGCACCCTTGATAAAGATGAGCAAAAAATACTGTATGAAATAATCATACAACTAATGAGCTATATTGTATATATTGTATATATTGTATGCAAAATCTCAAAAAGATAGGAGAGAAAATTATTGGGCACACCTAAAGATTCTTATAAATTAAATCAAACAAAATGTCATCTGTATGAACATTCTAGTTTTTTAAGTTAATCTCAGTTTAAGGAGCTGTATTTTGGCCTTGCATGGCTTTCTGTTTTACTGGGGCAATAAAATGAGGTAAAACACATGCAAAAAATGAGAACTTGTTCTCAACTAGCCTACCTGGTTAAATAAAGGTGAAATAAATAAATAATCCTTTCGTCATCCATCACCATGGGGAAAGGCAAAGAACTCACAAATGAAAAGAGACAAATGGTTGTTGACTTTCATAAACCAGGCAATGGGTACAAAAAAGCAACAGAAAAAACAAATATACCACTATTAGGGCAACAATTAACAAAGTTTAAAACCACTGGAACAAGGAGTAAACTTGCCTGGCAGAGGATCCATGTGTATCTTGTCTCCACGTATAGTGAGAAAGATGGTTTGGGAGGCAAAAAAAAAGTAAAAGAGCAACAGTTGGAGAATTACAGAACCTGATCGCATCTTGGCAAGTCTCCAAATCTACAATTAGATGCCATAAAAAATATTTTATTGAGAGAAACCAACAAATGTAAACAACTGGAGTTTGCTAAACGGCATTGGCACTTGGATTGGAACCAATGCAATGGTCAGATGACACAAATATAGCACTTTGGCAACACATCAGTGGTGGGTTTGGCCTAGAAAGAAATCAAATCAAGTCAAGTGTTATTGGTCACATACACATGGTTAGCAGATGTTAATTTGAGTGTAGCAAAATGCTTGTGCTTCTTGTTCCAACAGTGCAGTAATATCTAACAAGTAATCTAACAATTCCCAACAACTACCTAATACACACAAATCCAACAAGTAATCTAGCAATTCCCCAACAACTACCTAATACACACAAATCTAAAGGGGTGAATGAGAATATGTACATATAAGTATATGGATGAGCGATGGCTGCGCGGCATAGGCAAGTTGCAGTAGATGGTGTAAAATACAGTATATACATGTAATATGAGTAATGTAAGATATGTTGACATTATTAAAGTGGCATTATTTAGAGTGGCATTGTTTAAAGTGACCAGTGATCCATTTATTAAAGTGTCCAGTGATTGGGTCTCAATGTAGGCAGCAGCCTCTCTGAGGTAGTGATCGCTGTTTAGCAGTCTGATGGCCTTGAGATAGAAGCTGTTTCTCAATCTCTCGGTCCCAGCTTTGATGCACCTGTACTGACCTCGCCTTCTGGATGATAGTGGTGTGAACAGGCAGTGGCTCGGGTGGTTGTTGTCCATGATGATATTTTTGGCCTTCCTGTGACATTGGGTGTTGTAGGTGTCCTGGACGGTAGGTAGTTTGCCCCCGGTAAAAGTGGTGCAGACCGCACCACCCTCTGGAGAGCCTTGCGGTTGAGGGCGGTGCAGTTGCCATACCAGGTGGTGATACAGCCCGACAGGATGCTCTCGATTCTGCGTCTGTAAAAGTTTGCAGGGCTTTGGGTGACAAGCCAAATTTCTTCAGTCTCCTGATGTTGAAGAGGCGCTGTTGCGTCTTCACCACACTGTCTGTGTGGGTGGACCATTTCAGTTTGTCTGTGATGTGTACGCCGAGGAACTTAAAACTTTCCACCTCCACTGCTGTCCCTTCAATGTGGATAGGGGGGTGCTCCCTCTGCTGTTTCCTGAAGTACACAATCATCTCCTTTGTTTTGTTGACGTTGAGTGAGAGGTTGTTTTCCTGACACCACACTCTGAGTGCCCTCACCTCCTCCCTGTAGGCTGTCTCGTCATTATTGGTGATCAAGCCCACTACTGTTGTGTCATCTGCAAACTTGATGATTGAGTTGGAGGCGTGCATGGCCAGGCAGTCGTGGGTGAACAGGGAGTACAGCAGAGGGCTGAGCACACACCCTTGTGGAGCCCCAGTGTTGAGGGTCAGCGAAGTGAAGTCCTACCTTCACCACCTGGCGGCGGCCCGTCAGAAAGTCCAGGACCCAGTTTCACAGGGAGGGGTTGAGACCCAGGGCCTCCAGCTTGATGATGAGCTTGGAGGGTACTATGGTGTTGAATGCTGAGCTGTAGTCAATGAACAGCATTCTTACATAGGTAAGATATTATAATGAATGGAGCAGGGGGATCTGATCCTAGATCAGCACTGCTAATCTGAGAAACTTTATGAATACCAGCTCTGGAACCTGCCACTGCCAGAAGAGCTGAGCTGACACACTAATGCTAATGTCTTCTTAGAGGTTCTGTGAATACATTTTTTTTAAGAGAACTTTGTTTTATTTTTTAGAAGTCATCCTGATTGCTTTAGTGTAAATTGTTCTCCCTCAGCCTATTGACCCAGCCATGGTTGGCTGCCCAAGAGAGATTTCTCACCCTATATGGTCAATGTAGTAAAAACACTACACGACCCTAAACAATTAATTTAAAGTTACTTTCTTGTTTATGTTAATGTCTTGGATGTGTTCTATTTTTCATATGTTTTTCTGTGAAGTTTCTGGGGGTATCCTTTGGAGTAGCACAGCTGTATGGTTACTATAGTGCAACACGCCTCTCAATACTCTGCCCTTAAACTGTGATAGTCAACGACTGCATTTAGCAACGGGTTAAATTGTCCTGCAAAACGTCCTGCTTTGAATTCAATTTTTTCCCTGAGAAATAAATAAAAAACTTCCCTGGCGATGGAAATGTCACATAGATAGGATTAAAGAATTTAGGTCCATGAAAATGCCTAGCATATTTCTTCACCCCTGAGAACTGTTCCTGCAGATGTTGCCGCTCACAGAGTCAACGTCACAATACTAGAAGTTGTTCAATTTAATAATAAGCAAACAGATGTATTCCATTTGTGCTTAATTTTCAATAATGAGGGAAATGGATTTACTGGCCCACTAACACCTCAGCACAGGGGATAAATCAGACAGGAATATATGACTCTGACGGCCACAGCTCTACAACAGGCAGGCAGTGGGTAGTGGTGCTAAAAGCACGCTTTCCCCTATATAGTGCACTACTTTTGACCAAACCATGGTGAAAAGTAATGCACTATATAGGGAATAGGGTGCCATTTGGGAATAACGAGTGCCTGGTTTGATCCACTAATGTTTTCCACAGCTGCACCACCACAATCCATCTGTGTATTTCTTACGTAGTTATAGTTGTTGATGCTATAATCCAGTACTCCAGCAACGTGTGTTAGCTATACACTAAGGGGTTAGAAACAAACCATTATAGAAAACAACGACAGTGGTGGTCAATTTCCACATTTTGTTTTGTAGCTGATTCTTCTGCACGGCCACTTAACCATTGGATATTGCAACAATATTCAAATCAAATCAAATCAAATTGTATTTGTCACATACACATGGTTAGCAGATGTTAATGCGAGTGTAGCAAAATGCTTGTGCTTCTAGTTCCGACAATGCAGTAATAACCAACAAGTAATCTAACCTAACAATTCCACAACTACTACCTTATACACACAAGTGTAAAGGGATAAAGAATATGTACATAAAGATATATGAATGAGTGATGGTACAGAACGGCATAGGCAAGATGCAGTAGATGGTATAGAGTACAGTCTATACATATGAGATGAGTAATGTAGGGTATGTAAACATAAAGTGGCATAGTTTATAGTGGCTAGTGATACATGTATTACATAAAGATGGCAAGATGCAGTAGATGATATAGAGTACAGTATATACATATGAGATGAGTAATGTAGGGTATGTAAACATTATATTAAGTGGCATTGTTTAAAGTGGCTAGTGATACATTTTTACATAATATCCATCAATTCCCATTATTAAAGTGGCTGGAGTTGAGTCAGTATGTTGGCAGCGGCCACTAAATGTTAGTGGTGGCTGTTTAACAGTCTGATGGCCTTGAGATAGAAGCTGTTTTTCAGTCTCTCGGTCCCTGCTTTGATGCACCTGTACTGACCTCGCCTTCTGGATGATAGCGGGGTGAACAGGCAGTGGCTCGGGTGGTTGTTGTCCTTGATGGTCTTTATGGCCTTCCTGTGACATCGGGTGGTGTAGGTGTCCTGGAGGGCAGGTAGTTTGCCCCCGGTGATGCGTTGTGCAGACCTCACTACCCTCTGGAGAGCCTTACGGTTGTGGGCGGAGCAGTTGCCGTACCAGGCGGTGATACAGCAGGATGCTCTCGATTGTGCATCTGTAGAAGTTTGTGAGTGCTTTTGGTGACAAGCCGAATTTCTTCAGCCTCCTGAGGTTGAAGAGGCGCTGCGGCGCCTTCTTCACAACGCTGTCTGTGTGGGTGGACCAATTCAGTTTGTCCGTGATGTGTACACCGAGGAACTTAAAACTTTCCACCTCCACTACTGTCCCATCGATGTGGATAGGGGGGTGCTCCCTCTGCTGTTTCCTGAAGTCCACAATCATCTCCTTTGTTTTGTTGACATTGAGTGTATTTTCCTGACACCACACTCCGAGGGCCCTCACCTCCTCCCTGTAGGCCGTCTCGTCGTTGTTGGTAATCAAGCCTACCACTGTAGTGTCGTCCGCAAACTTGATGATTGAGTTGGAGGCGTGCATGGCCACGCAGTCGTGGGTGAACAGGGAGTACAGGAGAGGGCTCAGAACGCACCCTTGTGGGGCCCCAGTGTTGAGGATCAGCGGGGTGGAGATGTTGTTACCTACCCTCACCACCTGGGGGCGGCCCGTCAGGAAGTCCAGGACCCAGTTGCACAGGGCGGGGTCGAGACCCAGGGTCTCGAGCTTGATGACGAGTTTGGAGGGTACTATGGTGTTAAATGCTGAGCTGTAGTCGATGAACAGCATTCTCACATAGGTATTCCTCTTGTCCAGATGGGTTAGGGCAGTGTGCAGTGTGGTTGCGATTGCGTCGTCTGTGGACCTATTGGGTCGGTAAGCAAATTGGAGTGGGTCTAGGGTGTCAGGTAGGGTGGAGGTGATATGGTCCTTGACTAGTCTCTCAAAGCACTTCATGATGACGGAAGTGAGTGCTACGGGGCGGTAGTCGTTTAGCTCAGTTACCTTAGCTTTCTTGGGAACAGGAACACTGGTGGCCCTCTTGAAGCATGTGGGAACAGCAGACTGGGATAAGGATTGATTGAATATGTCCTTAAACACACCAGCCAGCTGGTCTGCGCATGCTCTGAGGACGCGGCAGGGAATGCCGTCTGGGCCTGCAGCCCTGCGAGGGTTAACACGTTTAAATGTTTTACTCACCTCGGCTGCAGTGAAGGAGAGCCCGCAGGTTTTGGTAGCGGGCCGTGTCAGTGGCACTGTATTGTCCTCAAAGCGAGCAAAAAAGTTATTTAGTCTGTCTGGGAGCAAGACATCCTGGTCCGCGACGGGGCTGGTTTTCTTTTTGTAATCCGTGATTGACTGTAGACCCTGCCACATACCTCTTGTGTCTGAGCTGTTGAATTGCGACTCTACTTTGTCTCTATACTGGCACTTAGCTTGTTTGATTGCCTTGCGGAGGGAATTGCTACACTGTTTGTATTCGGTCATGTTTCCGGTCACCTTGCCCTGGTTAAAAGCAGTGGTTCGCGCTTTCAGTTTCACGCGAATGCTGCCATCAATCCACGGTTTCTGGTTTGGGAATGTTTTAATCGTTGCTGTGGGTACGACATCGTCAATGCACTTTCTAATGAACTCGCTCACCGAATCAGCGTATTCGTCAATGTTGTTGTTGGACGCAATGCGGAACATATCCCAATCCACGTGATCGAAGCAGTCTTGAAGCGTGGAATCAGATTGGTCGGACCAGCGTTGAACAGACCTGAGCGCGGGAGCTTGCTGTTTTAGTTTCTGTTTGTAGGCTGGAAGCAACAAAATGGAGTCGTGGTCAGCTTTTCCGAAAGGAGGGCGGGGGAGGGCCTAATATGCGTCGCGGAAGTTAGTATAACAATGATCCAAGGTTTTACCAGCCCTGGTAGCACAATCGATATGCTGATAGAATTTAGGGAGTTTTGTTTTCAGATTAGCCTTGTTAAAATCCCCAGCTACGATGAATGCAGCCTCAGGGTGTGGGGTTTCCAGTTTACATAAAGTCAGATAAAGTTCGTTCAGGGCCATCGATGTGTCTGCTTGGGGGGGAATATATACGGCTGTGATTATAATCTAAGAGAATTCCCTTGGTAGATAATGCGGTCGACATTTGATTGTGAGGAATTCTAAATCAGGTGAACAGAATGACTTGAGTTCCTGTATGTTGTTATGATCACACCACGTCTCGTTAATCAAAAGGCATACACCCCCGCCCCTCTTCTTACCAGAAAGATGTTGGTTTCTGTCGGCACGATGCGTGAAGAAACCAGCTGGCTGCACCGACTCCGTTAGCGTCTCTCGAGTGAGCCATGTTTCCGTGAAGCAAAGAACGTTACAATCTCTGATGTCTCTCTGGAATGTTACCCTTGCTCGGATTTCATCAACCTTGTTGTCAAGAGACTGGACATTGGCGAGTAGTATGCTAGGGAGTGAAGCGCGATGTGCCCGTCTCCGAAGCCTGACCAGAAGACCGCTTCGTTTGCCCCTTTTACGGCGTCGTTGTTTAGGGTCGCCGGCTGGGATCAGATCCATTGTACTGGGTGGAAGGCAAAACACAGGATCTGCTTCAGGAGAGTCATATTCCTGGTTGTAACGATGGTGAGTTGACGTTGCTCTTATATTCAGTAGTTCCTCCCGACTGTATGTAATGAAACCTAAGATTACCTGGGGTACCAATGTAAGGAATAACACATAAAAAAACAAAATACTACATAGTTTCCTAGGAACGCGAAGCGAGGCGGCCATCTCTGTCGGCGCCGGAAGTAGTATTTTGTTATATTTTGATGTGATGGTAGTCTAGAACTTGTGTATAGTATTGTATTGTTTTGTATTGTATTCAATTATGTTCTATTCTAATCTATTGTATTCTATTCCAACCATGGTTTATTTTATTTGAGACTGCACTGCACACAGATATGCAAGCTAGTTGGGACTGGGAACAACCATAGTGTGTTCATTATGCTATTCAGATAAACTGTTTAGGCCTATAATCCGTTTTCTTTCTAGTTCCAGGTTCAAGAGCCAAGATGGTTTGTAATTACAAACAACTGCAAACAAATCTCTCACAATATCTCTTAGTTTGCTTTGCTGTATTTTATGTCCTCTTCTATTCCTCAACAGCAAAACGTTTACCAAATGCATCTTTATTAGATACAGAATCAAAGTTTTCAAAAGTTGTACGTTTTTATTAATCATATCCATGTAACCAGTATTGTCTCCTGTCTTAATGTTTAGTCAGATGAATAAAGTATAGTTTTCAAATCAAAGCAAACCTTTGCTCCCTAAACTTTATTGCTCAGTTTCTCACTTTTTACAATGCAAACTCTTTTTCATGCAGAGTATCAATCCTCCCAGAATTCTCCACTGTGTTCCATCTCCCCTGACAACCATCCGTTTCTCCATAATAATAATAAATTATAAAACTACATGGGACAGAATCAATATTTAGAATCTGTTTTCTTTTCTCTCTTCTCTTCTTTACATTGGCTGAGAGGATTGTAATGTCTGTCTGTTTCTTAGTCTCACAGTCCACTAGATAAGTTAACTTAATAGATAAACGCATATAGTTAAGACAGGTTATTCTCTCAACATATTGCCCTTTAAAAATGCCTTGTGACAAATTGATAGCATATGTGAAATAATGAGATAATGGACAATTCTCCTTGTTACGGCTGATGACACACGCATGTGAGGTCAAACTCTCCTCTATAGTTCAGAGTCATGAGAGAGCTATTCTATTGGTTTTATTGCTAGGCCTTCAGGCAGCAGATGAAAGCATGGATATAATAACTCACAATGCAATATCCTAATAATAGCCCATTTGTAAGCGGTAACCCTGCAAATACATTGTGAATTGACAGTTAATTAGCTGTAAATAATTTCTTAATAATATGAGTTATTTATAAGTAAAGGAGACATTTTTAGAAGCATTCTACAGATTTTTGTTACAAACGTTATCAAAATCTATTTTCTTTTTAGGCATTGCTGTAAGACAGGGATCATCAACTAGCTTCAGCCATGGGCCCATTTATTCTTGAGCGGATGGTCACGGGGCCGGAATATAATTACAAATCATTTGCAGACTGCAAATTTACCGCAAGAAGCCCTAACAGATATAACATTTGACTAACACTTAATAATTTCAAACTTGGCTTTCGTTTGTATACGATCACATATATCTCTCTATTATGCAAATACTTTGGAACAGATTACCAAAATTAAAATCACTTACAGCTGATTTGCTGATGTTTTTACAGTCTTTTATGTCAGAAAACAAAATATCTATTTTTTATACATTCTTTTGGAGGGACAGATAATATCACACCCGGGCCTCCAATTGGGGAACCCTGCTGTAAGATTAAACCATTATGAGTCTTACTTCATAACACATGGCTTGGGAAGCCCATTTACATTTAGCTTATACACCAACATATGGAACTACAAGACCAACATATGGAGACATATCCATTCATATAGCCATTTCTATTCATATATTAGTAGAATGCACCACCACAATGGTGATCCTAAAATAACTCCCTTTCTGCAAAAGTGAAAGACTTTTGTACAGAGCTCACAGGGATTTGTATAAATAATGATTCAATTTGTCCCAACAGATCTTGATGTTATAGTTGCATGCCTATTAGGGTGGTGAGGCTCAGAAGGCAAAATAGTAGTTTTGAGGAGCAAGATTATATCAGTCAATAACCAATTCCAGAACTAAAGAAATAACTCTCTTGTTTGTTATTTTCTTTAACAGAGCTCTGGAACTGGAACTGAGCCATGTAGATGGAATTTATAAACCAGCCATTCTGAATGCCTTTGACCCGTTGAAAGAAACTGGAAAGAAACCCTGGTATTATGGCATATCAGACTTTGGGACTGGGGTCTGGTTTGACATTGTTGATTAGCCTATGTGATATGCCACCCTGCCAGAGAAATGCAGCTAGCTTGTTGTGTAACAACTCAAACTGCATCCTTATGGCAAGCTCAGAGACCATGGCTTCTTCCGAAATGGCACCCTGTTCCCTATATAGTGCACTACTTTTGACCAGAGCCGTATGGGCCCTGCCTAACAGTAGTGCGCTATATAGGGAATAGGGTGCCATTTGGGACGTAGACTAACCCTAAAGGAAGCTCTACAGCATGGCTCTAAACCACATGGTTAATGACACCAGTATGGCTAGTAGCACGACAGCTGTGGCTGCCTTACTAAATCCCCATTCCCAAGGGCTAATGTAATCACAGAGTCAACGCGAGAGAGAGAGAGAGAAAAAGAGAGAGAGAGAGAGAGAGTGTGTGTGTTTGTATGCCACAGAAAGCTCCCTCTCCCTCGTATGAAGCATATTGTGGCCTTTAAAATTAGCCACAAATGGCAATTATACTCTTGGTTCCCAGAGAGAGAGAGGCGTTTTTTTCACCTAATACTGTATGTTTAGCATTTTAAACAGGATTTGAATGCTGACAGCTCAGTCACAGCACATTACAGTAGGACCCATTAGAAGTCTTTGAAACTTAGAAGTCAACTTCTCAGCTTTTCACCTTGTTTTGAGTGATTGTTCAAATAAATATATACAAATATTGTACAGAAAATAATCAGTTTTAACATCAGGAAGATAGGAAGTCTGGAAGTTTGTGCATCAGTTTGAGCAGCAGTGAAATCAGGGTTTATTTACAGTATGGAAGGCAAAAGGCACATCTGTCTGCAAGGACACATACTGAATGGGTTAACTCGCATGCTGCTTCCCAATATCAACTCCTCTAAACAGGAAATAGCTTAATAGTGTCACAAATCAACTCTTTGAACACCGACAAGCTGAGAGAGTTCCTTTAAAAATCCCCTTTAATCTTAACGTGTCCTCCTTAAATTTGAAATGTTAGACCATTACCTGTTTAGATCGTTACCTGTTTAGACCGTTACCTGTTTAGATTGTTACCTGTTTAGACCGTTACCTGTTTAGATCGTTACCTGTTTAGATCGTTACCTGTTTAGATCGTTACCTGTTTAGATCGTTACCTGTTTAGACCGTTACCTGTTTAGATCGTTATCTTTTTAGATTGTTACCTGTTTAGACCGTTACCTGTTTAGATCGTTACCTGTTACCTGTTACTTGTTCGATCGTTACCTGTTTAGATTGTTACCTGTTTAGATCGTTACCTGTTTAGACCGTTACCTGTTTAGACCGTTACCTGTTTAGATCGTTACCTGTTTAGACCGTTACCTGTTTAGACCGTTACCTGTTTAGACCGTTACCTGTTTAGACCGTTACCTGTTTAGATCGTTACCTGTTTAGGCCGTTACCTGTTTAGACCGTTACCTGTTTAGACCGTTACCTGTTTAGACCGTTACCTGTTTAGACCGTTACCTGTTTAGACCGTTACCTGTTTAGACCGTTACTTGTTTAGACCGTTACCTGTTTAGATCGTTACCTGTTTAGATCGTTACCTGTTACTTGTTGCTTGTTAGATCGTTACCTGTTTAGATCGTTTCCTGTTTAGAACGTTACCTGTTTAGATCGTTACCTGTTTAGACCGTTACCTGTTTAGATCGTTACCTATTTAGACCGTTACCTGTTTAGATTGTTACCTGTTTAGACCGTTACCTGTTTAGATCGTTACCTGTTTAGACCTTTACCTGTTTAGATCGTTACCTGTTTAGATCGTTACCTGTTTAGACCGTTACCTGTTTAGACCGTTACCTGTTTAGACCGTTACTTGTTTAGACCGTTACCTGTTTAGATCGTTACCTGTTTAGATCGTTACCTGTTTAGATCGTTACCTGTTACTTGTTGCTTGTTAGATCGTTACTTGTTTAGATCGTTACCTGTTTAGACCGTTACCTGTTTAGATCGTTACCTTTTTAGACCGTTACCTGTTTAGATTGTTACCTGTTTAGACCGTTACCTGTTTAGATCGTTACCTGTTTAGACCTTTACCTGTTTAGATCGTTAACAGTTTAGATCGTTACCTGTTTAGAGCGTTACCTGTTTAGATCGTTACCTGTTTAGATCGTTACCTGTTTAGAGCGTTACCTGTTTAGATCGTTACCTGTTTAGATCGTCACCTGTTTAGACTGTTACCTGTTACCTGTTGCTTGTTAGACCGTTACCTGTATAGATCGTTACCTGTTTAGATCGTTACCTGTTTAGATCGCTACCGTTTAGACCGTTACCTGTTTAGACCGTTACCTGTTTAGATCGTTACCTGTTTAGATCGTAACCTTTTTAGATCGTTACCTGTTTAGATCGTTACCTGTTTAGACCGTTACCTGTTTAGACCGTTACCTGTTTAGACCGTTACCTGTTTAGACCGTTACCTGTTTAGATCGTCACCTGTTTAGATTGTTACTTGTTGCTTGTTAGATCGTTACCTGTTTAGATCGTTACCTGTTTAGATCGTTACCTGTTTAGACCGTTACCTGTTTAGATCGTTACCTGTTTAGATCGTTACCTGTTTAGATCGTTACCTGTTTAGACCGTTACCTGTTTAGATCGTTACCTGTTTAGACCGTTACCTGTTTAGATCGTTATCTTTTTAGATTGTTACCTGTTTAGACCGTTACCTGTTTAGATCGTTACCTGTTTAGATCGTTACCTGTTTAGATCGTTACCTGTTTAGACCGTTACCTGTTTAGACCGTTACCTGTTTAGACCGTTACCTGTTTAGATCGTTACCTGTTTAGATAGTTACCTGTTTAGATCGTTACCTGTTTAGATCGTTACCTGTTTAGATCGTTACCTGTTTAGATCGTTACCTTTTTAGACCGTTACCTGTTTAGATCGTTACCTGTTACCTGTTACTTGTTCGATCGTTACCTGTTTAGATCATTACCTGTTTAGACCGTTACCTGTTTAGATCGTCACCTGTTACCTGTTACCTGTTGCTTGTTAGATCGTTACCTGTTTAGACCGTTACCTGTTTAGACCGTTACCTGTTACCTGTTACCTGTTACTTGTTAGACCGTTACCTGTTTAGATCGTTACCTGTTTAGACCGTTACCTGTTACCTGTTACCTGTTACTTGTTAGACCGTTACCTGTTTAGACCGTTACCTGTTTAGATCGTTACCTGTTTAGATCGTTACCTGTTTAGATCGTTACCTGTTACCTGTTACTTGTTAGACCGTTACCTGTTTAGACCGTTACCTGTTTAGATCGTCACCTGTTTAGATCGTTACCGTTTAGACCGTTACCTGTTTAGATCGTTACCTGTTTAGATCGTTACCTGTTTAGATCGTTACCTGTTTAGACCGTTACCTGTTTAGACCGTTACCTGTTTAGATCGTTACCTGTTTAGACCGTTACCTGTTTAGATCGTTATCTTTTTAGATCGTTACCTGTTTAGACCGTTACCTGTTTAGATCGTTACCTGTTTAGATCGTTACCTGTTTAGACCGTTACCTGTTTAGACCGTTACCTGTTTAGATCGTTACCTGTTTAGATCGTTACCTGTTTAGATCGTTACCTGTTTAGATCGTTACCTGTTTAGATCGTTACCTGTTTAGACCGTTACCTGTTTAGACCGTTACCTGTTTAGATCGTTACCTGTTTAGACCGTTACCTGTTTAGATCGTTATCTTTTTAGATCGTTACCTGTTTAGACCGTTACCTGTTTAGATCGTTACCTGTTTAGATCGTTACCTGTTTAGACCGTTACCTGTTTAGACCGTTACCTGTTTAGATCGTTACCTATTTAGATCGTTACCTGTTTAGATCGTTACCTGTTTAGACCGTTACCTGTTTAGATCGTTACCTGTTTACATCGTTACCTTTTTAGACCGTTACCTGTTTAGATCGTTACCTGTTACTTGTTTGATCGTTACCTGTTTAGATCATTACCTGTTTAGACCGTTACCTGTTTAGATCGTTACCTGTTTAGATCGTCACCTGTTACCTGTTACCTGTTGCTTGTTAGATCGTTACCTGTTTAGACCGTTACCTGTTTAGATCGTTACCTGTTACTTGTTCGATCGTTACCTGTTTAGATCGCTACCTGTTTAGACCGTTACCTGTTACCTGTTACCTGTTACTTGTTAGACCGTTACCTGTTTAGATCGTTACCTGTTTAGACCGTTACCTGTTTAGATCGTTACCTGTTTAGATCGTTACCTGTTTAGATCGTTACCTGTTACCTGTTACTTGTTAGACCGTTACCTGTTTAGATCGTTACCTGTTTAGATCGTTACCTGTTACCTGTTACTTGTTAGACCGTTACCTGTTTAGACCGTTATCTGTTTAGATCGTTACCTGTTACCTGTTACTTGTTAGACCGTTACCTGTTTAGATCGTTACCTGTTTAGACCGTTACCTGTTACCTGTTACCTGTTACTTGTTAGACCGTTACCTGTTTAGATCGTTACCTGTTTAGACCGTTACCTGTTTAGATCGTTACCTGTTTAGATCGTTACCTGTTTAGATCGTTACCTGTTACCTGTTACTTGTTAGACCGTTACCTGTTTAGATCGTTACCTGTTTAGATCGTTACCTGTTACCTGTTACTTGTTAGACCGTTACCTGTTTAGATCGTTACCTGTTTAGATCGTTACCTGTTACTTGTTAGACCGTTACCTGTTTAGACTGTTACCTGTTTAGATCGTTACCTGTTTAGATCGTTACCTGGCGTGCAGATGTTAAAATGCTACATGTGGTTGCTCTTCACTCTACAGTCTCTCTGAAGTGTTGACATTTGAGATGTGGCCCACCTTAACTACGTGGCGTCCTTCTCCTAGCCTGTCAGACAGACAGACAGACAGACAGACAGACAATGAGAGAGAGAGTGAGAGAGAGAGTGAGAGACAGAGAGATGGAAGGAGAGAAAGATGGAAGGGAGGGACGGGAGAGACAGATGCTGCACAGAGAAGTAATGCAAGGGACCTTAACTTGAAAATAAAAATAAATGAAGGTTCATAGACAAATGGTCGGCTCGCTCTACATAGGACATGACGGAACGTTCCTTGTGTAGAGAGGGAAGAAGAAGAGGCTCCCAGGGGGTAATGTAACTCCTGGAGGGCGCTGGAACACACACACCACTGGTGCCTCAGCGATGTCTCCTTAGGACAGAGGGGGATAATTCATCCTCACATGGACATTGTAGGTTCCTCCTATGTTTCGTCTGGGCTTCAGATAGAGGTCTAGTATGCAGGGTCTTTATGAACAAGTGTTTAATAGCCTGGGATGAGACCATATGTCTTAGCAGAGACACACTGGATAGACAGTTGAGGTCACTGTCTCAAACCATATGTGTTAGTAGCCTTGCATGAGCTTTGGCAAGCCAGATTGGCTCAACTCCTCTTTCTATAGCGTAAGGCAGCCTGATGTAAAGTTCCCACACAGGACACTAGTCTCTTGCAGGGCCTTACTCCCAATCTATCTCCTTAATGCTGAGGGTCAAGCAGAGAAACATTCAGTCCCATTTTTACAGTCTTTGGCATGACTTGACCAGGGAACGAACTCCCAACCTTCCAATTACAGGGAGGACACTCTAACCACAAGGCCACTGAGTTGGTCATATACTGTATGTGTTTACTGATGTCTTTTATATTTCAGTCTCACAGGACTGATGTCTGATGTGGAAAATCAAATCTCCCTCCTCTCCCTCTATTTAATGTATAACTGACAACTTAAAAATGCTAGCAAGGACCATTCATCTTTCCTACAAGTACAACACATGTAGGGAACCCATGCCATTTGCCGTGAAAAAGCTCAATGAACTGAGGAGGGCTCATCTCCGGGCCAGACCTCATTGCGCTAGGAAACTGTCCCGTGATTTCAGTTGGCACTATACTGTATGGTCTCTCCACTGCCACCAGACTGAGATGTGTTGATTGGCACGGTGCAGGGTCATGGTCACACTCTGTGAAGGGAGAGGTTTGTCATGGACTTGTGCCAACTCAGGGTTGCGCAACCCTAAATCTGAGCTCACCTCTGTGTTAATTATGGGATGTGTATGTGCGTGTGTGTGTGTGTGGATCGGGGTGTTTTAGCCAGACCACTAGACCCTGTCTAAGAAGAAGACAGCCCAGAGGGAAAGAGAGATCTCAGAAGAGGTCTCAGAAAGAGAGGTCTCAGAAGAGGTCTCAGAAGGAAAGAGGGGTCTCAGTGGGAAAGAGAGGTCTCAGAGAGAAAGAGGGGTCTCAGTGGAAAAGAGGGGTCTCAGAGGGAAAGAGGGATCTCAGTGGGAAAGAGGGATCTCAGTGGGAAAGAGGGTTCTCAGAGGGAAAGAGGGTTCTCAGTGGGACAGAGGGTTCTCAGAGGGAAAGAGGGTTCTCAGAGGGACAGAGGGTTCTCAGAGGGAAAGAGGGTTCTCAGAGGGACAGAGGGTTCTCAGAGGGACAGAGGGGTCTCAGAGGGAAAGAGAGGTCTCAAAGGGAAAGAGGGTTCTCAGAGGGAAAGAGGGTTCTCAGAGGGAAAGAGGGTTCTCAGAGGGAAAGAGGGTTCTCAGAGGGACAGAGGGTTCTCAGAGGGAAAGAGGGTTCTCAGAGGGACAGAGGGTTCTCAGAGGGAAAGAGGGTTCTCAGAGGGAAAGAGAGGTCTCAAAGGGAAAGAGAGTTCTCAGAGGGAAAGAGGGTTCTCAGAGGGAAAGAGGGTTCTCAGAGGGAAAGAGGGTTCTCAGAGGGAAAGAGGGTTCTCAGAGGGAAAGAGAGGTCTCAGAGGGAAAGAGGGATCTCAGAGGGAAAGAGGGTTCTCAGAGGGAAAGAGGGTTCTCAGAGGGAAAGAGGGTTCTCAGAGGGAAAGAGGGTTCTCAGAGGGAAAGAGGGGTCTCAGAGGGAAAGAGGGTTCTCAGAGGGAAAGAGGGTTCTCAGAGGGAAAGAGGGATCTCAGAGGGAAAGAGGGTTCTCAGAGGGAAAGAGGGATCTCAGAGGGAAAGAGGGTTCTCAGAGGGAAAGAGGGTTCTCAGAGGGAAAGAGGGTTCTCAGAGGGAAAGAGGGATCTCAGTGGGAAAGAGGGATCTCAGAGGGAAAGAGGGTTCTCAGAGGGAAAGAGGGTTCTCAGAGGGAAAGAGGGTTCTCAGAGGGAAAGAGGGATCTCAGTGGGAAAGAGGGTTCTCAGAGGGAAAGAGGGTTCTCAGAGGGAAAGAGGGTTCTCAGAGGGACAGAGGGTTCTCAGAGGGAAAGAGGGTTCTCAGAGGGACAGAGGGGTCTCAGAGGGAAAGAGGGTTCTCAGAGGGAAAGAGGGATCTCAGTGGGAAAGAGGGTTCTCAGAGGGAAAGAGGGTTCTCAGAGGGACAGAGGGGTCTCAGAGGGAAAGAGAGGTCTCAAAGGGAAAGAGGGTTCTCAGTGGGAAAGAGAGGTCTCAGAGGGAAAGAGGGGTCTCAGTGGGAAAGAGAGGTCTCAGAGGGATCTCTGTGGGAAAGAGAGGTCTCTGGGGGAAAGAGGGGTCTCAGTGGGAAAGAGAGGTCTCTGGGGGAAAGAGGGGTCTCAGTGGAAAAGAGGGGTCTCAGAGGGAAAGAGGGGTCTCAGAGGGAAAGAGGGGTCTCAGTGGGAAAGAGAGGTCTCAGTGGGAAAGAGAGGTCTCTGGGGGAAAGAGGGGTCTCAGTGGGAAAGAGATGTCTCAGAGGGAAAGAGAGGTCTCTGGGGGAAAGAGGGGTCTCAGTGGGAAAGAGGGGTCTCAGAGGGAAAGAGGGGTCTCAGTGGGAAAGAGGGGTCTCAATGGGAAAGAGGGGTCTCAGTGGGAAAGAGGGGTCTCAGTGGGAAAGAGGGGTCTCAGTGGGAAAGAGGGGTCTCAGTGGGAAAGAGGGGTCTCAGAGGGAAAGAAGGGTCTCAGTGGAAAAGAGATGTCTTAGAGGGAAAGAGAGGTCTCTGGGGGAAAGAGGGGTCTCAGTGGGAAAGAGAGGTCTCAGAGGGAAAGAGAGGTCTCTGGGGGAAAGCTAGTCTAAATACTCTCCTAATTTGAAGTTTAACTGAGTTGACTGAGATCACGGTTGGTCATGATAAGCCTCCAAACATAGACAGACTCCCTTAATGTCCAAATAGAGTCCCAAATTGAACCCCACTCCCTCTGTAGTGCACTACTTTTGACCAGGACCCATGGGGAATAGGGTACCATTTGGAACACAAACAGAGACTTCAGAGACCTCTTCAACTGCCCAGCAAACAATTTCCAGTAAGTCTTCCCTTCCTAAAAACTTGTTTATTTATAGGATCTTTCCTTGGTTTTTGTTATGATGGACAGTGAATGTAATGTGTTTAATGGATGGGTTACTATTGTCGAATTTCTCCTTTTATCAGTCTGGCATCTAGGGAAATGGTTTGGGGTCTGTGTGAATGTGTTTGTTTGTGTGTGTGTGTGTGTGTGTGTGTGTGTGTGCACGTGCGTGTGTGCGCGTGCGTGTGTGTGCATGTGTAAGGTTTCGGCTCTGAGCTCATTTTCAGCCCTGTCAGGACCCATTGTGATGGGAGATAATACAAGCCACCCTCTCTTCTTACATCTCTCTCTGGAATTGAGCTGTTGAGACTGATATAACACACACACACACACACACACACACACACACACACACACAGAAGCCCAAAAACACACACACATATATTTTGGTAACTACATTTTTTTCTAAAAATCGATTGAGACGTCCTTCCCCCAAAACAGCACTGTACGTAGAATCAGTCACAACTCTACTGTAGGCCTAAAGAGAAAATATAATAGATGTAGCCTGGATTTGAACCATGGACTGAAATGACACCTCTTGCACTGAGATGCAGTGCCTTAGACCGCTGAGCTACTCAGGAGCCCCAATGAGCTGACATGAACACATATAACATGTCATATAGGATATAAATAAGTAACTGTTGATATGGCATGTGTCCATCACTCATCATATGCCCAGGTAACTAACCGTGCAACTCTTGGACCCCCTCTACTGCAGACTTGGTAGAAAAATGGACAGAAAGAATCCATTCCAGAAGATTTGTCCATCTACAGTGCCCTCATGTGGTGATATAGGGGACAAAATGCCACAATTACACGATAACAAAAACATCTATGATTTCATGTACACTTCACTATAATGTCTATAAGAGAAAGTAAGAAAGAAAGGAAAAAGGTTTTTTCTAAGATGAGTTATTATTCTGTCATTAGGTGCTTGATAGTATTTTGGTTGAGAGAGTGATCTCTCCTGCCATAGATGAATCACCTCCCATGTTGTATCATATGGAATGAATATGTTTTCTGTTATCCTTAAGAATTCCATGGTCCGCATGATGCAGAACCTCGCTGTGTTTAGTCTTCCAAGATCTGTCTCTCTCTGTCTCTCTCTCTGTCTCTCTCTGTCTGTCTCTCTCTGTCTCTCTCTCTGTCTCTCTCTCTCTGTCTCTCTCTCTGTCTCTCTCTGTCTCTCTCTGTCTCTCTCTCTCTCTCTCTGTCTCTCTCTCTGTCTCTCTCTGTCTCTCTCTGTCTCTCTCTCTGTCTCTCTCTGTCTGTCTCTCTCTCTGTCTCTCTCTGTCTGTCTCTCTCTCTGTCTCTCTCTGTCTCTCTCTCTGTCTCTCTCTGTCTCTCTCTGTCTCTCTCTCTGTCTCTCTCTGTCTGTCTCTCTCTCTGTCTCTCTCTGTCTGTCTCTCTCTCTGTCTCTCTCTGTCTCTCTCTCTGTCTCTCTCTCTGTCTCTCTCTCTGTCTCTCTCTGTCTCTCTCTGTCTCTCTCTCTGTCTCTCTCTGTCTCTCTCTCTGTCTCTCTCTGTCTGTCTCTCTCTCTGTCTCTCTCTGTCTCTCTCTGTCTCTCTCTCTCTGTCTCTCTCTCTCTGTCTCTCTCTCTGTCTCTCTCTCTGTCTCTCTCTGTCTCTCTCTGTCTCTCTCTCTGTCTCTCTCTGTCTCTCTCTGTCTGTCTCTCTCTCTGTCTCTCTCTGTCTCTCTCTGTCTCTCTCTCTGTCTCTCTCTCTGTCTCTCTCTGTCTGTCTCTCTCTCTGTCTCTCTCTCTCTCTCTCTCTCTGTCTCTCTCTCTGTCTCTCTCTCTCTGTCTCTCTCTGTCTCTCTCTGTCTCTCTCTCCGTCTCTCTCTCCGTTTCTGTCTCTCTCTCCGTCTCTCTCTCCGTCTCTCTCTGTCTCTCTCTGTCTCTCTCTCTCTGTCTCTCTCTCTGTCTCTCTCTCTGTCTCTCTCTGTCTCTCAATTGAATTCAAAGGGCTTTATTGGCATGGGAAACATATGTTTACAAAGCAAGTGAAATAGATAATAAACAAAAGTGAGATAAACAATCTGAAATTAATAGTAAACATTACACTCACAAAAGTTCCAAAATAATAGAGGCATTTCATATATTATGTCTATATACAGTGTTGTAACAATGTGCAAATATTTCAAGTACAAAATGGAAAATAAATAAACATAATTATGAGTTGTATTTACAATGGTGTTTGTTCTTCACTGGTTGCCCTTTTCTTGTGGCAACAGGTCACAAATATTGCTGCTGTGATTGCATACTGTGGTATTTTACCAAATAGACATGGGAGTTTATCAAAATTGTATTTGTTTTCGAATTATTTGTGGGTCTTTGTAATCTGATTGAAATATGTGTCTCTAATATGGTCATATATTTGGCAGGAGGTTAGGATGTCCAGCTCAGTTTCCATCTCATTTTGTGGGCAGTGTGCACATAGCCTGTCTTCTCTTGAGAGCCAGATCTGCCTACGGTGGCCTCTCACAATAGCAAGGCTATGCTCACTGAGTCTGTACATAGTCAAAGCTTTCCTTAGTTTTGGGTCAGTCACAGCGGTCAGGTATTCTGTGTTTAGGGCCAAATAGCATTCTAGTTTGCTCAGATTTTTTGTTGATTCTTTCCAATTTGTCAAGTAATTATCTTTTTGTTTTCTCATGATTTGGTTGGGTCTAATTGTGTTGCTGTCCTGGGGCTCTGTGGGGTCCGTTTGTGTTTGTGAACAGAGCCCCAGGACCAGCTTGCTTAGGGGACTCTTCTCCAGGTTAATCTCTCTGTAGGTGATGGCTTTGTTATCGGAGGTTTGGGAATCGCTTTCTTTTAGGTGGTTATAGAAGTTAATGTCTCTTTTCTGGAGTTTGATAATTAGCTGGTATCGGCCTAATTTTGCTCTGCATGCATTATTTAGTGTTTTATGTTGTACACGGAGGATATTTTTGCAGAATTCTGCATGCAGAGTCTCAATTTGGGGTTTGTCCCATTTTGTGAATTCTTGGTTGGTGAGCGCACCCCAGACCTCATAACCATAAAGGGCTGATTCAAGTATTTTTTGCCAGATCCTAATTGGTATGTTGAATTTTATGTTCCTTTTGATGGCGTAAAGCCCCTTCTTGTCTCTCTCTTTCTCTCTCTCGCTCTCTCTAAATGCGGGTGACACATTTCAGTTGAATGCATTCAGTTGTACAACTGACTAGGTATCCCTCTTTCCCTTTCTCTCTCAATTCAATTGGCTTTATCGGCATTTTTTATTTTTATTTTTTATTTTACCGTTATTTTACCAGGTAAGTTGACTGAGAACACGTTCTCATTTGCAGCAACGACCTGGGGAATAGTTACAGGGGAGAGGAGGGGGATGAATGAGCCAATTATAAACTGGGGATTATTAGGTGACCATGATGGTTTGAGGGCCAGATTGGGAATTTAGCCAGGACACCGGGGTTAACACCCCTACTCTTACGATAAGTGCCATGGGATCTTTAATGACCTCAGAGAGTCAGGACACCCGTTTAACGTCCCATCCGAAAGACGGCACCCTACATAGGAAACATATGTTTACAATACCAACCATTTCAATTGTTATATTATTGGCTATGTACAGTGTTATAACAATGTGCAAATGGTTGAAGTATGAAAGGGAAAATAAATAAACAGATAAATATAGGTTTAATTTACAATGGTGTTTGTTCTCCACTGGTTGGCCTTTTCTTGTGGCACTAGGTACCAAGCTTGCTGCTATGGTGGCGCACTGTGATACTTCACCTAGTACATATGGGAGTTTATCAAGATTGATCTTTCTCTCTCTCATCAGAATCTTGGTGGCTCTGTTATTTTTGACTTGCATCACCAGACAAATACAGGAACACATTTCTGTTGTTGTCTTCAGAATTCAGAGTGCACTCAAGCACTGTACTAAGTAAAAGGGACCTGTATGTACCAGAAGTTATACACGTATCTGTTTACATTTATCTTAGCATGTAACCGAGGCAAATTAAGGATCTGTTTAACAGTTTTGGTCTTTTTAAATATTTTTTTCCTTATTTGGAAAATCGATTCTATATGGTGGTCAGCTAGAATTTACTACTGTTGGATCTATTCTCTTCATAAACCAAACAGCTCTTGAGAAGTCTGGTGTGGTGGCGTAAATGTCTCTTGCAGAAGAGTTTTGTAAGAGTGTGTCAGTATACTCTATCTTCCACTGGCTGAGAGCCCTCCCAGTCCCATCCACTACTCTGGCATGGTCCACACAGACACTTGGCCAAGCAACTTCCTGAACAACCAGCTGCAGCAGTAAGTGTGCTCTCCTACTCAGGTCTGTAGTGTGCTGCTATGGAATATGCATAGGAATGCAGACTTTGGCCCATGGATGCAGTCTGCAGTCGTCTGGACTCCCCCACACGCGCCCCTCACTCAACAGTTGTGTAGTCTGCGTCTGTGGGGTTCAATTCAGTTCAAATGGCTCATATGGTTTTGTGTGTCCTATTTATTCGCAATGGGAGAGGAGACTGTTAGGATAGAAGTACCGTAGCACTTAGTGGACCGTAACCTCGGGAAACAAATTTTTCCTAAGTACAGGTCTGCGTGTGGGACACCATATTCCACACAGTGATTTATAATTCAGTTTTACCTGATGTTGTCACTTCATCCATCAATGTTGTAAGGTGTCCTCAAGATGGCTCTGCGACTCTAGGCCTCTCTTCCACTCAGCCCTGCATATGTAAGCTACGACCGAGGTTCAAACCTGCTTATCCTGCATTCCACAAGGAAAGGTTACTCATCATCACTAGTTTTGGGCAGAGACAACCACACCAAACAATCAAACAAGCACACAAATACTTCACTACATGACCAAAAGTGGACACCTGCTTGTCCAACATCGCATTCCAAAATCATGGGCATTCATATGGAGTTGTCCCCCCATTGCTGCTATAACAGCCACTCTTCTGGGAAGGCTTTCCACTAGATGTTGGAATATTGCTGCAGGGACTTGCTTCCATTCAGCCGCAAGAGCATTAGTGAGGTCGGGCACTGATGTTGGGCAATTAGGCCTGGCTCGCAGTTGATGTTCCAATTCATCCCAAAGGTGTTCAATGAGGTTTAGGTCATGGCACTGTGCAGGCCAGTCAAGTTCTTCCACACTGATTTCAACAAATAATTTCTGTATGGACCTTGCTTTGTGCACGGAGGCATTGTCATGCTGAAACAGGAAAGGGCCTTCCCCAAACTGTTGCCACAAAGTTGGAAGCAGAATTGTTTAGAATGTCATTGTAGGCTGTAACATTAACATTTCCCTTCACAGGAACTAAGGGGCAAAACCCCACCCATGAAAAACAGCCTCAGACCATTATTCCTCCTCAACCAAACTTTACAGTTGGCACTATGCATTGGGGCAGATAGCGTTCTCCTGGCATCCGATTCCAGATTCATCCGTCGGATTGCCAGATGGTGAAGCGTGATTCATCACTCCAGAGAACGCGTTTCCACTGCTCCGGAGTCCAATTGCGGCAAGCTTTACACCACTCCAGCCGACGCTTGGCATTGAGCATGGTGATCTTAGGCTTGTGTGTGGCTGCTCGGCCATGGAAACTCATTTCATGAAGCTCCCGACAAACAGTTTTAGAGCTGACGTTGCTTCCAGAGGCAGTTTGGAACTCGGTAGGGAGTGTTGCAACCGAGGACAGACGATTTTGACTTCCAACGCGCTTCAGCACTCGGCTGCCCTGTTTTGTGAGATTGTGTGGCCTACCACTTTGCGGCTGAGCCGTTGTTGCTCCTAGACATTTCCACTTCACAATACCAGCACTTACAGTTGACCGGGGAAGCTCTAGCAGGGCAGACATTTACGAACTGACTTGTTGGAAAGGTGGAATTCTATGATGGTGCCACGTTGAACATCACTGAGCTCTTCAGTAAGGCCATTCTACTGCCAATGTTTGTCTATGGAGATTGCATGGCTGTGTGCTCAATGTTATACACCTGTCAGCAATGGTTGGGGCTGAAATACCCGAATCCACTAATTTGAAGGGGTGTCCAGATACTTTTGTATATACCATATTTAGTATATTGCGTGCACTTTGTTATTTAATGGGGTCACATCAGTATTGTGAATAGGCAAACCGTTGGAGACAGTTGTCTAACTTTTCATCGCTGGGGAGTTGTTAGCACAGCCCCATTGCATCATGCTTCACCCATGGTGATGTTCTACTGATTCCTTTTCAATTAAAACAAATGCTCTTAACAGGCACAATAGCACAATCTGACTGCACTAAAGCTGACCAAACCTGTTCTATGATTATCAATCATCCTTTTAGTCAAATATTTTCAAGGATATTTTTTAAGATGCCACAAATACATACTGTATATCAAAACAAAAATACCAACGGTATAATTACTTCAACCCCCTCAGCTCCACCATCTACCAGAGGACTCAATTTATTTGGACTTAACCACACCATTTCATCAGGAATTGGGGCAATAGTCTTGTTTGCAATTTAGACTGCCTGGGGACTGTGGGTCCCTGGTCCCACCGTAGCCTCAGTCCTATCTATCCACAGCCATCTAGTATTCTTTTGTACTGCTGTATTAACTGGAGAATATGGTGGGTCCTCCACAATTCTCTTTATGGAGAGCAATGCATGAGACTGAGAGGCCCAAATGGGCTTATTGAAATAATGAGTGCATACATCCAACATCTGAAACTCACTCTAAAAAACACAAAACAGAATCACAAGATGTTTCTCGCTTTTGAAGAGAACAAACACATCGGTGATATTTAAAGTATTCTGTTTATTTCTCTTCCTCAGATATCCACTGAAGAAGAAAACAATATTATTGCAGACTTCCAAAGCGGCCCTTGTCTGAAGTGAGTGAAACTAATCAGGCTGCTGCGTGGCCTGCCCAAGGTCTTCCCAATGTGATTAACATTGTTCAGCCCCCCAAGTCAGGAAACATGAAAGGGAGAGAGCACAGCAGCTCTAAAGAGAGCTCCTTCGTCTTTGCAATTTACTTCAATCCTGCTTGCTTAAACTTGTTTACAGAAAGATAAATTCCCAAACTCCATGGGCCAACATCACTATCTTGTCCATGATGAATAATTTAATTGGGTGATAACCTTAAACTTTATGTTTTGCCTCTCTAATATATCTCCCCAAACAATGCAGGGAAGATCAAAACTGAATCTGTGTGCTCTTGCTTGGGCAGGGCCAAAAGAAGTAGCAAAATATAGTTAATTGCCAATTCTATGTCTCTCAATGTTTGCAGAACTTTATACATTTCAAATTGACTGTTAAATTCAAGACACATACCATAACCATGGAGACAAAAAAGACAACAGCACTTTGTGTGTTGCTTTCGCAATTGAGAAAAACTGTAAAATTTGAGAAATACTGTAACTGATATGACCTTTTCATAGTGAAACATAAATGTACCCACATTTGAACTGGTTAATTGGCATTATACTATGATACTGCAGCCTCTTTGTTAATGGGTGTCATTATATGTGAGAATGACTTGCCAAATGTGATGTATATCAACTTTCAGTACGGCTCAGTCTGTACAGTATCTGCTCACCTCAACAAAGGCCTAGTACACGCTCAGGTTGTACAACTGATATACAACCCATTTGACACAGCTGTGATACAACAGATATTGTTTACGAGTTTATCTGCACACAAATGTTTACACAAACGTTGGGAAGACAGTTGTCTCTGGAACGATCCCAGACATCAATACCTTAGAACTCTGAGACAGGAAGAAATAGGAGCAGAGATAGTGAGCAAAATAACAAATTGTTTTCTGATTTCTATAACTGAATTGTATTAATGGCAGTTTTAAAGCATATAAAATACAGATGTGAGTCTATGGTTCTACACCACTCATCAATGAATCATGCCCCTTGGTCTACTTTCCAACGGATACCAGCACCAGACGCAGAGTTTTGCCTAGGCTGTGCGAAATTAAGCAACATCAAAGAAATCTTCTTAAAAGAGCAAGTTTAGAAGAATTAATATTTGATAAAGCTGAATCCCTGCATAAGCACACAGGCAATGAGTGGCTGGATGTTAATCTCTGAAGAGTATTAAAGACTCTAATATACCATATTTACTGATATTAGGAATTAAAACAGCATATAATATGTATTTAAAAAATCGTTTTACATATTAAAATATGATTTTCATATTGCTGATGTAATAGCGTTTAATAGGTCTAATTTGAGACGGCACGATTCAAAGTGCTACAGGAAGAGATCATATACCACCTTGTGGCTATGTTCCTCCACTGCACAGAGAGTAAAAGTTTCTATAAAATATGTAGAAATATTATCTGACTATTTAATGTATTGTAATTTCACACATGATGCCCTCACGATACAAACAATTGGCAATATGAATCAAGAGGAGAAGAAGAGAATAGAGTTAGATATTCAAGTATATAATGAACAAAGGAGGGTCAGCTCAGCTGATTTGAGAATGAACTCTCTCCTAATAGTTTTTAGTGAGTGGCTGTGGATCTGAATTCTCTGGAACCCTCCTCCTAACAGCTAGAAGTCTGAAGCTTCTGCGCATGTGCCGGATTTTCTACTATACGTGCAGTCTCTGCACAGTCTCTGATCTACTTGTTAGACTGTCCAGAGAACAGGCTACTCTGGCAAATTTCAGTGATGAATGGAGAATGGTGCAGTGCTCGTTTAATAAAATCAGATCAAAGCTAAATGAATGCAAGATCACATAATGATAGAATTCTACATAACAGAACCGAATATAATATCATAGTATTACTTTACTGCAAGACCGAAAACAGCACCTAATTTCTTATGAGATTTAAGGATGATTGCACAAATGGCCACATTTTTCTCTCATGCCAAAACTCAACAGCATGCGCCACTTGGCCAAATATGTGCTTTGAGTGAAACAGGTACTCTTAGAAAAAAGGTTCCTTATAAAAACAAAAAGGGTTCTATCGCTTGCTTCATATATGGCATCCCTAAACGTTCTATATACTTGTCAGCGATTGGATGCAGAGACGTAGCGGAGTCAGGCGCAGGACACAGGTTAGAGCAAAACAACTGAGTTTACTCAATAAAACAAACAAGCAATATTCCAATAAGGAAAATACATACAAACTAAGACCTACAACAACCACTAAGACACCAACAATCACGGACAGAACAGAAAGGTATGCCAGAGGGTTAAATAAGGAACATGATATGGGAATTGAAACCAGGTGTGTGTAATACAGACAAAACAAAACGAAAATGAAACATGGATGAACTGAACCTGAACCTAAATGGTTCCATATAGGACCCTGCATGGTGCCATTTATTAATTATGGCTACTACTATTAAATAGTAATATTTCTTAGCTAAGAATATAATTTAATAAACAATTAAATAATGGACAAAAGAATACCAGCATAGTTTTTAGAATTTATTGTCATTATATGCAAACATAGATCACGTCAACTCTGGCTGACTTCTTTACAATACAATACAATGCGACTTTGTCCGAACAACAAAAATGTTTCTTCTCTTTCTCAACACCCACAAACATACAGTTGAGATTAGCACAGGTTCAAGCTGCAGTGCAGCGCCCCTGGATGAAGAACATGCTGTGGGGTTAAGGGCCTTACTCAAGGGCCCAACAGTAGAGGAATGTTTTGAGGATGTGAACCCAGCAGCCCTCTAGTTGTCAGATTAATTCCGCCTGTTTTTTTCCCAGCGCCTGGCCCAGGATTCAAACCGTCAACCTTTTGGCCACGGGTCCAACTCCCTAGCCGCTGGGCTACCTAGCGCCAGTACAGTATGACTTGTTGCCTGACTGGTTCCAGAGAAGAAGAAAAAAGGAGCAAAAACATGAGTTGATCTTCAGAAATAAGCATGAGCTAATCTTCCAAAATGAAGACAAAATGTTATGCAGACATATAATTATTATGATGTAGAAGAACAAGTTACATGCAGTTGTCATCAGCAGCAGCCAAAAGAGAGATCCTCTAACATTACCTCTTATATTTTTTGGTTAGCCTACTGCAAGACTGAGAAAAACATACATAGTGTGTTAAAAGTCATGTAATTATTAACTAGGCTATTGAATCACCAAGACTTATTATACATTATGATTATAAATCATTTATACATACCTCCTCTCAGTCAGCAACAGTCTTCTAATGGCTTCATGAAACATAGTCCTCTCAATTGACACCACTGAAATATAAGTAACAATTAGCTAATTACCAATATCAGGCTGGGTCTGGAGCTCTATTTGGCACATACCATAATAAATCATGTTTATTTGAAAGAGTTAGCTGGCTAGCTTGTAAAGTGGTGAATTAAAGTAGCCTAGATGTTTCCTAGTAGCCTAGCTAGCTTACAAATGTGCTCAAATTCGAATAACATTTCAACTTTGTGGTTAGAGCGAAAGGTTGCTAGATCGAATCCCTGAGCTGAAAATCTGTCGTTCTGCCCCTGAACAAGGCAGTTAACCCACTGTTCCTAGGCTGTCATTCTAAATAAGAATTTGTTCTTAACTGACTTGCCTAGGTAAAAAAAGAAGAAAAGCTAGCTTATAGTTTATCATATGACTTTGGCATCATACATTCAAATTAAATAATAAACTTTGCTGACCTTTATACATGGAAAAAAAACGTGCATATTGGTAGGATACTTGCAAGTTGGTTCAACCACCATCCTCTGTCTGTCTTGCGTGGTCATGCTGGAATGTCATTTGGTTTTTGAATTGGAATGGCAGTTACATTATGAATAGACCAAAAGGTTCTATATAGAACCCTTTTTTTGAGTGCATGCTTTTATTAAACAGATTATTTCCTCTTGCTTCGAGCTAGCATTTAGTTTCCAACAGCACAGGTTTATATGAACCTTGCCATTTGCCACTCAGACCTTGGCAAAAATGTTGCAAAATATGAATTCGATATTCCCCCTGCCAAAGAGAGCTAATGTGTTGGATGTCAGCTAGCCATTTTTCTGCCCTGGCGAAATCATGCAGTAGCATGATTGCAAAACAGTTGAAACACATTTAAAGGGCATGTTAGCTGTCATTTCAGAGTTTAATGTGACTGAGTAAGCTTTTGTTAGCTGTTGTTTTCTGAAATCCCCATTACACTGGGGTAGGGATAGAACCGTCAAGGTTCTTTGCCTTCACTGGGTATATATATATACAGTATATAGAACCATTTTTAGTAGGGCTCTTTAATCTCATCCAAAGAACCAAAAGGTTCTTTATAAACTGGGTGGTTTGAGCCCTCAATGCTGATTGGCTGAAAGCTGTGGTATATCAGACCGTATACCACGGTTATGATCCCCAAAAATATTTTTACTGTTATAATTACGTTGGTAACCAGTTTATAATAGCAATAAGGCACCTCGGGGGTTTGTGCTGTACGGCCAATATACCACAGCTAACGGCTGTATCGAGGCACTCCTTGTTGCATCGTGTGGAAGAACAGCCCTTGGCCCTGATATATTGGCCATATACCACACCCCCTCATGCCTTATTGCTTAAATATAGAACCCCAAAGAACCCTTTTTTCTAAGAGTGTACAGCTTGTTAACACCATCTGCTCAAAAATTCTCTCACGGTATGTCAATTAAAACAACACTGTACATATCTCAAGATATTCTCATGAAACTGATTGAGATCAAATTGTTGTCAAAACGTTTCACCGGTAAACCTCGAGGAATTATCATTCACGATTGACAGTAAGAAATGTGAAGGGAGGGTGACCACAATATTTTTTTGTGTAAAGTAGAGGTAAAGAAACGCCTGTGCAGAAGGTAACCTGGATCTTCAGCTCCGGAGAAGAGACTTACAGGGGGGCGTGACGGGGGCAGAACGGGGTGGTTACCTTCGCATCCACAACCTTCTTTTTATTGTTAAAATGTCTATCATGACAAAAGTCTACTGTTTCCCCCTTTGGCAGTGTCAGAGGTAAGTATAGAAATGCTAAAATGGGACAGTAAAGGTGATTTCATTAGGCCAGAGAGATTCAGGCTAACACCTCTATAACACACCAAGGTCACTGTCCAATTAACATGCTAAAACGGCTGGAGGACTCCAGCCTAACTGAAGCTGCTATAGCCAACCTTTCTGAATAAAACATGGACAAAAACACAGGAAAACATGGTGATACCGGAGGGATTCGTCAAATAGATTCTACATTTTGAGCAACAGTCTTTAAGACAGGTGGCTGAACACACAGGTGACCTTGAGTTTATGGTTGATGCGTGTGTTGAGGCCTGAAACAGCTTTCATTAGTGACTCAGAATCCCTGTGCAGCAGGAGAGATAGGGTGTGACCCATATGCCACCCATTTCCCTATTTAGTACACTACTATAGGCCTTAGTCAAAAGTAGTGCAGTATATAGGGAATATGGTGGCATTTGGGATGCAACCCTTCAGTACAGGGGATGAAACACAGGCAAGAGCCTCCTCTCTCCTCTCCATGCTCCACGTTAGAGGCAAATCTCCTCCCTCTCGTCCTCCCTCACTCACTCGTCCTGCCTCCCTCCCTCTCGCCCTCCCTCCTGTCCTGCATCCCTCCCTCCCGTCCTGCCTCCCTCCCTCTCGCCCTACCTCCCTCCAGTCCTGCCTCCCTCCCTCTCGTCCTCCCTCCCGTCCTGCCTTCCTCCCTCTCGTCCTGCCTCCCTCCCTGTCGTCCTCCCTCCCTCCCTCTCATCCTGCCTCCCTCACTGCTTCCCTCCCATCCTCCGGTGAAATGGTGAACTCTGTAATCTTATGTATTCTATCTCTTGCCCCATGTTTTAGACTGGTTCTCTGCCTCCCTCTTTGTTAACTGGCTTCAGTATAATGGTGTAGTTTTCTGTGATGTTCTGACACCATGGCTGGAGGCAGGAGTCTGCAGCACCCAGGATCACAAAAAAAGTGAGCCACTGAAAAATTGAGAAAATGGCTCACAGTACCCCAAGGTAGGGAATAAATTGCAGAGGATAACTAGTAGCGTGAGGCACAAACAGCATAATAAATTGTCAGAGGTTTTTGAGCTACTCGTTTTGCAGACCAAAATCAAACTTTGGGAATGTGCGTACACTTGGCAGGCCATTAAAAGAATATTTCATGTTCTGAAAACAGAGGCCTTGTGTCAATTCTAATATATCTCACAAAGAGACAACACTCTTTGGGAGGGATTACTACAGTACCACTGTGCTCTTGCTTCCATCTGAGTACATACAATGATACATTATGGGTGGCAGGTAGCCTAGCAGTTAGAGCGTTTGGCCCGTAACCGAAAGGTCCCTAGTTTAAATCCTCAAAGTGAAAAACCTGTTGAGCAAGGTATTTAACCCTAATTGCTCCAGGGTCAGCATTGATAATTTCAGACCCTGGCCATGGCCCCACTCTCTGAGGGTGTCACAGTCGGAGTTGGGATATGCAAAACACACATTCCTAATACACACTTGTACATGTGTAAAATTTGACATGACCCACCTAATTATTATTGTATATGGGTAATAGAGAGACTGAGTCAAAAAACTCTCATCTTATGTGAATGTATCTTTAAATACATACAGTATGATGAATCTCTGAACTCCATCCATCCCTTAAATAAAGAACTGTGCCTAAAAAATAAATTGGTATTGCATAGCAAATATTCCTCATTTTCAACATTAATGATTAATGATCCACACATTTAATAATTTAATCAAAATATTTTGCACTTCCTATTAATATTCAATAGACCAAATACTTCAGACATTTCAGAATCTGTGTCCACACACTGTTTCTTGTAGATAATGGCTGTTGCTTCCAATATAATTATCTCCGTACTTTACATACAGTACAAAGACTTTGCTCTAAACATTTGCTTCATTTAATGAATATTTCATAATGTAACAAATGCGAGAGTTTTAGAGAGCTTGCTATACCCACCTAAGGGTAAAAGGGTGTACAAGGCTTGAGATGTTTCCATATTTTGGTATTAATTTTTTAAATCAAGGTATCATCTATCAAGGTTGACAATATGATAGATGACAATTACATATTTTTGTGTAAAAGGTAACCTAGGTCATGTGATATACAGTAGTGTATTCTAAGATTTACCTTGCTTTCATCAGATGGTGAAATTAGTTTTTAAATGGGGCATGCAAGATCAGGTATTAAATTCACATTGGTAGTGCGACAGGACAGACATAAAACCTTTAGGGATAAAAACATAATTACTACTGAATAACAAGCCCCTGATTCATCGATACAAAATGTTCACTATTGTTACCATTGCACAGTTAGCCATTCCTTGATATACATTTAAATGACTAGTATTATTAGATTAGACTAGATTAGAATGAAGGACAGGGATTGGCTAAATCAAGTCTGACCTGAGAGAAGGTGGAAAAGAAGAACAAGCAATTTCCCAGGTATTACTGCTATAATTGCTCATGGCAAATGCTATTATCCAGAAGGTACTGTTTAACTGTAATTGAGGCTCTGTCAGCAATATCATTTGGGAAAAAAATTCAACAAAGGTCTTTAAAATGAAACCGTTTATCACCAGCTTGTCCCTGATAGTGGTATTTATCTTGTGATGAAATATAAATGAAGTCTCATGCTGGAGTAAACAAGACCCTAAAGATAAACAATTTAACAGGAAATGAAAATGATCCAGATTGCAGGATAAGAAAAATAAACATTTGAGTCAAAATGGTAGCAATCCATATGGGTTAACCATATGGAGGACTGTACAGAGGTGCCAATTGGAAGATGTGTTATCCATGCTGTACAGTATGTAGTAAAATGGTATATTATGACTCTCATGTGTAGCTTGACATGCCCAACTTGAACCATATAGTAGTAGTCTACACATTTACTCTGCAACTTTGTCCCTAATATCATTTGAGCAGAGATACACTATAACGTTGCAGATGATCAACAGTAATAATATTGATATCAAAGAGCGTCCACCATTGGTTCAGTGTAAATCTAACTAGCCTGTTGAAAACACACTGCCTATCTGACACAAGAGGGTGGAAACATATTGAAAAGCTTTATTGTGGAAGCATTTGAAATGCTGTTTACTTATACATAACAACAACAGCAACGGTAACGGGATGGATGCTTGGGGTCATGTGCTCGGTCAAATAAATAATGTAATCACATCAATAATGTACACTCAGTCTGTTATCATCATTATACAATTTAAATGAGGGTTAAAGCTGACTGGTTTACTTGTGTGAGAGCAGCGAGGCATTAAAAATATAATAGTAGCACATTTTCACCAGTAAAATATTTAATATGGAATATTCTAGAATTCACTTATATTCTAGAATGATTATCTCATTAGGCAAATGTATTCCCCATTCTATCCAACAGCCCAGTGGTTCCCGAACTTTGGGGCACACCCCAGAGGGGTCGGCAGGGGGTGCTCGGGTTCCCACATTTATTTATATATATATATATATACAGTATATATATAAGGAACTCAGTCCGGCTATAAAATTACTATAATAGTAATAGTAGAATGCACAAGGTGCAATTTTGAAATTGGGTAGTGCATCATCAGTTCCTCTTGTCATCAAAGTCATTGCATGCATACCTTAAAGAGCTATTTATAACTTGTCAGAAATGTCCCGATCAACTAGCCCATGTCAGCTAACGTTTTTTATTTATGTTTTTTACCCCATAGATATTGCTGTACATTTTTTGTCACTCAAATATCATATGAATACACATTAGACATGGCAAAATGTATAGAATTGCAGGAAATAAGCTTTAAACCTGCAAAATTCTCTCCACCAACAAGAAGGGTGTGAACAGTTTGTATCATGAACAGTGCTTGTGCCCATAGAAATAGACTTGGCGCGTGCGAGCGCATGCAGTGGGGGCACAGAATGTTCCCCAATGCTGGAAGGGGGACCCTGAGTGAAAAAGTTTGGGAACCCCTGCAACAGCCGGCTTCGACAGCATAGTCATAATCAGGGGATATAAAGACATACATATCAAAGTCATCAGCCTTGTAGTCCCATACAAGATGATTTTATACACTATAATGCTGTACTGGCTGGCAGCTAACTTTACTGTCTTTTAGGTCCCCTTGAACATAATACATCAGTCAAGATAGGCTAGAATAGGCCTACCTGTGCTTTGTCGAGGATTAGCCTGCTAAATTGCAGACCCTGCTGAATCTTGTATGCCACTGCAATAAGGTTGTGGCAACTCACAAATACATTGGTTTGAAAATATATCTACACTAGCCTTGTTACCAATGACTCTATAAAGAGCTTAATGTATTTTCCTGAGTTATATAGTCACTCAGGAATGGATAACTAGAATGGAATAGATTTCAGAACATTTTAGCAGACACTTATCCAGAGAGGCTTACAGCACATCAACAGATTTTTCACCTAGTTGCCTCTGGGATTCAAACAAGCAACCTTTTGGTTACTGGCCTAACACTCTTAATCACTAGGCTGCCGCCCCAGTCACTTGTAAAATACTGCATAAAGAAATGGTAGTGTTCAAAGTAAAAATATGCTACTACAATAAAACAATATAGTATGATGTCACATTTCAATTTGAGAGAAGGGGTAGAATCAGGAAGCTAAAGGTGTGTGTATACAGTAATGTCATTTCCCCCACCCTTCCAATAAAATGTTGAGTGAAATCCATGTCCAGCACAATTAATTTAACATTTGATGGTGTCTGGCTACAATGTAACATTCCACTATCTAGCAAACATTTGACCGTGTGTGTTGGACAACATTCACTCTACCCCTACAGTTTTCCCATCTTCCAAGCTCCATTTAACCTAACGACTTTTCTACAGTGGGTCTGGGATGGTCCATATTTTGAATAGGGGACCGCTAGTTTTGTCGTGAAGACCATTGCCATAAATCGAACATAAATGGAATAAAATACCGATTCTATTACATTATGTTCATTGCCTTTTGCAGTATCGGTGAAAGAGAAGAAGTCCTATGCGCTGTGCTATTCAGCTAACGTTAACATTTATTTCCCTCCGCTGCAAACATCCCTCTCAGAATTATAGTTTAACCTGCAGAATTTTTAGCAAAATGGCGACACTGTAATGGATGGAGGACGAAAAACGTACAGTGTCAAGTGTAATGACAAACTTGCTAATTGTTATTGTTTCCTGCATTGGGAAGGTAGGTCTCATGCTTCGATACACGCGTCTATAGACAATATATTATTATTTGGGGTATCTGGTGTTGACATGTTTAGAGGTTCGTGGTAGCCCTGGTTTTATTGAGCACGGAACACAGCGGACACACTGGCACCATACTGGCATAGAGATGAGATAACGCAAGACGTTAGCTCGACATGCATAATGGTCAGTATGGACTGATGGACTTGACTTCCATTCACCAATTGTGCACTGTCAAGTTACCCGATACTCACTAAGCACTCCATTGTCCTGTATGTTGTAGTTAAGCACCGTTCCAAAAGTTCTTAGCTTTCAGCTACTCAATAGACTCTTTGTTGTTTCTTTATCTACGCAATGGGGCTGTAGCCTACCTGTACCCAATAACTTAACACAGAGGGCTATACCTTTTAAAAGGGGTGTTGTCAAACTCCAGACAGAGCTATACGTGTCACATCTGCAGCCAGTCTGAGATTTGAGTCATTTGACACCTTCAAGTATTCAAACGAACATGGAGCAATGCATTCCTCAACTAATTAGGTCAGATTTGTAGCCACTACCCTAGGCTACCTCCTCAACTTTTTAGAAGACTTACACGAATCATGCACTTGACCTATTTGAAACTTAGACCGATTGTTTCAAAGTATTAAATACTATTATAATCTATTCCCACATTTTTTGGGGGGGGTTCTGCTGTCATGGAATGCCTTTCCCATACTAAAGATAGACTCATAGAATCAAGTGCTATTTGCATGTATAAATATCACTTTGCTCCACTGTGTCCATTCCATTCAAACATGAAAACAATATGTGAAATGCATTATATGGGTATCATGTCTCTGCATGCCCTACTGTGAACTGTAAACCATTGTTCTAGAAACAGATTCATGCAGTAGCCTACTTTAAAGGCAAAGGGATCTTTGCACTTTGAAGGTAATCTGCCACAACAACTGCTAATGGAGTATGCCCACATTAATAGAACATTAATAACACCTTTCAGTTATGGGAGTCACTCACCCCAGTTACACTGTAGCTGGAATTCATGCAAATTCCGAAGCATTTATAACATATTATGATAATCTATGATTATGACCTAACTCAAATAATATTGACTTTATATGAAAGTTGATCTACAGTTGAAGTCGGAAGTTTACATACACTTAGGTTGGAGTCATTAAAACTTGTTTTTCAACCACTCTACAAATTTCTTGTTAACAATCTATAGTTTTGGCAAGTCAGTTAGTGTATGACACAAGTAATTTTTCCAACAATTGTTTACAGACAGATTATTTCACTTATAATTCACTGTATTACAATTCCAGTGGGTCAGAAGTTTACATACGCTAAGTTGACTGTGCCTTTAAACAGCTTGGAAAATTCCAGAAAATTATGTCATGGCTTTAGAAGCTTCTGATAGGCTAATTGACATAATTTGAGTCAATTGGAGGTGTACCTGTGGATCTATTTCAAGGCCTACCTTCAAACTCAGTGCCTCTTTGCTTCACATCATGGGAAAATCAAAAGAAATCAGCCAAGACCTCAGAAAACAATGGTAGACCTCCATAAGTCTGGTTCATCCTTGGGAGCAATTTCCAAACGCCTGAAGGTACCACGTTCATCTGTACAAACAATAGTACGCAAGTATAAACACCATGGGACCACGCAGCCGTCATACCGCTCAGGAAGGAGACGCGTTCTGTCTCCTAGAGATGAACGTACTTTGGATTGCAAATCAATCCCAGAACAACAGCAAAGGACCTTGTGAAGATGCTGGAGGAAACAGGTACAAAAGTATCTATATCCACAGTAAAACGAGTCCTATATCGACATAACCTGAAAGGCCGCTCAGCAAGGAAGAAGCCACTGCTCCAAAACCGCCATAAAAAAGCGCCATAAAAAAGCCAGACTACGGTTTGCAACTGCACATGGGGACAAAGATGGTACTTTTTGGAGAAATGTTCTCTGGTCTGATGAAACAAAAATAGAACTGTTTGGCAATAATGACCATCGTTATGTTTGGAGGAAAAAGGGGGAGGCTTGCCAGCCGAAGAACACCATCCCAACCGTGAAGCACGGGGGTGGCAGCATCATGTTGTGGGGGTGCTTTGCTGCAGGAGGGACTGGCGCACTTCACAAAATAGATGGCATCATGAGGGAGGAAAATTATGTGGATATATTGAAGCAACATCTCAAGACATCAGTCAGGAAGTTAAAGCTTGGTCACAAATGGGTCTTCCAAATGGACAATGACCCCAAGGATACTTCCAAAGTTGTGACACAATTACAGCAAAGTCAAGGTATTGGAGTGGCCATCACAAAGCCTTGACCTCAATCCCATAGAAAATTTGTGGGCAGAACTGAAAATGCGTGTGCGAGCAAGGAGGCCTACAAATCTGACTCCATTACTCCATCTCTGTCAGGAGGAATGGGCCAAAATTAACCCAACTTATTGTGGGAAGCTTGTGGAAGGATACCCGAAACGTTCCCTAAGACAGGGAATCTTTACTAGGATTAAATGTCAGGAGTTGTGAAAAACAGAGCTTAAATGTATTTGGCTAAGGTGTATGTAAACTTCCAATTTCAACTGTACACTCTGGCTTCACGCACACGCACGCACGCACGCACGCACGCACGCACGCACGCACGCACGCACGCTTGCACGCACGCACACACACACACACACACACACACACACACACACACACACACACACACACACACACACACACACACACACACACACACACACACACACACACACACACACACACAGTAAATTCCTCCTTGTAAACCGATTTCCCAGTTTGACTTAATAAATGAGATGGACTAGGCAAGTTATCCTCAAATTGATTATATGTAACTTGACAAGGTCAAATATAAGATGCCAGAATTCGCAGAATGCACGGCATAGCAAAACATCATGTGTACAGTATTGCATCCCAAATGTCACCCTATTCCCTATATAGTGCATTACTCTTGGCCAGGCCCCATAGGGCGCTCTGGTCAAAGGTAGTGCACTATGTAGGGAATAGGGTGCCATTTGGAATACAACTTGAGTCTGCTGTCTTGACGCGCTCATACTGCTATAAATGAAGACGCCAGGGACTACTGTAACGGGAGTACACTGCCCTGAATTATCAACTCAGATGAGCAGCTGCAGTGAGAGA
Source organism: Salvelinus alpinus (assembly GCF_045679555.1). Classification (NCBI taxonomy): domain Eukaryota; kingdom Metazoa; phylum Chordata; class Actinopteri; order Salmoniformes; family Salmonidae; genus Salvelinus; species Salvelinus alpinus. The sequence continues at coordinate 32,269,113 of NC_092101.1, read as the reverse complement.
TGAGATATTTTAGTAATCCTTAGGAAGGATATAGTACCAAGGACCACATATATTTTAGTAGCAAAAGGAAATAAGGGCAGAATGATTGGATGATGTGGCATACATTGACAATATCCTCTTAGTATAAACCATTGAATCTATAGGAAATGTCCTTTTGAAGGTACTTCAGTAGCCAACACTGCCATTGGACCATTGCCATTGAAGGGAACATTTGTGTATCACTTTTAAAACTCAAGTTTTGATACTGTATGATACGCTATATTAATGTGTGGATACATAAAGACCATTTTTATTTCTTTATTACAGGTGGGTTTTCAGAAGACCGTAGAGTGGAACCAATGGTTTGGAACAGATTGGTAAGGAATGACTGCTTTTGAATCATCTATTAGTAAACCACAAGCATTAGTAACATGTCAACAATTGTATTTTGTGCTGAACCATATTAACCATAACCTTTTACTGCAGTTTGCTAAATCAGGGTTTTGGTAGTCTTAAACAAATCTAATTTGAAACCAAAGTATATACTTCACACACATGGTTATGGGCTTAAGAAAAATACACCTGTACCATGTCAGATATGTCAGATATAGAGTTGAAATGTATTCAATTGTGAGTTTGCGTCCCAATATTACACTTTATATCACAAAAGACTAAAATATAACAAAACCATTTGACAAAGAAACACAAGAATTTAAGCTGTTTAAAAAAATATATAAAAATATTAACATTCCACCCATGAGGCCGCTAGTACTGCAGGAAAGGGCTACCTAACTTTGTATACTTCAATAAATGTATATTAAATTCAAAATTTAAGAAAATGTCATGCATGACTGATAATGTTTTTCAGGTTATATTGAAGGAAAGGGATCTTAACGCACAATAATGTGACAGTATGTTGTTGAGGTGTGATGATTGTGAGACGCAGTTGTGTTTTTCCATACATACTGCCATAACACCTGAACCTGTAGCTCAGAGCTGTGAACTGCTATGTGCTAGGTGTGATTAGATTAAGCAGAGTCAAATTAAATCTCAGATGTCACTTCCGTGTCTGCATCCCAAATTGCACCCTATTCCCTACAGTATATAGTGCACTAATTTTGACCAAGAGCCACAGGGAATAGGGTAACATTTGGGATGCACACCATTTGTCACTGCCATCTCCAACACTACACTACACTACACTTGGCAGGTCATAGGCAGTGTTAAGTCTATTTCCTGTTACTCTGATTATACCTCCAGTCATACACATAGACCAAGAAGAGATTGACGCAAAACAATATGAGTGTGATTTTAAGTGTTGTTATGTGATCTAGTAATATTGTAATATTTAAATTAATATTCTATTTTCTTGAATGACATACTTTCATGGTACGTTTGATCTATATCCCAGGTAACAGGGGACGTCCTCAGGACAATCACAACGTTCACAGTTGGTCCCTTACTGGGACTATATAGTGCATCATGTGTAGAGAGAGAGAGAGGTTTCTAGCCCCTTGCAGGTCTCCTGGGGTTTTGACTCCTAAACTCACTGGGCACTCCAGTAACACAGACTTGTTGAAGTGGCTCTACAGTGTCAGCCAATCTGTCTGTTCTCCTCAAACATGTCTGTCAGGTTACAGAGCGTTCCCACCACTAAGGGGCACAATATGATCACTAATGCCTTAACCCCCCCATTCAGAGGAGTTGAGTTACAGGTCTAGATGAACAATGGCACATAACAATAGGCAAGCATTACAGTGATTAATTACTATTTTTGATTTGTCATTGCAGTCTATAATTTTTAGAGAAGTATTTGTAGAGTCTGCCAACAGTGAAGGCAGTCGCTATAAGACAATCACAAAAAAAAGCAATATTTCAGGAGAAAAAAGGATTGAAACATTTTCATTGTGTTCCATACTAAATTAAACTACATTTCTAAGATGCTAACTGTATACAAGATTTACTTATGACTGAAATAGATACGTCTACACCAAGTCTACAGTATGTTGAATGCACATATAAATACAGGTATGTTTAGTGATATTTAAAAGAAATAGAAAGTATTAGTATTTCCAATCTGTAGCTCTGTAGTAATAATATAATCCTCATAATGTGACCACATAATGTCATCCAAATTAACCACAGACAAGAAGGCCCAATCGGAAAAGACGTTTGAAATTTTTTGTGCAGATTCCAGGATCAATACAACCAAGGCCGGAAGAATGTTCTATTGATGTGGAAGCTATTCACTCATTGAGCGCCAATTAACCAAAAATGTAAGCCCTGTGTTTGTATTGATTGAGAGGGTAACAGCAGAAGTTTGCCACTAAATTAGTAACAAGGCAGCTGGACCTTTCTGTGATATCTATCAAGGTTGTGGCCATCCTAATTAAATTTCCCATTTATTCTCAGAGTTGGATGTGACATTTTTGAGATTTGAGCGTAGGGCTACACAGGCTAGACTTGACGCTCCGGTACCGCTTGCCGTGTGGTAGCAGAGAGAACAGTCTATGACTAGGGTGGTTGGAGTCTTTGACAGTTTTTAGGGCCTTCCTCTGACACCGCCTGGTATAGAGGTCCTGGATGGCAGGAAGCTTGGCCCCAGTGATGTACTGGGCCATTCACACTACCCTCTGTAGTGCCTTGCGGTTGGAAGCTGAGCAGTTGCCGTACCAGGCAGTGATGCAACCAGTCAGGATGCTCTCGATGGTGCAGCTGTAGAACCTTTTGAGGATCTGAGGACCCATGCCAAAGCTTTTCAGTCTCCTGAGGGGGAATATGTTTTGTCGTGCCCTCTTCACGACTGTCTTGGTGTGTTTGGACATGTTAGTTTGTTGGTGATGTGGACACCAAGGAACTGGAAACTCTATACCTGCTTCACTGCAGCCCCGTCGATGAGAATGGGGGCGTGCTCGGTCCTCTTTTTCCTGTTGTCCACAATCATCTCCTTTGTCTGGATCACGTTGAGGGAGAGGTTGTTGTCCTGGCACCACATGGCCAGGTCTCTACCCTCCTCCCTAAAGGCTGTCTCGTCGTTGTCGGTGATCAGGCCTACCACTGTTGTATCATTGGCAAACTTAATGATGGTGTTGGAGTTGTGCCTGGCCGTGCAGTCATGAGTGAACAGGGAGTACATGAGGGGACTATGCATGCACCCCTGAGGGGCCCCTGTGTTGAGGATAAGCGTGGCAGATGTGTTGTTACCTACCCTAACCACCTGGGGGCGGCCCTTCCGGAAGTCCAGGATCCAGTTGCAGAGGGAGGTGTTTAGTCCCAGGGTCCTTAGCTTATTGATGAGCTTTTCGGGCACTATGGTGTTGAACGCTGAGCTGTAGTCAATGAATAGCATTCTCACATAGGTGTTCCTTTTGTCTAGGTGGGAAAGGGCAGTGTGGAGTGCAATAGAGATTGCACCATCTGTGGATCTGTTGGGGTGGTATGCAAATTGGAGTGGGTCTAGGGTTTCTGGGATAATGGTGTTGTTGTGAGCCATGACCAGCCTTTCAAAGCACTTCATGGCTACAGACGTGAGTGCTACGGTTGGGTAGTCATTTAGGCAGGTTACCTTAGTGTTTTTGGGCACAGGCACTATGGTGGCTCCTTGAAAACGGCAGCTCTAGCCTTTAGCTCAGTGTGCATGTTGCCTGTAATCCATGGCTTCTGGTTGGGGTATGTACGTACGGTCACTGTGGGGACGACGTCATCGATGCACTTATTGATGAAGCCAATGACTGATGTGGTGTACACCTCAATGCCATTGGAGGAATCCCAGAACATATTCCAGTCTGTGCTAACAAAACAGTCCTGTAGCTTAGCATCTGTTTCATCTGACCACTTTTTAATTGATCTAGTCATTGGTGCTTCCTGCTTTTCTGAGCCTACCGTTATACTTATGGTTAGTTGTTACATAGTGATGAACCTTCCTTTCTCTCCTCTCAACCATCTCAGGGAGACAAATCCTCATCTAATCAGCTCCTTCTAGACACATTCCTGCCAGCTTGATTTATAAATGACCTTCAAAAGGATAGATCAGGGACATTTTTTCATATTATGTTTTTGAAGGATTTGTATGCCATTTTTAGGGCAGTGCAAATGCTCCCTTAAACTAAGTCCTGTTCTGATTTGAGTATTATTCACTTCTTAAGAGGGGTAAGATCGCTGCATGGTCAGCTGTCCATACTAATGCCGCTGGGAACCGCTGGGAATCTCATTATTCTGACTGCAGAGGTTATATTACAAATCTTTAAAAAATTGCATTGAAGGACTGTTACCTGGTAAATTACAGTATCCTACTCAGATATTTGGAATACGTGTTTGATATTATGAAGACAGGAGTAAAACAATATATTTTTTATCATTGGTACAGTTATTATTCTAATCAAATCAATGTTTATTGTTCACGTACACAGATTAGCAGATGTTATCTGTCACGCCCTGACCTTAGTTATCTCAGTTTTCTTTATTATTTTGGTTAGGTCAGGGTGTGACGAGGGTGGTATCGGTGTTTTTGTCTTGTCTAGGGGTTTTTGTATATCTATGGGGTTTTGGTATTGTCTAGGTAATGTAGGTCTATGGTGGCCTAAATTGGTTCCCAATCAGAGACAGCTGTTTATCATTGTCTCTGATTGGGGATCCTATTTAGGTTGCCATTTTCCATTTTGGTTTTGTGGGTTATTGTCTATGTGATGTTGCATGTCTGCACTCGTGTCATTTAGCGTTCACGTTCGTTTTGTTATTTTGTATAGTTTGTTCAGTCTTCTACGTTATTAAAAATAAAATGTATTATCATCACGCTGCGCCTTGGTCTCCTCACTACGACGATCGTGACATTATCGCAGATGCAACGAAATGCTTGTTTCTAGCTCCAACAGTGCAGTAATAACTAGCAAAAAAAACAATACTCACATAATCTAAAAATAACGAAATTGAGAAATATCAGAACGAGCAATGTCAGAGTCCGGAATATAAATAAATATATATAGTGGTGTGTATAGACAGTATGAACAGTATATGAATAGATAAGGTGTGTACAGCAGTAGTTATATAGGATGAGCCATGACTAGAATACAGTATATCCATATAAAGTGGCTCATATATAACATCATGAAGTACACAGTATCTTGCCTTTCATAGTTCAGTCTTCTAGTGTTGTGTTGTGTGTTGAGTTTCTGCCGGTGAAGTGTTGTGTCCAGTCCACCTGTGTGTACAGGACAGGAAGGCTGCAGCAGGGCCATCTGTTGGTCACTGTTGGTATTGGAAGAGGTCCAGTTATACACATGATCAAGTTACAGTAATATACCTCTCGTGATACAAATCTGACAAGTACTCCCATGTGACTATGACAATCATAGATTAATGTTAGCTCAAACCAGTACTCAGTTATCTGATAGATAACTTGTTGGGGTAATTGAGGATTTGGTCAATCTCTACTTTATTACTCATATCTTGCTCTATTGATGTAAAGATATAAAAATACATATTTAAACAGAAAGCGATTAAGGGAGTGTGTCTTACAGATACACATGTTCAGCTGGTTGAGAGTAATGATTGATAGTCATAAACTGAATCGTTAGAGATTCAAATTTGAACGAGCTATAAGTTATAGTTTCAGACTCTCACTCTGCATGTTTGACTGATTGATAGTGATTAATAGTATTTAACTGTAATAAACCGAATCGTTAGAGATTCAAATATTTTTAGGGCTTCCAAATCAGGATTTCAATGTGAGTAAATCTGATGAAAGCACTGCCTGGCGAACATTTGACTGAGTCTTTGAAGGGTCAACTTGAAATGAATCCCACAGCATCGGTTAATAAAACAGAAAGTTAGTGAGAAGAAAAGAACAAACTAACAAATTAAATAAAAGGAATGAAAGATTAAATCATCCTTCACGAAAACAGTATTCTGTGGATATTTTTTCTGAACGCTCACAAACTGATGCAATCACGCTTACAGCAGCATAATACATGAAGTTATATCATGTTATAGTCATATCATGCATTAGCAATAGACGCCATAAGCTCTGTCTATAATTTATGAATCTATATTTAAAATCACAGATAGCAGGTGGAAGAAGACTACTTACAATGGTATTTAGTACAGTTGTAATGTTGCTACATCCTTACAATAAAATAAAAGATCTCAGAACAATAGGGGGGGTAAGTCAGTCGTCAAAAAAGGGACATTTGTGAACCTCTTTGATTTGCTCTGATTTCTTTTGATCTGGAAATGAGAGGGAGGGAGGTTTTTAAAATCTCCTTAAACCCCCCAGGCCTGACCAGCCTCCCATAGGGTTAATGACCGGGGCCTAGTCTGTGTTGATTAATACACATACTCAGAGGATGGACGTGGGGAGTGTGTGTGTGTAGAGAGTTTATGTGTGTGTATCTCAGTGTGTGTGTGTGTGTCAAACCCTCGCCTGTGATCAGTGGCTAAGGGTTAGACGGTAGACGCCAGCCCACCCCACCTCTCCACGGTGTACCTCCATTGATAAGATTATATTAATTGGTATGAATAGAGAGGGCTTTCTCCTCCTACTCCACCTCTCCTTGTATACGTTTACCATTATACTCATTAGATTCCCCAGTGCGGTGCCTCCCAGCCAGCTTCCCTTGTCCTCCACATCCCCCTGGGGTCTCCTGGGAGGCAATTTGCATCTCTCCATGGAGCCTCTCTGGGGTTATTGAGGAAATATTAGCCTCTTTTCTTCCCCGGCCGACCCTTTGATTTATTTGGAGGCTGGGCTGGTAGAGTGGCAGGCCCATGTTAATGACTGGTCCTGGTGCAGGACCCCTGGTGCAAGCCACTCTTTGATCCACGCTGGAAAGGTGCAATTGACAAGCACCACTGAATAATCATATTATGTGTGTGTGTGTGTGTGTGTGTGTGTGTGTGTGTGTGTGTGTGTGTGTGTGTGTGTGTGTGTGTGTGTGTGTGTGTGTGTGTGTGTGTGTGTGTGTGTGTGTGTGTGTGTGTGTGTGTGTGTGTGTGTGTGTGTGTGTGTGTGTGGGGGGGGGGGGAAGAGGTCTGTGTGTGAGTCTCGGTGTATATGTGTGTGTACTGTATGCACAGCTTAGATAGGTGGACCTTGAGAAATGACAAGAGGGAATCCCATTGCTGTCAGGGTCAGTGCGTTCAAGTTGCTCAGTGTCTCTGATCACCCAGAGTGCATTGTGGGTTAGATTATAAAGGTTAATAAATAAAATTATGTTTGATTGGAAAGGTTTGTGTTTGCTTACTTGTATCCCTAGCTATATCTATGTGTTTTTTATTATTTTATTGTTTGCTTGGAAGGGGAAAGTTATTTTCCTTCCTTCGAACAAGGAACAGTTCATGGGCAGTTGTTATTATTATTGTTAGACTTTGCAGATCATTTACTTCTTGTTTATGGGCCTAGGACTAAGGACCACATCCCCACTTCTGGCCAGCCATATAGTTCAGTTCAGCTGCCACACAGTAGGTGTAGCAATCTAACAACACTCTAACGACCTGCTAGATTACACGTTCTTTACCTGGAGAATACACTAATTGCCGAAAGTATTTTAAAACGGAATAATATTATCGGAGAACACACAGATTTAAAAGTATAAAGTACTTTAAATGAGGGACAATGCTCTGTTCTACTGATGATGAATAATGCTGAATCAATTGAGTTTGGCTTGCTTTGTACTGTAGCTAGCTAGTGAGAGGTCCTTGTTATAGCCCCTGCTGCCTGATCCATCCTTGCCACGTACTCTGTACGACTGACGGAGCCAGATATTCATATTATGTTTTTAAAGAAAGGTAATGAGAGGTTTTTCATCCTGATGTGTGCGATGCTTGACATTCCTCCAGATGTAAGCGTGCTGATGCCTGCTCACTCGGCAGAGAGAGGAGCCTGTCCTCCGTTTGGAGAGGAGTTTGACACTGACATCTCTTTCATTTGATTGGTCACGTGTCTGACTACAGAAAAGTGGCAGTGACAAAGTTTTATAGGCCTATATTTTATATAATTCCATCTCAACAAAAAGACAGGGTGCAATCTGAGCATGCCTGATCATGATCATAGCAATTGCTTGTATCATGCATATAGCCCCGAAGTATTTATATATGGTGAGCTCTCACATTTATTAAAAGCCAAAACCCATACAACTAATAAATAAAATAAATAAATAAAAATAGCAAAGCTACCAATGCATTCTATATCTAGGCCTACATCACACATTCAAAACAGATGAGAAGATATGAATCAACAGCTCATGTCATGAAGGATGCAACAAACACAGTAGTACATGGAAATGTGCCATTTTCAACAGGCATGAACAGCACTGCACAGCTTGCCAGAACCAGCCGAGTAGATGAGTGTGGCTGCTTTGGTTAGGGTGTGTCCCAAATGGCAACTTATTCCCCATTTAGAGCCATAGGACTCTGGTCAAAAGTAGTGCACTACTGTATATAGGGAATACAGTGCCATTTGGGACTTAGCCAGTGAGTGTTTTCTTCTCAGTATTTGTGTGTATCTAAACAGAACAGATATGATGTTCATGAACCATCTGTCTGCTGTAGTATTCACAGTGGCTGTGTCCCAAATGGCACCCTACTCCCTATATAGAACACTGCCTTTGACCAGAGCCCATAGGGAAAGTAGCTGTTCCTCTGTCGCCACTGGCCCTGGTCTCCTCCTCATTGTGTGAGAGAGAGAACTCACTAAAACGGTCACATGAATGCTTGAAAAAAACCTCAGACCTAAGATTTTTTTTCTTCTTAAAAAGGAGAGAAGTTTAAAACTAACAAAGCCCAGGGAAATCCCCATCAGACATCCCTCCCTTAATCCATTTAATTTTGAAAGGTATTGTTTAAAGCTTCAAAGTTGATATAGTTTAATCCACTCTCTAACACTACGGGCAGAAAATGAGGCCATGTCAGCAGTTTGAACAGATATAATCTACTCCACACAACAGAAAAGCCTCGTGCTAGACAAGGTTGCATAGGTTCCCTGTGAACTCAAGCGTTTGATGTTGCTACCTGCTATTGAACATGACTTCTGTCTTAACCCAACTGTCACTCGCTCCCTGTCCTCTTTTATCACTCCCAATGTTCTCTCTACACCTTTTTTTCATCAGTAAATCTACCATCACAGCCATTTCATTTATTCTCTTTCTGTTTTTTAGAGAAAAGCGCATGACAAGGTTTGAGGGTTTGGTGCAAGGTGTATTTTTTTTACATGCTCTTTAGTCTTAACTCTGTGAAATGAAACTAGCCCACTTGGTTTTTACTGGCAGGATGTATTATTCTTTTGTTTAGTGAAATTCGGGGCTTGCTTTCAGAGCGTTTCTGGCTAGTTGAATTTGAGTCCACTCAACATTGCCACAACTTTACATCACTATTGCCTTCATGGTGTGTAATCAGCGTTTTGTTCTCTGTTTTTGTTATTGTTCCATAGAATAGAAAGAAAGCTCAAGGCATGTTCTATTATTCTTACATTCTTCTGAACCTTTGTTTACTGAGTCCAAATATACACACCACAACCTATTTTAGAACATAGGCTATTAATATATCATTTTAATCTATAACTGTGTCTGTGTCCCAAATGGTTCCCTATTGCCTATATAGTACACTACTTTTGACCATAGCCCTGTCAGCCCTGGTCAAAAGTAGTGCACTTGTGACTAAAGCATTTCTTCTCATTAGAACTGTTTGAGTCAAATACATGTATTTTTACTCTAGCAGGGGATGACATTGTTTGGTTATCAAAGGCTTTGTGTAATTACATTACCATGATTCAGGCTGACAAGACTGAGTGCGTCTGCTCAGCATACAGGCATACATAATCACACCCCGAATCAGGATACAGGCATACATAATCACACCCCAAATCAGGATACATACATACATAATCATACCCCAAAATCCCTCTAGAGAGAGGGGATGCTATTATGATGTAGATGACCTTTTGTTGACAAGCTATCTGGATGATAAAAATGAACTTAATCAAGCCAAACGTCATGTCATGTACAAACGTCATGCATCAAGTCTGGAACCAACAGGACCCTGCACAGCTTCTACCCTCAAGCCATAAGACTGTTAAATAGCTAGTTAAATAGTTAACCTAATACCTACCCGGACTATCTGCATTGATCCCCCTTTGCACTAACTCTTTTGACTCATCACACTGCTGCTACTGCTTATTATCTATCCTGTTGCTTAGTCACTTTACCCCTACCTACAGTATATGTACAGATCTACCTCAATTGCCTCGTTCATGCCCCTGCACATCGACTCAGTACTGGTACCCCGTGTATACAGTATAGTCAAGTTAGCGTTACTCATTGTGTTTTTATTCCTTGTGTTATTATCTTTCTATTATTTTCAATTTTTCTCTCTGCATTGTTGGGAAGGGCCCTTAAGCAAGCATGTCACTGTTTGTCTACACCTGTTGTTTGCCAAGCATGTGACACATAACATTTGATTTGACGTATGAAACTGCCCACTTTATTCTCTTTATGAATACAAGCACCATTGAATTTATTGTAAATTCATAATTGTGAGCTCTACATTTACAGTAGTTGCTGAATAGCTGTGTTATTATTACTGTGTTATTATGAGGGTTGTAGGCTACACTAATCTTTTTGGGCCTGTTTCTCTTGTGTCTCTGCATGGGTCTGTCTGGGTAAAGGAGCAGTCTGTGATATTAACTATCATTTTTTAAAGTATATAACTTCTAAATGCCTCAAAAGCTTACCCCATTCTAAGCAAAAATATCTGGTGTCGCTGGGTCTATGTGGTTATTGGTTAACTGTAGGCTTTAGACCACACTGCAGAATATGAACTGAACCAAGCCTTTCCTAATCATTGTGGCATTGAGGAGAACAGTGCTGTGCTCTCCTCTCATTGGGAGTGCTGAAGAGTCCGACTGAATCTCTGCCTGTTTATTTTGATCCGTGGGTTTTGATACTCACACTTGAGAGGCAGCTTCATAAATTCACTATGTGTCAAATAAATCAATAGTTCCCATTAGCTGAGGAAGTTGTGGAGCTGCTGCAGTACTTGAAGGGCAGCGCCGGCCCCCCTTGTTGTTTAGATGTGTGTTTTCTCTCCCAGTGAAGGCAGAGGCAGAGACATGCTACATGGGGATGGGTGGCTGTCTGTTGATCTATCCAGACAGCTCCAGCGGTTGAACTGGTCTGGTTGACTGGTCCTGGTTGGGAAGAGGGAATTCCTTTGGACACTAGTCCCAAACTCAAAAGCCTTTAGCACTGATTCTCTACTGATGTTTAAGACTGGCTAGCCTGGCACTCTTTGTTTTGTGATGTTTTCAGGCTGTTCACATGATATTTTAGCCATTTCCTGGACATTATGATAAATATGGTGATGAATGGCGCAACAAAGATCTTTTCGTTATTTTTCTATTTGTAACAAAAAATTGCAATAAAAAATGTAATAAATGTAATATTTCTTTTGCAGGTTTTGCTGAGGGTCAAGAGTAAGACGTTTAAAGTTTTAAATGCTTTTCTACAATGCTTTTAAAGATAATGGGTCGCTGAGACAAGCTGGTTATTAAATATCTCAGAAAGGTTTATGTATCTTGGGAATCCAGAATAATAATGATAATATGCAATTATCGCCTCCCCTTTTCTTCTGTACAAACCTCAAGATAAGGTGCTATACGAGTGTTCCTGAAAGTGCTGATAGACCCGTAAAAAAAATAGTCAAAGAAAGAAAGAAAAAGCCAAGTAACATATTATACATATCTGGGAGGTGTTTCAGTAAGAGCTCTTGTTATTCCTTCAGTAGAATTTGGCTGAACATAAACGTTCCATTTCAGAGAATTCTAGAACATAATGATTACTGAACATTCTCTCATATAAGATGTCTTGAGGAATGATGCAGAGCTGGATTAATGGTAATACATCTCATTGATAAGATACAGATCGATCTATGCATACGGCATAAATGTATTTAAGCTTATAATCCTTGCAAATAGCTTCCAGAAAGGCAAAGTCAGCCTTTTAACATTGACAAAGTGAAGTAAATAGAAGCAAAAAATTTTTTTTCAATCGCATCCCTGTTGAACCCTGAATGTTTGCTTGTGGTTGTTATATATGGAGCAGAAAGAGAGAGAGAGAGAGAGAGAGTCATATCGCATGCTAGTAGCCCCACTAATGAGCCTTTAAAGCTGAAATCATATTCTGATGGCTTTGCCACCCTGCTGTTCGGGGGGTAGCAGTGAAGTTAGCTTTAAATGCAGAGCGTCTGTTCTGCCTCTCCCTCCCTGCTAACCCAAGCCCCTACAGTAACACCACAGCAGACGGAGGGAATAGGGAGCTCGGAAGGTTTTACCTCAGAGGTGGTAACAGTGAAGCCACTCATTAACACTGAATTTACCACTTTGTTAGCGACGTAGCTTCCTGCAGAGAGCAGCCAACACTGGATCATGTCAAATCCACTGAGTATACATTGTAGACTACACAATAGTTCCATCTCAAATGGCACCCTTTTCCCTATAAAGTGCACTACTTTTGACCAGAGCCCTTATCGGCCTTGGTCAAAAGTAGTGCAGTAAATAGGGAATAGGGTGCCATTTGGGATGCAGTCTATGTCTATCAGCTTGGGTTACAACAAGCCTGCCTGGACACTTCACATTGTACCAAGCTGTAAAATACATCACCTCGCCTCAGTCTCACAGCTTGGCTATTACAAGGCTGGGAAGAGTGTTAAATATTAGAAGATTTTATTCATGTATTTTCACTCTTTTAAGTGGCTTGTTTAACGATTAACATGTTCAACAGTTGAGTCTATATTACATTTAGCAATCTGTCAAATGTTGATTGCTGTTTATATGTTTGTTAGTGATGGGGGGGGGGAAATCGAGACATATTGTGATATTATTTTTTATTATATCGGTATTTGACTCAAAGTATACATTTGTTGGCTGCACCTGTGGCAAAACTCTTGCATCCTATAGCTTGGTGTCCATCTTTTACATTTACATTTACATTTAAGTCATTTAGCAGACGCTCTTATCCAGAGCGACTTACAAATTGGTGCATTCACCTTATGATATCCAATGGAACAACCACTTTACAATAGTGCATCTAACTCTTAAGGGGGGGGGGGGGGGTTAGAAGGATTACTTTATCCTATCCTAGGTATTCCTTAAAGAGGTGGGGTTTCAGGTGTCTCCGGAAGGTGGTGATTGACTCCGCTGACCTGGCGTCGTGAGGGAGTTTGTTCCACCATTGGGGTGCCAGAGCAGCGAACAGTTTTGACTGGGCTGAGCGGGAACTGTACTTCCTCAGAGGTAGGGAGGCGAGCAGGCCAGAGGTGGATGAACGCAGTGCCCTTGTTTGGGTGTAGGGCCTGATCAGAGCCTGAAGGTACGGAGGTGCCGTTCCCCTCACAGCTCCGTAGGCAAGCACCATGGTCTTGTAGCGGATGCGAGCTTCAACTGGAAGCCAGTGGAGAGAGCGGAGGAGCGGGGTGACGTGAGAGAACTTGGGAAAGTTGAACACCAGACGGGCTGCGGCGTTCTGGATGAGTTGTAGGGGTTTAATGGCACAGGCAGGGAGCCCAGCCAACAGCGAGTTGCAGTAATCCAGACGGGAGATGACAAGTGCCTGGATTAGGACCTGCGCCGCTTCCTGCGTGAGGCAGGGTCGTACTCTGCGAATGTTGTAGAGCATGAACCTACAGGAACGGGTCACCGCCTTGATGTTAGTTGAGAACGACAGGGTGTTGTCCAGGATCACGCCAAGGTTCTTAGCACTCTGGGAGGAGGACACAATGGAGTTGTCAACCGTGATGGCGAGATCATGGAACGGGCAGTCCTTCCCCGGGAGGAAGAGCAGCTCCGTCTTGCCGAGGTTCAGCTTGAGGTGGTGATCCGTCATCCACACTGATATGTCTGCCAGACATGCAGAGATGCGATTCACCACCTGGTTATCAGAGGGGGGAAAGGAGAAGATTAATTGTGTGTCGTCTGCATAGCAATGATAGGAGAGACCATGTGAGGATATGACAGAGCCAAGTGACTTGGTGTATAGCGAGAATAGGAGAGGGCCTAGAACAGAGCCCTGGGGGACACCAGTGGTGAGAGCACGTGGTGCGGAGACAGATTCTCGCCACGCCACCACTTCATCTTCTTAAATAGTTTGCCAACATGTTTTCAGCATTTTATTTTTCTGACTGATCAAACTTGTTTTCTCATAAACCTACAGTGAGCAATATGTTTGGAGCATCAAATCGCATCAAATACGTATAGAATCATGAGAATTGTGAGAATAGCAATACATACCTTATCAGCACCTAACTATTGTGATAATATCATATCGTGAGGTCCCTGGCAATTCCCAACCCTAATGTTTGTGTGTGTGTGTGTTCATGGGTGTGTGTGTTTATAGATGTATGTGTGTTTATATCTCTTTATGTCTGTGTGTGTGTATGTGTGAGTGAGTGTTTCCATGCGTGTGTTTGTGTGAGTGTATGTGAGACAGACAGATTGTGTAGCCCGACGCATGCCAATTTGTCAGGATTGGAGCAACAACAGTGTCGTGCTGGGACCCGTGTTAGCACCATCACAGAGTGCTAAGACTGAGTATGATCTCATTGGAAGTCTACTTTGTTCACATGGAAATTGGTCAATTTTAGCAGGCGTCTGGGAGCGTTCGGGGGAGGAACAGGAAGGTTGTATCCCAGAGGTGTGCTATGGTAATTAAGAGCCCTCACCGGGGTATCTGGGGCTAACAGCAGGGTTTGTTGTGAAGAGAAGTGGCGGACGAGGGTGTTAGGAAAATCATAATGCAGTAACAGAGAGTCGATCAGAAGAGTATTGTGGATGAATCTCTCATTGTGTGGAACAATTGGAGAGAAAGTAGGCAGAGCTGACACTGAACACTGACTGATTTTCTGTGTGTATAAGGAATAATAATTGTTTGTTATTCAACATAATATTAGCCTGTATTTTGACTTTGAACCAATACAAGTGTTATGGGTTGGGCTGTATATATTTCCATTTGCCACATTTAGACTTGTTTTAATCATCCATTTTTCATCGCCTTTAGCCCTCAAAACACAATATAAATTATTGAGTATGTTTTAAGCTGATTTGGTGATTTTTCTCTGTTTCTCTCTTCTCAGAACATACTGGGGAGATGGCTGATATAAAGCCAAATGCACAAGAGGACAAAGAAGGAGATGTGGTGGAACCAGTGTGTAACAGCTCCGTTGCCACTCAGGAGCCATTACAGCGTCACACATCCTCCCTTAAGAACAATGCTGCAAGGTTGTCAGAGCAGCTGTCCTCTGACAGACTCCCAAACCCTTTAAATGGAGCACAGCCCAGTCCATTTGTACCCAGCAGTGTCCCTGCTTTTCCCCACACAGCCCAAGCAGCCCATTCACTACCTTCCGTAGCACTTGTTAATGGACCTGCTTCACACCCCGCCTCAGAGGAGAGCTGTGGCCTGAACAAAGACAGCACAACGCCCAACACTGTCCTGGTGGAGGCCCAGGACGCCCAACTATGGCAAGCAGGGAGGGACACAAGCCCTCAGGTGTTACCGCCACCCAGTGAGCTTCAATCAGAAGCCCTGAAGAACCCAGCAGGGCCAGGGCCTGTTCTGAAAACACTAGCCACCACGCAGCCAGAGGCCAACAACACGTCACCATCTGACTCTGGGGAGAGTGAGGCTGAACTGCCCTACCAGGCCCGTGACGCCACCTTGTCAGACCACAGTCCACAGCCTCACCAAACGCCAATTAACCAAATATGGACGGCTGAGGGAGTCAAGGCTAGAGCTAGATCTATATGGGACTTAAACACCACAGAGTCCTCTGAGAGCTCGTCGGACGGTTCTGACGGGGCTGACTCACTACACTGGGATTCTCAGAAAGAGCTCATACGGGTGTTGTGGAACAATCGTAACGTTGACAGCAGCTTACAGGAAAACGCTGCGGGAGTGGGAGTGATGCCTCAGCTTACCAGCCAAAGACAGAGGAAGCGTAAAATACACCTGGTGGGTACGTCAGGCTCTCCTGAAAAAGTTTACAACAGCAGCTCGAATCACACCTACAAAAAGTGGCATATTGAAGAGGAGGAAGATGATGACGAGGATTTTGACATCGCCAACATAAATGATGAGGATTTCCCTTGTAAAAAGGCTGATGTACAATCTTCTGTGAATTCATGTCAAGAGCATCCCAGTGACAGTCCTGTAATCATCAAGAAACTGATTATAAGAGCAGATTGCCACGAAGACAATCACTCCGACTCCCTCTTTAGTAGAAAGCCCAAGCAGCTAAAGACAGAGCAATCCGAACAAGAACCATCGTTCTTCCCATGCACAAAGTGCAATGTTAATTTCAAGGAGAAAAGGCATTTGCATAGACATATGATCTATCATTTAGATGGGCATAATCATCAGATAGGCCACCATGAGAACGTTCCAAGGCCTTTTATATGCAGGGAGTGTGGGCGTTCGTTCCGCGATCGCAACTCCCTCCTCAAGCACATGATTATCCACCAGGAGAGACGGGAGAAACTTATGGAGGAGATCCAGGGACTCAACAAACTCCGAGACGAAGGCAGGAACGCCAAGCTGCAGTGCCCGCAGTGTGTGTTCGGGACCAACTGCCCCAAGACGTTTGTCCAGCACGCCAAGACACATGAGAAGGACAAACGTTATTACTGTTGCGAGGAGTGCAACCACATGGCCCTGACAGAACGGGAGCTTGAAGCACACCTGTACGCGGTACACTGTGACACACTGCAGTACAAATACAAGAACATGATCAAAGATGAGGAGTCAGAGTTTCCTACAGATAACAATGAAGATAATGAATCAAGATCTGTTCTGTTTCACTGTAAAGTGTGCCCTTTCAGCACCCAAAGTCAAAATGACCTGAAAAGCCATTGTGACCTAATACACCAGTTTTGTGAAGATGAATGTGAAAGTCCACCGTTTAACAAAGCATCTGACCATCAAGATCAATATAGGCTAGCTGGCCCGTCCAAAAAAGCAAATTTAAAACTACTACAGCTGAAGCAAAAGTTCTGTATTAAAAAGCCTGCTTTCTGGAAAAGAGCAGATTTGCCCTTTTGGTCTGGTAGTGTAGCTGACTTTTACACGAGAAACAAAGCAGACGCACAGAAGTATTACAAAGATCTTACAGCCTCCCAGTTCAAATACAGTCTTGGCAGCTCAACAAACAAGCTGTCACCATCTATGTGGAGGAGCGACAAGCCAAGCAAATTATCTCCCAAACCAACAGAGAAAATAGACGTGACAACAGGTCTCCCTTATGTTGAGGAAGACAATCAGCAATACAACCATGTCATTTCAGGAATCTCAGAAAGGACAAAATATCCCTCAAATGTAGATGTGTTGGTTACATCCAAGACGGCTAAAACAGGCCAGATGCTAAATCATAGCTATGACTCTGACAAGAGTCAGGGAGATAGCAACGACTTGACCTGCAGGAAGTCAGAGCCCCAAGCTGTTACCCAAAAGTCTCCATCCAAACGAAAAATGTCCACACCCTTCCGCAACACTGTGGAGAAGGTGGTTGATAATGATTTTCCAAAACTGAACCCAAAGTTAAAAGAGACTACCACTCCTGAAGACACAGAAGATGATGATTATGAGGACACATATGACTTTAGTGCCTACACCAGCGAGGCTACAGCCAATTTCCTGGATAGTAGTGAGAATGAGAGGAACCCCTACGCCCGTAGCTACTTCATACGCAGACAGAGGGGTTATTTTGTTAAAGAAGATCCTGCACCTGCTGCTGATGTCGGCCATTTTGAAAAGAACGCTACTCAGGCTGACCACCATTTTGAAAAGACTGAAGTCAAGGAGGGGGAGTATGACAGCGATGACATACAGAAGCTTATCATCAAAGAGGAGTGTATAGAAAGCTCAGTGTGTGACGATTCTCCGGAGTCACCCACCACCACCAAAACACACAACCAAAGTCTCTCCTATGAGTATGACGTCTCCCCTCCATTTGGGTCAGAAAGAAAGTCCTGCCCCTATTGTCCTGCTGTGTTTGAGTCTGGGGTGGGCTTGTCCAATCACGTGCGAGGGCACCTGCACAGGGTGGGGCTGAGTTATGATGCTCGTCACGTGGTGTCACCTGAGCAGGTAGCTTCACAGGACCGACAGCCACGCATACGCAGGAAGATCCCCTCTGTGGCACGGAGGATCAAAAAAGGTCAGCAACTTATTATATTTTCCCTGTCTTTATTCAATTACTTATTGTTTCCTATTGTACTGTAATAGGGTAATATGTAATAAAAGTAATCTGTAATCACATCTAACAATATTTGTGACTGTTTCTTTCACAGTCAAGTGTGTCATGTTATTCTTTTATAGATAGTGTGTAATATTCAGAGTTATCACAAAGTTGCATAGTGATTTACCTAGATCGCTCTGGGTAAAAGCGTCTGCTAAATTACTAAAATGTTAATGTAAATATAGATATTGTGTTAAAACCTTTTTTTAATCTTCATGTTACAGCTGAGAAGCCGGAGTCTCAGGCGGAGCACACCTGTCCCTTGTGCTGTGGCTGGTTCGATACCAACACGGGCCTCTCCAATCATGTGAGGGGCCATCTAAAGCGGATAGGGAAGACCAGCACCAGCACCAGTAAGAGTCCAGTGTGTATCCTTAACGAGCTGCTACAGGATGAGCAGGAACACCAGAACATCCTCCAGACCCTCAACAGGTACTGTAAACAATTCCTCCACAAGTTACTGTTTACACCTTTTAGGGATGTAATAGAATATTCTATCTTATATCAGCTATATATTTATTTTGAATTTGTCTTCATTTTAATGTATTTTTCATTTTGTCTACTTTTATGTCATTGTTCTTTTTCATGTACCTCTCTGGCTATATGTTGTGACTAGTGTATCCTATATCATTGTTGTGTTTCATTTGAAATCTGAACAGGAAGCAGTTCCTCTCTCGACCAATCATCTCCCAGAAGTTCATCGGGAGTGATGGGCTCTTCCTGACACCCACAGGGTTCCCAGTGAAGATCCAACATGGCTGCCAGCCAGGCCAGGATGGCAATTCTACTTCATGGGGGCCCAGTGCAACTACACCCAGGCAGGAGGAATTTAAGAGAGAGGAGTTATTTTCTGAAAGGAAGAGTATAGAGGTACAGTTGTTGTGTTGTTTTTTGGTGCTATGTTCTTTTGTGTGATGTACTTTTACGCTTAGTTAAGTTGCTTATAATTACATCTTTTTTTATTCTGTAAGTGTCCTTGGGTATCTTGAAAGGCTCAAGTAAAATGTATTATTGTAATTAATATTATTATTACAGATACGAGGGGTCAGGGAACCTTCCCAGGGCACTTTAGTAGAGCTGCTGAGGAAGAGGAAGTTGGACAAGGAGCAGGAGCAGCTGAGGGATAACAGCAGATCGTATGATGCAGATAGGAATCACTTTACTGTGACCAAAGAGAGGTTTGAGGAGAGACAGAACCAACAGGCCAGCAATCTGGAACCACACTGGGCCCAAGGTAAGCAGATTCACAACGAATTTCTATACAAATCAGAATATCAGCATTTTAGAGCACTTTCAGAACTGTTATGAGACAGAGGTTGAGATTGTAACATTTCAAAATTGGTGACATCATGGTAAGGTTGAAAATTACTTTTTACATGTCTTTTTAGCGACCAGAAAAAATACTACTTTTTTTTTTATTGTGATTAGATTTTGAACAGTGGATACAAGGACCTAGATAGCCAAAATATGATTTTTTTTTTGTTTTCTGCGAAGTAACAGAGTGAAAAACTATACAGTTAAAAACTACAGAGTTACTTTATCTGCCAAATATATTTTATTTAATGGTACTGATTATTGTAGTGCAACAAGGCCCCTCTGTGACAGCAAAACATATATGACATATGATCAGTCTGTTTCAAGTGATGTAGAATCAAAGAAGACAAGAAAGCCAGTTATGCCAGATACATGATGGATAGAAGTGACAGACAGCTTTATTAGCTTAATTGGGTCGCCAGTCTGTTCTTTTCACAGTGTTCTATTATTATTCATAGGCTTGATCAGTTTAGTCCTTTGCAGATAGGTATGATTATTTTAGGTGATCTTTAGAATAGTTTTATTGAGTGCAATGATACAGAGTTAAGATAGTAGTTTACCCTCCAATTACAGTAGATCAGCTTGCCATAATGAAACACAAACTTGTCTTGTTCCGCAGCTGTTTTGTGTGTTTTATTACCTGTACAGATTTTCATTGTTTACAGGCGCTCATGTTAAATCACAAAATGTCATTCAAATTGAGCTTCATTAAATATGTATGTGAGCATCATCATAATACCCCAGTACTCTGTCTGTTCTTCTGTCAGCAACCTTGAAGTCACCAGGAAACAGTATTATTGTAACGCACACAAAAATAATAAATTGGCTTTGAAATTGAAATTAAAACCTGTCACGTCCTTTTGATGTGGTTCTGGGAGCACATCAGCTGTGTTTACACACCTTTGTTTAATCTCTGTCCAAATAACAGTTTCCGTCCGTTTCGCAGAAAGATTAATAAAGATGTCTAAATCAGATATGGGAGCCTCCCGAGTGGCGCAGCGGTCTAAGTCATCACTACAGACCCGGGTTCGATCCCAGGCTGTGTCACAACTGGCTGTAACCGGGAGTCCCATAGGGCGCAGCACAATTGGCCCAGCGTCATCCGGGCTAGGGGAGGGTTTGGCCGGGGGGCCGGCTCTGTAGTTGGCTCATTGCACTCTATCAACTCCTTGTGGCGGGCCGGGCACCTGCAGGCTGACCTCGGTCGTCAGTTGAACGGTGTTTCTTCCAACACATTGGTGTAGCTGGCTTCCGAGTTAAGCGGACGCGTGTTAAGGAGCGCGGTTGGGTGGTCATGTTTCGGAGGACGCATAACTCGACCTTTGCGTCTCCCGAGCCTGTTGGGGAGTTGCAGCGATGAGACAAGATCGTAATTGAAATTGAGAGGGAAAAGGGGGTAAAATACAACAACAAAAAATATATTTAAAAAATATGGATTTTTTTTAATGTCCATCTCAATTCTAATGATTGGCCGTTCTGTGGCTGACATTGTTGAATGTCATAGTTACTTTTTACATTATAGCTGAAAGCTGAAACCTTAAAGGGAGAATAGACTGACTCTGACATTCAGATTTAATCATCTAACTAAGGCTTTTACGCCATTTTGGTGTAATCAGTGTTATGTTAAATGGAGATTTAACACATACAGTGGGGAGAATACTGTATAATATATACTTAAGCTTCTTTAAGGACATTAGTTAATTAACCAAGAAGAGATTCATTTTGCACATGCAATTGTTGCAAACGATTTGCAGGTAATTTAAATAACCTTTAGTGGCTTGTCATGGTTAAAAAACACCTCCGTAGCAGATGTTTTCCCCCCTATTAGGTGTGAAATGAATGGGAAGCTGTCGCTATAATTTTCACACCACTGCCAGTAGCTTCAGGACAGCCTGCATAGAAACTTGGTGTGGGCTTGTCATCCAATCAAATCTGCTCTAAAGGGTGTACAGAGAGACCTTTCCTAATCAAACGCTTTTACGATTTAACATGCTCTAGATGTAGCCTGTAGTGACATGCAAAACTATTGTAATTCATGTGCAATATTGACACAATCAGCACAGTATGAATTTCTTATCATAGCCTAAATCAAATTCTAAACCCAGGTGAAAATAGGCACCCTGGAGTCCTTAGATTGTGATAAACATTACTCTCAACAATACATCTCCAACTGCAGAGTGCAAAACAGATCCTTCCCATATGAAAACAGATGGAGGGAGAGGTGTTGGCACTCAGGGAATAGCAGTTTTACTTCATGTTCATCTCTATGTGCTCTGTTGTCACTTTTAGCCATATTTCTTCAGATTTTTCCTTACAGTCACCTCAACTCACCTCCAGATTATATTTGTCAAAGACGCTCATCAAAGACCCTGAAACCAAACAATTTATTTAGATGTAATGTGTGTAGAAGTTGAACAAACAAAATGTCTCTAATGGAAGATAACTGTTAATGAAGTAAAAAACGAATGGAGCGAGGTAATCCGGAGGCTTAGGGGCATTTGAATAAAATGCTATACTCTTGACACTATTTCAAAGGCATTCCCTTGCAAGAAAAGTGTTGTTAAGGAGTGTTTGGAACATATTTTACATTTTGAACTGAACTTGTGTGTGCTTTGCTTTCTTTTGAAATGTCTCTCTTTCCCTTTCACATGTCTCACTTTCCAGAGAGAAATGAATCTAATAAGAAGATGTGCATTCACTGTAACACAACCTTCCCCAGTGCTGTTAGCCTGTCCAATCATCTTCGCGCTTACGCACGCAGGAAGAGGGTTGCCATGTTGGAAGGAACAAGTAAGTTCTCTAAGCCTGGTCAGAAAAATCAAGAAAATAAAGGCACATTTCTGAAATTACAGTATTGAATGTTCCTTGTAGAAAATGTACAGAACATTGTGTCCCAAATGGCGCCCTATTTTCTATATAGTGGACTACTTTTGACCAGAATTCAAAATCAAAATTAATCCAAATTAATCCACTATATAGGTAGTGCTCTGGTCAAAAGTAGTCCATTATGTAGGTAGGGCTCTGGTCAGAAGTAGTCCACTATATAGGTAGTGCTCTGGTCCAAAGTAGTCCATTATGTAGGTAGGGCTCTGGTCAGAAGTAGTCCACTATATAGGTAGTGCTCTGGTCCAAAGTAGTCCATTATGTAGGTAGGGCTCTGGTCAGAAGTAGTCCACTATATAGGTAGTGCTCTGGTCCAAAGTAGTCCATTATGTAGGTAGGGCTCTGGTCAGAAGTAGTCCACTATATAGGTAGTGCTCTGGTCCAAAGTAGTCCATTATGTAGGTAGGGCTCTGGTCAGAAGTAGTCCACTATATAGGTAGTGCTCTGGTCCAAAGTAGTCCATTATGTAGGTAGGGCTCTGGTCAGAAGTAGTCCACTATATAGGTAGTGCTCTGGTCCAAAGTAGTCCATTATGTAGGTAGGGCTCTGGTCAGACGTAGTCCAGTATATGCAGTTGAAGTTGGACGTTTACATACACTTAGGCTGGAGTCATTAAAACTTGTTTTTCAACCACTCCACAAATTTCTTGTGAACAAACTATAGTTTTGGCAAGTTGGTTAGGACATCTACTTTGTGCATGACATAAGTAATGTTTCCAACAATTGTTTACAGACCGATTATTTCACTTATAATTCACTGTATCACAATTCCAGTGGCTCAGAAGTTTACATACACTAAGTTGACTGTGCCTTTAACCAGCTTGGACAATTCCAGAAAATGATGTCATGGCTTTAGAAGCTTCTGATGGGCTAATTGACATCATTTGAGTCAATTGGAGGTGTACCTGTGGATGTATTTCAAGGCCTACCTTCAAACTCAGTGCCTCTTTGCTTGACATCATGGGAAAATCAAAAGAAATCAGCCAAGACAAAGCCAAAATTTGTAAACCTCCACAAGTCTGGTTCATCCTTGGGAGCAATTTCCAAACTATTGAAGGTACCACATTCATCTGTACAAACAATAGTACGCAAGTATAAACACCATGGGACCACTCAGCCGTCATACCGCTCAGGAAGGAGACGCGTTCTGTCTCTTAGAGATGAACGTACTTTGGTGCGAAAAGTGCAAATCAATCCCAGAACAACAGCAAAGGACCTTGTGAAGATGTTGGAGGAAACAGGTACAAAAGTATCTATAGCCACAGTAAAACGAGTCCTATATCGACATAACCTGTAAGGCCGCTCATCAAGGAAGAAGACACTGCTCCAAAACCGCCATAAAAAAAGCCAGACTACCTACGGTTTGCAACTGCACATGGGGACAAAGATCGTACTTTTTGGAGAAGTGTCCTCTGGTCTAATGAAACAAAAATAGAACTGTTTGGCCATAATGACCATTGTTATATTTGGAGGAAAAAGGGAGAGGCTTGCAAGCCTAAGAACACCATCCCAACCGTGAAGCACGGGGGTGGCAGCATCATGTTGTGGGGGTGCTTTGCTGCAGGAGGGACTGGTGCACTTCACAAAATAGATGGCATCATGAGGAGGGGGAAATGATGTGGATATATTGAAGCAACATCTCAGACATCAGTCAGGACGTTAAAGCTTGGTCGCAAATGGGTCTACCAAATGGAAAATGACCCCAAAGATACTTCCAAAGTTGTGGCCAAATGGCTTAAGGACAACAAAGTCAAGGTATTGGAGTGGCCATCACAAAGCCCTGACCTCAATCCTATAGAAAATGTGTGGGCAGTACTGAAAAAGCGTGTGCGAGCAAGGAGGCCTACAAACCTGAATCAGTTACACCAGATCTGTCAGGAGGAATGGGCCAAAATTCACCCAACTTATTGTGGGAAGCTTGTGGAAGGCTACTGAAACGTTTGACCCAATTAAACAATTTAAAGGCAATGCTATCAACTACTAATTGAGTGTATGTAAACTTTTGACCCACTGGGAATGTGATGAAATAAATAAAAGCTGAAATAAATCATTCTCTCTATTATTATTCTGACATTTCACATTCTTAAAATAAAGTGGTGATCCTAACTAACCTAAGACAGGGACTTTTTACTAGGATTAAATGTCAGGAATTGTGAAAAACTGAGTTTAAATGTATTTGACTAAAGAGTATGTAAACTTCCGACTTCAACTATAGTGGTCAAAAGCAGTCCATTATGTAGGTAGGGCTCTGGTCAGAAGTAGTCCACTATATAGGTAGGGCTCTGGTCAGAAGTAGTCCACTATATAGGGAATAGGGTGCCATTTGGGACACAACCTGTGACTCTCTGTCCTGGTGTCAATCAGTCTTCAGAGTTGTACGGAGTAAGTCTGTAGTAAGTTGGTCTGTAATGAGTTGGTCTGTACTGACTTGGCCTGTACTGAGATGGTCTGTGTTTTCCAGCCTATTCCTGTATACAGAAGAAGCCTAGGTTGAGGGCTGGACCAAAGAAGAAACTATTCTCAGCTCTCCCACCTGCTGTTGAGGAGATGTACAGACTCACCTGCAGGTATGTAGGAACACAACAAGCTTCTCTGTCACTTGTTGGTTTTGTTGGTGTCTTGATCTGTTGTGCGTTTCATCCTGTGGCCACAAGACACAAATATATCCTGGATTACCCTTTTAATACTGTGAAATGGTCATGTATCAGTTCTAAAATATGCACTACATGGCCAAAGATATGTGGACACCCCTTCAAATTAGTGGATTCAGCTATTTCAGCCACACCCGTTGCTGATAGGTGTATAAAATCGAGCACACAGCCATGCAATCACAATAGACAAACAGTAGCAGTAGAATGGCCTTACTGGAGAGCTCAGTGGCACTGTCATTGGATGCCACCTTTCCAACAAATCAAATCAAATTGATTCATAAAGTCCTTCTTACATCAGCTGATATCTCAAAGTGCTGTACAGAAACCCAACCTAAAACCCCAAACAGCAAGCAATGCAGGTGTAGAAGCACAGTGGCTAGGAAAAACTCCCTTGAAAGGCCAGAACCTAGGAAGAAACCTAGAGAGGAACCAGGCTATGAGGGGTGGCCAGTCCTCTTCTGGCTGTGCCGGGTGGAGATTATAACAGAACATGGCCAAGATGTTCAAACGTTCATAGATGACCAGCAGGGTCAAATAATAATAATCACAGTGGTTGTCGAGGGTGCAACAGGTCAGCACCTCAGGAGTAAATGTCAGTTGGCTTTTCATAGCCGATCATTCAGAGTATCTCTACCGCTCCTGCTGTCTCTAGAGAGTTGATAACAGCAGTTCTGGGACAGGTAGCACGTCCGGTGAACAGGTCAGGGTACCATTGCCGCAGGCAGAACAGTTGAAACTGGAGTAGCAGCACGGCCAGGTGGACTGGGGACAGCAAGGAGTCATCATGCCAGGTAGTCCTGAGGCATGGTCCTAGGGCTCAGGTCCTCCGAGAGAGAGAAAGAAAGAGAGAAAGCGAGAAAGAGAGAGAGAATTAGAGAGAGCATACTTAAATTCACACAGGACACCGGATAAGACAGGAGAAATACTCCAGGTATAACAGACTGGCCCTAGCCCCCGACACATAAACTACTATGGCATAAATACTGGAGGCTGAGACAGGAGGGGTCAGGAGACACTGTGGCCCCATCCGACGATACCCCCGGACAGGGCCAAACAGGCAGGATATAACCCCACCTACTTTGCCAAAGCCCAGCCCCCACACCACTAGAAGGATATCTTCAACCACCAACTTACCATCCTGAGACAAGGCCGAGTATAGCCCACAAAGATTACCGCCACGGCACAACAGGAAGATCACGTCAGTGAGTGGGTTGAGTCAGTGACTCAACCCACTCAGGTGACGCACCCCTCATAGGGACGGCATGGAAGGGCACCAGTTAGCCAGTGACTCAGCCCCTGTAATAGGGTTAGAGGCAGAGAATCCCAGTGGAGAGAGGGGAACCGGCCAGGCAGAGGCAGCAAGGGCGGTTCGTTGCTCCAGTGCCTTTCCGTTCACCTTCACACTCCTGGGCCAGACTACACTCAATCATAGGACCTACTGAAGAGATGAGTCTTCAATAAAGACTTAAAGGTTGAGGCCGAGTCTGCCTCTCTCACATGGGTAGGCAGACCATTCCATAAAAATGGAGCTCTATAGGAGAAAGCCCTGCCTCCAGCTGTTTGCTTAGAAATTCTAGGGACAGTTCGGAGGCCTGCGTCTTGTAACCGTAACGTACGTGTAGGTATGTACGGCAGGACCAAATCGGAAAGATAGGTAGGAGCAAGCCCATGTAATGCTTTGTAGGTTAGCAGTAAAACCTTGAAATCAGCCCTTGCCTTAACAGGACGCCAGTGTAGAGAGGTTAGCACTGGAGTAATATGATCACATTTTTGGATTCTAGTCAAGATTCTAGCAGCCGTGTTTAGCACTAACTGAAGTTTATTTAGTGCTTTATCCGGGTAGCCGGAAAGTAGAGCATTGCAGTAGTCTAACCTAGAAGTGACAGAAGCATGAATAATTTTTTCTGCATCATTTTTGGACAGAAAGTTTCTGTCAGTTTGACAGTCAGTTTGTCAAATTTCTGTCCTGCTAGAGCTTCCTCAGTCACCTGTAAGTGCTGTTATTGTCAAGTGGAAACGTCTAGGAGCAACAATGGCTCAGCCGCGAAGTGGTAGGCCACACAAGCTCACAGAACGGGACTCCCCGAGTGCTGAAGCGCGTAGCACGTATAAATCGTCTGTCCACGGTTGCAACACTCACTACCGAGTTCCAAACTGCCTCTGGAAGCAACGTCAGCACAATAACTCTTCGCTTGGGAGCTTCATGAAATGGGTTTCCAAGGCCGAGCAGACGCACACAAGCCTAAGATCACCATGCGCAATGCCAAGCGACGGCTGGCGTGGTGTAAAGCTCGCCACTCTTCAGGGATGAATCATGCTTCACCATCTGGCAGTCCGAGGACGAATCTGGGTTTGGCCAGGATAACGCTACCTGTTTGGTGGAGGAGGAATAATGGTCTGGGGCTGTTATTCATGGTTTGGGCTAGGCCCCTTAGTTCCAGTGAAGGGAAATCTTAACACTACAGCATACATTGACATTCTTGACGATTCTGTACTTCCAACTTTGTGGCAACAGTTTGGGGAACTGTTTCAGCATGACAATGCCCCATGCACAAAGCGATGTCCATACAGAAATGGTTTGTCAAGATCAGTGTGGAAGAACTTGACTGGCCTGCACAGAAGCCAGCGGCACCAATGTGTCGGAGGAAACACAGTACAACTGGCAACCGTGTCAACGTGCATGCGCCCGGCCCGCCACCGGAGTCGCTAGAGCGTGATGGGACAAGGACATCCCGGCCAGCCAAACCCTCCCCTAACCCGGATGACGCTGGGCCAATTGTGCGACGCCTCATGGGTCTCCCGGTCGCAGCCGGCTGCGACACAACCCGGGATCAAACCCGGATCTGTAGTGATGCCTCAAGCACTGCAGTGCCTTAGACCGCTGCG
Organism: Salvelinus alpinus; assembly: GCF_045679555.1. Taxonomy (NCBI): domain Eukaryota; kingdom Metazoa; phylum Chordata; class Actinopteri; order Salmoniformes; family Salmonidae; genus Salvelinus; species Salvelinus alpinus. The sequence goes on along the minus strand of NC_092101.1, from coordinate 32,241,128 downwards.
CCACTCGGGAGGCCCCAAAACTCCATATTAATGTCCATGATTCTGGATTGAGATGTTTGACGAGCATGTCACCACATATTGTATTGTATGAACAGTGTTGCCTCCTCAGATACTAAGTAGTAGGGGTGTAACTGTACATACCAAACTGTTCGGTACCAGGACCTCGGTTCGGTCTGCCCTGTGAACCCTAATGAATACATTAAAAAACTATATTTACGCAATAAAAACACTAGGCTTATAGGCTTCTGCCTCTTGAGTAAAGCAAAAAACATTTCAGGCTATTCCGATAAAACAACTAGAGCCTATGCACATGTTGTAATCAAAATTCTAATCTTAATTTGCGCATTTCATACTGTCCTTTTGTGAGGAACTAGTTCTGTACGATGGCGAGTGGTTGGGTCGATAAACCAGAATTGGAGTATCCTCCATCATCGTTTAAATCTCCAGTTTGGGAACATTTTGGCTTCCCAGTAGATTACAATGGCGATGGACAGAGAGTTGTGGATGCAATGTTAACAGTATGTTTCCACACTCAACGAGAATAGCCTATACAGCTCAAATATGTTGACACATTTACACCGATATTACCCCAAGACGGAAACGCAAATATACAATAACTCAACATCGTCTCCCCTCTGCATTCAAGCTGATTCTGATTCTGACCGGACCAAAGCTGATTCTGACCGGGCTAAAGAAATTACAAGAGTGATAGGTAGGCTATGTTTATATTTTTTACAGCCTTTGATTTATAGCTGCGCATATGCACCCATTCTCGGAGGTTGAGAATAGAGGGTTTCAGCACCTTGTGAAAGTGCTCGAACCACGTTATGAACTTCCCTCTTGCATTGCACCCATTTCAGAAAACATGTAGTACCCACTCTATATAAGCAAACCAAAGCCTAAGTTTACAATGAATTGCACGCATTGACCACCTATCACATTACCCCGGAGTGGTAGATGTACCGTGCTACAGACACAGCCTCATTATGAGATTCACAAGTGCATATCTGGTACTGAAGGAGGCAGTTGCATGGTGCGTTCGAATCAAGTGGGAAGTGGGAATTTACCACATATGACTGGGGAGAAAAATGTACTTTAACGCCCCTCCAACTGGTATATACTAGTGGGAAACTCGTCTATCATCCTGAGCACCCACTTCTCCCACATGGTATCCTCTGATGTCACCTACTAAGGAAATGGCTTCTATAACAGCATTTTCAGCAGTTATATGCAACAACAAAACATTTATAAAAAGCGATCTATTAATGTGGTTTTTGAACTCTATCATTTGTTTACAAGCATGATATCTTTACTTTTAGTGTATGGTTGACACAGCTTGTTGGCCATTAGCCAATCAACATTTCTAAACAAGTTCAATCACATGAATGCATCCAACTGGTATTTATGACTTCACAACTGGTAAATTCCCACCTCCTACATGGTTACAAATGTAGCATCAGAGTGGAAACTTGAGAGGCCCAACATAACAATCTGGTCACAACAGACAATGCAAGTAACATTGTGAATGCTGAACATTGTGAATGGCATTTCATTTTACCACAGTCCCGAAACCAAACCGCAATACGCACCGAACTGTGGGTGTGGTGAACCGTTACACCCCTACTAAATAATATCCATATGTCTGCAAACCAAACCAAACCTAACCTAGCCTAGCCTATCCTATCCTACCTTAACCAAACCTAACCTAGCGCTCTCTCCCATGCAGATTCTGTGACCTGGTCTTCCAGGGTCCTCTGTCCGTCCAGGAGGATTGGATCAAGCACTTACAAAGACACATCATGCACACCAGTGTCCCTCATACAGGGGCTGGCATGGTAGAGGTCCTGGGACTACACAAAGAGATGTCCTCCTTTCCCCCCCAGCAGCACCCCTGTCTGGAGCACCCAATGTCCAAATTGCACCCCACAGCCCATGAGCCACTGGAGCACCATGAGCACCCCTGCTTGGAACACCCCTCTCATCATGATCACCCCTCTCCCCAGCAGGAGCCCCCCTTGCCCAATGAGCACCCCGAAACCCACGAGCACCCTGAGCCACATGATGAGCACCCCTTGCATTATGCATATCCCTCATCCAATGAGCACCCCAGCCTGGAGCAGCACACGGCCACGCCCCCTCCGGAGCTTCTTCCAGTGGCTTCCTGAGCAAAAGGGTTGTTTACAACATTTTCACTTTAGATCTTTATCCTGCACATGTAAATATGGATAGATACATAGAAATATATATAGAGATAAATACAAATATTCTAAAGCTATATATATGTTTTTCTTAATATGCACATGGACCTACTAGCCCTTCTCTCTATTTTATAAGACCGGTATCTATACGATACTGTAGATGATAGATCTTGTTACTTAGACGTACAGAAACGTTACAGAATTTACAGTTACAGAGAATTCTACTTGAGATGCAAAAAGGCCAACAACATTCGCTGAAGCTAGAACAGTTGTCAGTTCAGAACCTTGTATCTCAACTTTTTTTACCTAATGTATGCAGTGCAGTTACCTCTTCTACGTTTAAGTGAAGTTTTACTTACAGATAGTCTTGCCATATTGCAACATGGACGCATGTTAAATGTGTCTTCTTGTTTCCTTCTTTACACTGTTTAGCAGTCAGTCAGAACTTTGAACCCAATACCAATGGGGCAGCAGGTAGCCTAGTGGTTAGAGCGTTGGGCCAGTAACCGAAAGGTTGCTAGATTGAATCCCTGAGCTGACAAGGTAAAAATCTGTCGTTCTGCCCCTGAACAAGGCAGTTAACCCAATGTTCCTAGTCAGTCATTGTAAATAAGAATTTGTTCTTAACTGACTTGCCTAGTTAAATAAAAATAAACCAAAAGAGACAACTCACACCTCAGCATTGTGATAATGGTAAATGCTTTGCCCATTACTTTGAGGCTATTCTCATTGACAAACATTTAAGGAGACAGCGTGATAAGATTTTAATTTACACAATATGTACAGTACCAGTCAAAAGTTTGGACACACCTACTCATTCAAGGGTTTTTCTTTATTTTTACTATTTTCTACATTGTAGAATAACAGTGAAGACATCAAAACTATGAAATAACACATATGGAATCACATAGTAACCAAAAAAAGTGTTAAACAAATCAAAATATATTTTATATTTGAGATTCTTCAAAGTAGCCACCCTTTGCCTTGATGACAGCTTGCACACTCTTGGCATTCTCTCGACCAGCTTCACCAGGAATTATTTTCCAACAGTCTTGAAGGAGTTCCCACATATGCTGAGCACTCGTTGTCTGCTTTTCCTTCACTCTGCGGTCCAACTTATCCTAAACCATCTCAATTGGGTTGAGGTCGGGTGATTGTGGAGGCCAGGTCATATAATGCAGCACTCAATCACTCTCCTTTTTGGTCAAATAGCCATTACACAGCCTGGAGGTGTGTTGGGTCATTGTCCTGTTGAAAAACAAATGATAGTCCCACTAAGCGCAAACCAGATGGGAGGGCGTATCACTGCAGAATGCTGTGGTAGCCATGCTGGTTAAGTGTGCCTTGAATTCTAAATTAATCACTGACAGTGTGACCAGCAAAGAACCCCCACACCATCAAACCTCCTCCATGCTTCACAGTGGGAACCTATCAAATCAAATTGTATTGGGCACATGCGGGTGTATCGAAATGCTTGTGCTTCTAGCTCCAACAATGCAGTAATATCTAACAAGTAATATCTAACAAATTACACAACATATACCCAATACACACAAATCTAAGTAGGAATGAATTAAGACTATATACATATGGACTAGCGATGTCAGAGTGGAACAGACTAAGATACAGTTGAATAGTATAGAAAACAGTATATACATATGAGATGAGTAATGCAAGATATGTAAACATTAAGTGAATGAGATACCGTAGAATAGTATAGAAAACAGTACATACAGTTGAAGTTGGAAGTTTACATACACTTAGGTTGGAGTCATTAAAATTTGTTTTTCAACCACTCCGGGTTGAAGTCAGAAGTTTACATACACCTTAGCCATATACATTTAAACTCAGTTTCACAATTCCTGACATTTAATCCTAGTAAAAATTCCATGTCTTAGGTCAGTTAGGATCACCACTTTATTTTAAGAATGTGAAATGTCAGAATAATAGTAGAGAGAATTATTTATTTCAGCTTTTCTTTCTTTCATCATATTCCCAGTGGTTTAGAAGTTTACATACACTCAATTAGCATTTGGTAGCATTGCCTTTAAATTGTTTAATTTGGGTCAAATGTTTCGGGCAGCCTTCCACAAGCTTCCCACAATAAGTTGGGTGAATTTTGGCCCATTACTCCTGACAGAGCTGGTGTAACTGAGTCAGGTTCGTAGGCCTCCTTGCTCACACACGCTTTTTAAGTTCTGCCCACACATTTTCTATAGGATTGAGGTCAGGGCTTTGTGATGGCCACTCCAATACCTTGACTTTGTTGTCCTTAAGCCATTTGGCCACAACTTTGGAAGTATGCTTGGGACCAAGCTTTAACTTCCTGACTGATGTCTGAGATGTTGCTTCAATATATCCACATACTTTTCCCCTCCTCATGATGCCATCTATTTTGTGAAGTGCACCAGTCCCTCCTGCAGCAAAGCACCCCCACAACATGATGCTGCCACCCCCGTGCTTCACGGTTGGGATGGTGTTCTTCGGCTTGCAAGCATCCCCCTTTTTCCTCCAAATATAATGATGGTCATTATGGCCAAACAGTTCTATTTTTGTTTCATCAGACCAGAGGACATTCTTTGTCCCCATGTGCAGTTGCAAACCGTAGTCTGGCTTTTTTTATGGCGGTTTTGGAGCAGTGGCTTCTTCCTTGCTGAGCGGTCTTTCAGGTTATGTCGATATAGGACTCGTTTTACTGTGGATATAGATACTTTTGTACCTGTTTCCTCCAACATCTTCACAAGGTCCTTTGCTGTTGTTCTGGGATTGATTTGCACCAAAGTACGTTCATCTTTCGGAGACAGAACGCTTCTTCCTGAGCGGTATGATGGATGCGTGGTCCCATGGTGTTTATACTTGCGTACTATTGTTTGTACAGATGAACGTGGTACCTTCAGTAGTTTGGAAAATGCTCCCAAGGATGAACAAGACTTGTGGAGGTCTTGGCTGATTTCTTTTGATTTTCCCCTGATGTCAAACAAAGAGGCACTGAGTTTGAAGGTAGGCCTTGAAATACATCCACAGGTACACCTCCAATAGACTCAAACGATGTCAATTAGCCCATCAGAAGCTTCTAAAGCCATGACATCATTTTCAGAAATTTTCCAAGATGTTTAAAGGCACAGTCAACTTAGTGTATGTAAACTTCTGACCCACTGGAATTGTGATACAGTGAATTATAAGTGAAAATATCTGTAACAATTGTTGGAAAAATTACTTGTGTCTTGCACAAAGTATATGTCCTAACCGACTTGCCAAACTATAGTTTGTTAACAAGAAATTTGTGGAGTGGTTGAAAAACGAGTTTTAATGACTCCAACCTAAGTGTATGTAAACTTCTGACTTCAACTGTACATATGAGTAATTCAAGATATGTAAACATTATTAAAGTGACCAGTGTTCCATTCCTTAAAGTGGCCAGTGATTCCTAGTCTATGCCTATAGGCAGCAGCCTCTAATGTTCTAGTGATAGCTGTTTAACAGTCTGATGGCCTTGAGATAAAAGCTGATTTTCAGTCTCTGTCCCAGCTTTGATACACCTGTACTGACCTTGCCTTCTGGATGATAACGGGGTGAACAGGCAGTGGCTTGGGTGGTTGATGTCCTTGATGATCTTTTTGACCTTCCTGTGACATAGGTGTCCTGGAGGGTGGGTAGTTTGCACCCGTGTGGAGATCATCCGTTCACCTACTTTGCGTCTCACAAAGACACGGCGGTTGGAACCAAAAATCTCAAATTTGGACTCATCAGACCAAAGGACAGATTTCCACCGGTCTAATGTCCATTGCTCATGTTTCTTGGCCAGAGCAAGTCTCTCCTTATTGGTGTCCTTTAGTAGTGGTTTCTTTGCAGCAATTCAACCATTAAGGCCTGATTCACGCAGTCTCTGAACAGTGAATGTTGAGATGTGACTGATACTTGAACTCTGTGAAGAATTTATTTGGGCTGCTATCTGAGGTGCAGTTAACTCTAATGAACTTATCCTCTGCAGCAGAGGTACCCCTGGGTCTTCCTTTCCTGTGGCAGTCCTCATGAGAGCCTGTTTCAGCATAGCGCTTGATGGGTTTTGCGACTGCATTTGAAAAAACCTTCAAAGCTCTTGAAATTTTCCACATTGACTGACCATGTCTTAAAGTAATGATGGACTGTCATTTCTCTTTGCTTATTTGAGCTGTTCTTGCCATAATATGTACTTGGTCTTTTACCAAATAGGGCATTTTTCTGTATACCACGCCTAACTTGTCACAACATAACTGATTGGCTCAAACGCATTAAGAAGGAAAGATATTCCACAAATGTACTTTAAACAAGGCACACCTGTTAATTGAAATGTATTCCAGGTGACTACCTCATAAAGCTGGTTGGAGAATGCCAAGATTGTGCAAAGCTGTCATCAAGGCAAAGGGTGGCTACTTTGAAGAATCTCAAATATTATATTTTGATTTGTTTTAACACTTTAGTTACTACATGATTCCATATGTGGTATTTCATAATTTTGACATCTTCACTATTATTCTACAATGTAGAAAATAGTATTTAAAAAAAATTAAAACCTTTGAATGAGTAGGTATGTCCAAACATTTGACTGGTACTGTATATACACTTTCTGGCTCTGCAGCTCCAAATTTACCGTAAAAATCAGTATCAGTTATCACTGACCTTGTAACCTTGCATACTCTTCGACAATGCAAACAACTTTTCCTCTAAAACATATTAGCTACACTTGAATAATGCAACGATTCACAAGTATATAGACAATTAAGTGGTTTATTTTCATGTTCGTAGATGCATTAAATGTAGCTTGCAAGACAATGACATTCGAATATAAAAGTACAGTTTCAGCACATTAAAGTTACCTTAGAACAAACCAGGCTTTATTTTATCAGTATCGTGGAAGTCATTATTTGTGGTAAATGCAAAATTGCGACTGAAAACGTTTTTCCTTGTGAGTTGATCAGCTTCTTGCTGGATTGTGACTCTGAGCAGCCAAAGCAGGAAAACGCAGTTGAGCTTCCCTTTCTTAAAGCTACGGTGACAATTTCAGAACGTAACCGGCTGTTACTGCAATTTCAGGTGAAAGCTCAATAAAACAAGTCTCAAATATAATGAAAATGTCTTTACATGTCAGCTGTTTCAAAAACATTGCTCTGCTATTAGTATTTTTACTGTTTGAAAGTTGGGCTCAACGATACAATTCTGTTTACACTGCCCTGCTCAGAGGGAGGAAACTGTCGGGCGAGTGTCATGTGCGAGCTCCGGAGGTAGCATTCGAGATGTGAGAAATAAGCAAGTTTACATTACAGTTATGTCTCAAGAATCTCTCGAAATGATCCTTAAATGGATATTTCGGGATTTTGGCAATGGCCCCTTATCTATTTCCCCAGAGTCAGATGAAATCTTGGATACCTTGTGTATGTCTCTGTGACCAGTTTTGAAGGAAGTCAGAGGTAGTTTCGCAACTCAATGCTAACTAGCATTAGCGCAATGGCTGGAAGTCTATGGGTATCTGCTAGCAATGACTGGAGTCTATGGGTATCTACCCATAGACTTCCAGCCATTGCGTTAACGCTAGTTACTGTAGCAATTGCGCTAGCGCAAGTTAGCAACTTCCTTCATACTGCATACAAATGGTATCCACAAGTTCATCTGACTCTGGGGAAGTAGATAAAATCACGAATTATCCCTTTAATTCTCATCAATGAGAATAGACCCTTTAACTGTAGCCATAGGAGCCATAATCAGAATACAGGGTCAATCAATCATATCACAAATTATATGCATTGCTAAAACTGTCCTTATTGTATGTATGGACACAAAGCTGCTTTCTCTCCAACGTTTATGCTGATTATTTACTATTTGTCTTGTTCTGACTTAAACAGTAGACTAACTGTAATTACGATATGTTCTAATTTTATGTTAATCAAGCAAAGATCTCTAAAGATCAATATTAGATTTTATTTACTGAAATATTCTAAACAAGTTTGAATGTTGGGTTACTGGATTTGTGTAGAGTGTAAACTGAGTAGCCCATCAATATCATGCAATGCAATCTTACCACAGAAGTGTTTATTAGGAATGGACTTGCTTCAAACCACTGCTTCATTAGTTTAACTAGCAACCTTTGCTAATTTGCTAACGTTGTTAAATAAGCATACAGAAGCAGTGGATTGAAGCTACCTACTGCGCACACACTGGTTGAATCAACGTTGTTTCAATGTAATTCGTCAATGTATTGTGACATGGACTCAACGTGGAAAATACATTGGATTTGAAAGAAGTAACAAACCAGTAGTGTTTTCATCTAATTTCAACCAGTGTTGTAAACATTGAAATTATGGTTAAACTTCAACTTAAATACATTCACTTAACCTGACTAACAGGTTGTTACACCAATTCAATTTCTACATAATCATAAAAGCTATGTATACGTTGAAATTGTGTTGAAAATGTAATAGAAATGTGTTAAAAAATGTCATCCTATATTCAATATGCACTGAGTATACAAAACATTAGGAACACCTTCCTAATATTGACTTGCACTTCCCCATTTACCCTCAGAACAGCCTCAATTCGTCGGGGCATGGACTCAACAAGGTGTCGAAAACGTTCCACATGGATGCTGGCCCATGTTAATTCCAATGCATCCCACAGTTGTGTCAAGTTGGCTGGATGTCCTTTGGGTGGTGGACCATTCTTGATACACACAGGAAACTGTTGAGTGTGAAAAACGCAGCAGTGTTGCAGTTCTTGACACAAACTGGTGCTCCTGGCACCTTCAAAGGCACTTAAATATTTTGTCTTCCCCATTCACCCTCGGAATGGCACGCATACACAATCCATGTCTCAATTGTCTCAAGGCTTAGAAATCCTTCTTTAACCTATCTCCTTCTCTTCATCTACACAGATTGAAGTGGATTTAACAAGTGACATCAATAAGGGATCATAGCCTACTGGTATATGAGGAGTAATGCATTTCAGTGAGAAATAATCTACTTCGCCAGATACATACCTCTTTGCACCCCGCTTAGTTTTGGAAACAAGCTGTGTTTGTTTCAGCTGAGCTACCATGTCAACACATTTAGACATTGATCAGCTTCCAAACTCATTTACGTAGACTACCTAAATATCATTGAATATTTGAAAGTAACTCCTCTTCACAAGCAGTATGTGAAAGTAAATTCATAGTGAGGTGGGTTTATGTAGGCTACATCTGATTTGTGGTTGCTTCTAAACTTCTAAACTTCCAAAGATCCAATCAACCATGGATGAATGATAGTATACCTAGCTTCACATTGAAATTAATGTGTCCTTTGAGCAAATCAAATGTAGCCTACATAAACCCAAGCTCACTCCAAATTCACTTTCACAATCAGCTTGTGTGAGAAAAGTTAGAGGAGTTATTTAGTTATTTGGGCCTAGGTTGTCTACACAAATTAGTATGGAATCAATGTCTGAATGTCTTGACATAATAGCTCAGCAGAATCGAACACATCTTGTTTCTGAAGCTAAGCAGAGTACATAGTGTTAGGTATCTGGCTGGTAGACTTGTTCTCACTGAATTGCATTACCCTTTATATAACAGTAGGAGTCGATGTTCAGGCAGGAATTGTTGGACGGTAGCTTCACATTTTATTTCAATATACCTCTTTATTTATGTCGATAGCATGACGTTGAAACAATAACGTTGATTCCAACATACCATTTTACCATTAAGTTCAAATAAAATGTCTAATCAAATATGAAATTCAACAAAATATGTTTTATGTTTTCAACGCAATTTTAACATTTACATAGTTCTGATGTTTATGTTGAAATTAGATTGATGTAACAACCTGTTAGTCAGGTTAAGTCAATGTATTTAAGTTGAAGTTTTATCCTAATTTCAATGTTTAAGTTAAGACGCTGGTTGAAATTAGATGAAAACAGTACTGGATGACATTCTTCAAATGAATTTTCAACGTTGATTCCACGTCACAATACATTGACGAATTACATTGATTCAACCAGTTTGTGCCCAGTGGGTAGTCTCTCTTCCATAAAAACATTAAGATGTAAGACAAAAGATTAAGCAAGGCTGAGATAGTGGTGAAATATTGCTTTAAGGCATTTATTAGGCCTAGTTAATGAAGCACATTCTTCTGTACCGTTCTTTGATGATTCAACACCACCAAGCACTACTTTCTAATATTATGGAGAACTTAACTTTCCCTTCCGAAATTGATTTTACAGCCCAATAAAGGACTAGGAGCATTTTAATCTAAGTCAAGTTACAATGTAAATCACATTTTCATGGTGCTTAAACTTCCAGATATATATTATATTATGCTAAGTAAAATACATAAGCTTAATGTTTTATTCATCTGGACAGCACTAGATGATGTCTGAGAGATGTGAATGTACTGTAATAAGGTCTGGTTGGTTTAACATCCATACCTCATTTTGGATGTATTAAGAAAGAAGGCTCTATATACCATGTATTCATTCAGCTTTCTGTAGTAAATATAGCAAGAACTTGCTGAAATAAAATACTGAAATAAAATACTTGAATTGGCCTTTTTACTTGTTAATTTGCTCCATATATTTTAACTTGTTCAAGTACATTTTTCCCCCAATTTTTGTTTTGTTTTGTGCTTTTTATAATTATTGGTCTCTCACCGCCTAACAAATCCTGCTGACTTGATCTATACAGTTGTGGCTCTACAGAAGAAATATACACTGATTTTATATAACCTGCCATTCACCTTTTTGTTTTTAGCTTTTGTGAGTAGAATGTTTGGTTGGTGTGACTGCTGTTTTATCATATACCATTTCTGGGTTCCTCGTCAGGCTCTGGTCAAAAGTATTGCATTATATAGGGAATAGCAGGCCATTTGGGATGCACCCACATCTGCTAGGAACCCAACCCATGGCACAGGGGGCCAACCCTGCAGTTTATCCTGGACGATCAAAGCTGTACAAACCAATTGTCATCATGTTTCTCCGGAGGGGATTCTCAAGTACATTAATGCTCCTTCTCAGGGTAATAATTGTGCCACTCTGCGACTTCATTAGGTCTCCTGGCTGTTTCAAAAGATGATCTCTGCGGAGGTTGGGAGCCACGTCGCGGGCAGACAACGTCCCAAGGGGCCCCATGAATAAAAAACAGAGATTATAATGAGATTGTGCCAGCCATGACCAGGAGTGGGGTTTTTATTATTTCACTGGCAACCAGGAGAGAGAGAGAGAGAGAGAGAGAGAGAGAGAGAGAGAGAGAGAGAGAAAGAGAGAGAGAGAGAAAGAGAGAGAGAGAGAGAGAGTGGGAGAGAGCGGGGGAGAGGAACATAAATGTGTCATGGTAGAAGGAGCCACAATGGCCATCTGCCATAGTGGTCCGGTGGTAGCTAGTAGCAAACCAGAGCATTAGGGCCTGAGAATCAACATCATCCCCTTATTCCCCTGATTGAATAAAGAGAAAACATGTAACGTAAATGCAGTCAGGAAGCAGGTGCAGAAGGTGAGTTTAATAATAATAAACATGAAGATAACACAAAACAGGAGAAGCTTACTGAACGTAACCAAAGCCAATACTGCCTGATGACTGAGGCTACTGATTGCTATAGGAGTGCTATAGGGAGTTTTAATCTGTAGGTTACCTCATTGATCCTCCGGAGGACTTTGAAGGGCCCCACAAACTGGGTCAGCCCGGTGGAGGAGTGATGCAGTGAATTCTGGATGTACTCTGCCCAGGGAAGGAAGCGGGCCCATTCCCCCTGACGGTCCTGGCAGTGACTCCTAAGGAACCTCACCAGGTCTTGGTTCATTCTCTCCGCCTGCCTGTTGGACTGAGGCCGGTACCTAGAAGTGAGGCTGACCGTCAGCTTCTCCATTAGGGCTCTCCATACCCGTGTTGTGAATTAAGGGCCACGGTCGGAGACAATGTCCTCCGAAAGGCACAGTGCCGGAAGACCTGCTAGAGCAGTGCCTCAGCGACCTGGAGAGTGGTAGTGAGACCAGAGAGAGGGATAAAACGGGTTCCCTCTCCAAAGCCTGGCGGATCTCCACGTCTACGTCCCAAAGCATGGGAACAACGATTCGGGAGGGCGGTATGATTGGCGCACTCAGGACAGGAACCTCTCCCGAATCGTGGAGATGGGACAGGGCATCGGCTTTGATGTTCTTTCAACCTGGGCGGTATGACAGGGTGAAGTTGAATCTTCACGCTTCTCGCTGTCCGTATGTACTCCAGGTTCTAATGGTCGGTGAGGATGAGAAACGGGTCCTTGGTGCCCTCAACCAGTGTCTCCACTCTTCTAGTGCCAACTTCACCGCTAGGAGCTCCCGGTTTCCGACATCATAGTTCCTTTCTGCAGGAGACAGTTTTTAGAGTAGTATTAACATGGATAAAAATTTTGTGGATTACCTTGATGTTGTGACAGAACGGCCCCCACGCCCACTTCTGAGGCGTTCACTTCCACCACGAAGGGCAGCGTAGGATCTGGGTGTTTCAGCAATGGGGCGGAGGTGAAACGCTCCTTCAGTAGGCGGAAGGCCTCATCGGCTGCTGGACTCCACACCAACTTATGGGGAGAGAGGTGAGAGGAGAGGCGATGGTGCTGAAGTTGGGACTGGCCATGACCTGACTGTGTCGAACTTCCTCTCCTCCACAACCACTGGCAACCAATGATGGTTACCAGGTGTGCACAATGTGGGTTGCCAGGACCGGTGGTTAGTAGACTGAAGATGTCGAGCGCTGGAGGGAGGGAACAGGAGTAGGCGTGATAAAACAATGCATTAAAAAATCCATAAATGTAGCCTATAATTCCTGTGCAATTCATATCAAAAGGTGACACTGAGGTTTTACTTTAATTATTTGTATCTGGCATTAGTGCGTAAGCCTAAGCTTTAGGGCCTAACTGTATGCTTGCCAAATACATGCCAATCCCTAAATGCTTTTGAGAATTTGGGCAGAAAAAGTTAAAGTCGATCCACTGAGGCAAAAAGGACAATGTCGGAGTTTAATTCAATAAGAGAAAAGCTGTGAAATGGAGAGTTGAAGATAAATAGAAGGGAGGGCCAGAACAGTAGTCTAACTCATTTTTGGGATAGATTTGGTGAAGTGTTAAAAGAGGATGATAGCAGTATGTTATGTGTGATGATTGTGAGGTGCTACACAAATTTGACAGTCACACGATGGGGACTTTAAATATGGCACATAAAGGGAACTGTACTGTTCAGATGGGTTAAATGGAATAGGAACTGAAATATGGACACTGCAGGTCTATAACCTTTCACATTTGCTATAACCTTTCACATTATTCTCTGTCCCCAACGCACTAGACGACCAGTTCTTATAGCCTTTAGCCGTACCCTTATCCTACTCCTCCTCTGTTCCTCTGGTGATGTAGAGGTTAACCTAGGCCCTGTAGCCCCCAGTTCCACTCCTATTCTCCAGGCGCTATCATTTGTTGACTTCTGTAACTGTAAAAGCCTTGGTTTCATGCATGTTAACTTCTTGACGCTAGGGGCCAGATTTTTTTTTTTTATAACGTTCCCAACGTAAACGGACTATTTATCAGGCCCAGATCGTAGAATATGCATATAATTATTAGGACAGAATTAGGACCTAATTAGGAAAGAAAACACTCCAAAGTTTCCAAAACGGTCAAAATATTGTCTGTGAGTATAACAAAACTGATTCTGCAGACGAAAACCTGAGGAAATCCAACCCGGAAGTGCTTTTTTTATTTTTTATCCCTGTTCTGTTGCCCGCCCCTCCTCCATTTAAAGGCGTATCAACCAGATTCCTTTTCCAATGGCTTCCTCAGGCTGTGACCAGGCTTTAGACATAGTTTGAAAAATGAGCGAGATTTTTCAAAACGAGTCAGGTGTCCTTTGATTAGTTCCTGTGCGCGAGAGGGGTAGCCCGACATTTTCTTTCTCTCTTTTATTGAGTAGGTTATCGTCCGGTTGAAATATGATCGATTATGTATGTTAAAAACAACCTGAGGATTGATTATAAAAAACATTTGACATGTTTCTACGAACATTACGGATACTTTTTGGAATTTGTCTGCCTTTCAGGACCAGAACGAGCTTGTGGTTTTCTGAACATAACGCGCAACCCAAATGGCGTTTTTTTGCTATAAAACTAATATTTATCGAACAAAAATAACATTTATTGTGTAACTGGGAGTCTTGTGAGTACAAACATCCGAAGATTATCAAAGGTAAGCGATTCATTTTATTGCTTTTCTGACTTTCGTGACCAAGCTAATTTAAGGCTAACTGTTCTAGCATTGACGGATACACTCACAAACGCTTGGATTGCTTTCGCTGTAAAGCATATTTTCAAAATCTAACACGATAGGTGGATTAACAACAAACTAAGCTGTGTTTTGGTATATTTCACTTGTGAGTGCATGATTATAAATATTTTTAGTATTATTTTTTGAATCTGATACTTTTTTGAATTTTCTTCCACCTTTCAGGACCGGAACGAGCATGTGGTTTTCTGACCATAACGCGCAACCCAAATGGCGTTTTTTTGTTATAAAACTAATATTCATCGAACAAAAATAGCATTTATTGTGTAACTGGGAGTCTCGTGAGTGCAAACATCCGAAGATTATCAAAGGTAAGCGATTAATTTTATTGCTTTTCTGACTTTCGTGACCATGCTAATTTGGGGCTAGCTGTTGTAGCATTGATTGATACACTCACAAACGCTTGAATTTCTTTCGCTGTAAAGCATATTTTCAAAATCTGACACGATAGGTGGATTAACAACAACCTAAGCTGTGTTTTGGTATATTTCACTTGTGATTCCATGATTATAAATATTTGTAGGATTATTTTTGAATTTGGCGCTCTGCAATTCAGTGGTTGTTTAGGAAAATGATCCCGGTAACGGGATCCGTAGCGCCAAGAAGTTAATCAGAAGCCTCCTCCCTAAGTTTGTTTTATTCACTGCTTTAGCACACTCCAACAACCCTGAAGTCCTAGCCGTGTCTGAATCCTGGCTTAGGAAGGCCACCAAAAATTCTGAAATTTCCATCCGCAACTACAACATTTTCAGACAAGATAGAACTGCCAAAGTGGGTGAAGATGCAATCTAATGCAGAGATAGCCTGCAGAGTTCTGTCATGCTATCCAGGTCCGTGCCCAAACAGTTTGAGCTTCTACTTATAAAAATCCACCTTTCCAGAAAAATAGTCTCACACTGTTGACCCCCCTCAGCCCCCAGCTGTGCCCTGGACATCATATGTGAATTAATTGCCCCCCATTTATCTTCAGAGTTTGTACTGTTAGGTGACCTAAACTGGGATATGCTTAACACCCCGGCCGTCCTACAATCTAAGCTAGGTGCTGATAATCTCACACAAATTATCATGGAACCTATCAGATACAACCCTAAATCTGTAAACACGGGCACCCTCATAGATATCCTCCTGACCAACCTGCCCTCTAAATACACCTCTGTTGTATTCAACCAGGATCTCAGCGATCACTGCCTCATTGCCTGCATCCGTAATGGGTCCGCGGTCAAACGACCACTCCTCATCACTGTCAAACGCTCCCTAAAGCACTTCGGCGAGCAGGCATTTCTAATCGACCTGGCCCGGGTATCCTGGAAGGATATTGACCTCATTCTGACAGTAGAGGATGCCTGGTTATTCTTTCAAAGTGCTTTCCTCACCATCTTAAATAAGCATGCCCCGGCCTCCCGGCTGGCGCAGTGGTCTAAGGCACTGCATCGCAGTGCTAGCTGTGCCACCAGAGATTCTGGGTTCGAGCCCAGGCTCTGTCGCAGCCGGTCACGACCGGTAGGCCCATGGGGCGGCACACAATTGGCCCAGCGTTGTCCGGGTTAGGGAGGGTTTGGCCGGCAGGGATATCCTTGTCTCATCGCGCACTAGCGACTCCTGTGGCGGGCCGGGCGCAGTGCACGCTGACCAGGTTGCTAGGTGTACTGTGTTTTCTCCGACACTTTGGTGTGGCTGGCTTCCGGGTTGGATGCGCGCTGTGTCAAGAAGCAGTGCGGCTTGGTTGGGTTGTGTTTCGGAGGACGCATGGCTCTCGACCTTCGCCTCTCCCGAGTCCGTACGGGAGTTGCAGCGATGAGACAAGACAGTAACTACTAACAATTGGATACCATGAAATTGGGGAGAAAAAGGGGGTAAAAAAATTTAATAAAAAATAAGCATGCCTGACTGCCCTTGACCAGAACAAAAATATCCTGTGGCGTACTGCATTAGCATTGAATAACCCCCGCGATATGCAACTTTTCAGGGAAGTTAGGAACCAATATACACAGGCAGTTAGGAAAGCAAATGCTAGCTTTTTCAAGCAGAAATTTGCATCCTGTAGCACAATCTCCAAAAAGTTCTGGGACACTGTAAAGTCCATGGTGAATAAGATCACCTCCTCCCAGCTGCCCACTAGGAAACGATAAATCTACGATAATTGAGAATTTCAATAAGCATTTTTCTACAGCTGGCCATGCTTTCCACCTGGCTACCCCTACCCCGGTCAACACCTCTGCACCCCCCACAGCAACTTGCCCAAGCCTCCCCATTTCTCCTTCACCCAAATCCAGATAGCTGATGTTCTGAAAGAGCTGCAAAATCTGGACCCCTAAAAATCAGCCGGGCTAGACAATCTGGACCCTCTCTTTAAAAAATGATCTGCCTCAATTGTTGCAACCCCCATTACTAGCCTGTTCAACCTCTCTTTCATATCGTCTGAGATCCCTAAAGATTGGAAAGCTGCCACGGTCATCCCCCTCTTCAAAGGGGGAGACACTCTAGACCCAAACTGCTACAGACCTATATCTATCTTACCCTGCCTTTCTAAAGTATTCGAAAGCCAAGTTAACAAACAGATAACCGACCATTTCGAATCCCACCGTGCCTTCTCCGCTATGCAATCTGGTTTTCGAGCTGGTCATGGGTGCACCTCAGCCACACTCAAGGTCCTAAATGATATCATAACCGCCATTGATAAAAGACAATACTGCGCAGCCGTATTCATCGACCTGGTCAAGGCTTTCGACTCTGTCAATCACCGCATTCTTATCGGCAGACTCAACAGCCTTGGTTTCTCAAATGACTGCCTTGCCTGGTTCACCAACTACTTCTCAGATAGAGGTCAGCGTTTCAAATCGGAGGGCCTGTTGTCCGGACCTCTGGCAGTCTCTATGGGGGTGCCACAGGGTTCAATCCTCGGGCAGACTCTTTTCTCTGTATACATCAATGATGTCGCTCTTGCTGCTGGTGATTCTCTGATCCACCTCTACGCAGACGACACCATTCCGTACACCTCTGGCCCTTCTTTGGACACTGTGTTAACAAACCTCCAGACAAGCTTCAATGCCATACAACACTCCTTCCGTGGCCTCCAACTGCTCTTCAATGCAAGTAAAACTAAATGCATGCTCTTCAACCGACCGCTGCCCGCACCCGCCCACCTGTCTAGCATCACTTCTCTGGACGGTTCTGACTTAGAATATGTGGACAACTACAAATACCTAGGTGTCTGGTTAGACTGTAAACTCTCCTTCCAGACTCACATTAAGCATCTCCAATCCAAAATTAAATCTAGAATCTGCTTCCTATTTCGCAACAAAGCACCCTTCACTCATGCTGCCAAACATCTCTCGTAAAACTGACTACCCTACCGATCCTTGTCATTTACAAAATAGCATCCAACACTCTACTCAGCAAATTCGACATGGTCTATCACAGTGCCATCTGTTTTGTCACCAAAGCCCCATATACTAACCACCACTGTGACCTGTATGCTCTCGTTGGCTGGCCCTCGTTTCATATTCGTCGCCAAACCCACTGGCTCCAGGTCATCTATATGTCTTTGCTAGGTAAAGCCCCGCCTTATCTCAGCTCACTGGTCACCATAGCAGCACCCACCCGTAGTATGCGCTCCAGCAGGTATA
Organism: Salvelinus alpinus; assembly: GCF_045679555.1. Classification (NCBI taxonomy): domain Eukaryota; kingdom Metazoa; phylum Chordata; class Actinopteri; order Salmoniformes; family Salmonidae; genus Salvelinus; species Salvelinus alpinus. The sequence continues at coordinate 32,223,002 of NC_092101.1, read as the reverse complement.
TTTTACTGGTCACCCCCAAAGCCAGCTCCTCCTTTGGCCGCCTTTACTTCCAGCTGCCAATGACTGAAACGAATTGCAAAAATCACTGAAGCTGGAGACTTATATTTCCCTCACTAACTTTAAGCATCAGCTGTCAGAGCAGCTTACTGATCGATCATTGCACCTGTACATAGCCCATCTGTAAATAGCCCACCCAACTACCTCATCCCCATACTGTTATTTATTTTTTTGCTCCTTTGCACCCCATTATCTCTACTTGCACATTCATCTTCTGCACATCTATCACTGCAGTGTTTAATTGCTAAATTGTAATTTTTTCACCACTATGGCCTATTTATTGCCTTACCTCCCTAATCTTACTACATTTGCACACACTATATGTGTAACGGTAGCCTTCCTCCTCTTCATCTGAAGAAGGTGTAGCAGGGATCGGACCAAGACGCAGCGTATTCCGTGTTCAACATAATTTAATGACAGACGGAAACTTGAACACTTACAAAACTACAAAATAACAAACGTGGCTTAGCGATACAGTCCTTTCTGGTGCAGACAAAACACAGAGACAGGAAACAACCACCCACAAAATCCCAACACAAAACAAGCCACCTATATATGATTCTCAATCAGGGACAACGATTGACAGCTGCCTCTGATTGAGAACCATATTAGGCCGAACACAGAAACAGACTAACTAGACACACAACATAGAATGCCCACCCAGCTCACGTCCTGACCAACACTAAAACAAGCAAAACACATAAGCACTATGGTCAGGACGTGACAATATGTAGACTTTTCTATTGTGTTATTGCCTGTACGTTTGTTTATCCCATGTGTAACTCTGTGTTGTTTGTGTTGCACTGCTTTGCTCTATCTTGGCCAGGTCACAGTTGTAAATGAGAACTTGTTCTCAACTGGCTACCTGGTTAAATAAAGGTGAAATCATTTATTTTTATTTTTAAACTCCACGTGGGGGAGCTGGCAGAAGTGACAAGAAAAAGCAAAAAAGAAGGCACCTTTCCCGATGTAATCCACCCCCTTTTCATCAGAATGTTTTTCACTAAAACAACAAAGCTGCATAATACATATGTTGTGTTTACATCTAGCTAAGGGGTTTTGTGTTTGAAGAAGGATTTTGTTTGTTAGGTTCAGTTTGATAATGTGCAACTGCTCATTAGTTAGCTAGCTAGCTAACGCAACAATGTATTACAATGTCTATTTATGTCTATTTACAATGTCTATTTTTGATGCATTATTTCCGAGTGGTTACAGGTTTTATTCTGTGTGGTTGCAGGGTCAAAACAGAAATAATTCAAAGGTTAACAGTCTAGGCATTAATTCTGAGTGGTTAAGGTTAATCCTATGGATTGGGGAAGGCTTAATTAAAATAATTATAATTATAAAAAAGGACTCGCTATTACCATCAAGTATTCTCACGGCTTGCTAGAGCATTGTGATCTGTGGTGGTGCATTGGTCTGAGCAGCACGCTTCAGCTCTGAGCATCATTAGTTGGTGCCCAGTGTTGGGCAATCATTTACATTTTTTGTGTGAGTGCCGAGGAAGACATGTATATCGACGTTCTCAAACGCCTGAAATCGTAGTCTATTTCTAGTGATCAGGCTGAGCTAACATTAGCTTGCTAACTGAGCCAGGCTGTCACACACACTTCATATAAATCAAATGGGGTGGTAAGTGCAGCACAATGCACACAACACGAAATGCTTGACTTAGCTAGTTATCTAGCAAAATGATGAAGAAATAATTTAATTCACTCTCCATTGTTCCATACTGCCAGTGCCATTTCGCTTGCTAACTAACATTAGCTAAATGGTTAACATTGCAATTTAGCAAAACATAACTAGCTGCTACTCCACCAACTCTCGACAGCTAACAGGTAGTTTCTTCATGCAAAAACGAATCCATTGTGATTTAATTATAATGTTCTAGATACGCTAGTTATCTAGTTGTAGTGGCCATCTGTTTAGTATTAACAAGGAAAGGGCTTACTACAAATTCTAGCTAGCTAGCAACAACATTAGCACAGTTTGCCAGTTTTCTTATTTAGTGATAATGCCCAAGAAGCCGGTGTTTCGAGGCCATTATCACTTTATACAACGGGTTACCAAAATATTCAAATAATAATAATAATGATAGACATATTTTCATTGAAACGTTATTTGGAAACGTTATACTATTTCATCCTCCGGTTGCCAGTGTCACACCCTGATCTGTTTCACCTGTCTTGTGCTTGTCTCCACCCCCCACCAGGTGTCTCTATTTTTCCCCATTATCCTGTGTATTTATACCTGCGTTTTTTGTTTCTGTTGCCAGTTTGTCTTGTCTTGAAGAAGTTTATCCAGCGGATGGCCATCACTATGAGCGAGTCGAAGGAAAGGTTGTTGTCCTGACATGTCAACTCCATCTGGACCTCTTCGCACAGTCTTCTTCGGAATAAGGTATGGAGCGCTGGCTGATTCCATCCGCACAAATCACATCATATTTGTCCGTTGCCAGTTTGTCTTGTCTCGTTAGGTTGTATCAGCGTGTTTCTCATTTTTCCTGTTCTCAAGTTTTTGTTTTCTAGTCTTCCAGTTCTGACCTTTCTGCCTGTCCTGACCCTGAGCCTGCCTGCCGTATTGTGCCAGCCTAACTCTGACGTGGTTTACAAACCTCTGCCTACCCTCGACCTGCCTTTTGACTGCCCCCTTTGTTATAATAAATATTCTGAGAATCGTACTATCTGGCTCCTGTGTCTGCATCTGGGTCTTTTCCTGAGTCGTGATAGTACGAACTGGTCATGACTGACCCAGCAGACTCGGACCAGCTCCGCAACGCTGTCTCCCTCCAAGGAGCCACCATTGCAAGACACAAGGAGTTACTTCATAACCTTGTGGAGGGACTCCATACCTTGGCGGAACGCCATGACCATGCCTTCAATGCATTGTTGGAACTATTGCGCTGACTATCTACTAGGCAGCAAGCCACAACAGTAACTTCCCAGACTCCCAGTAACCCTGCTACCAGCTGCGCTTCTCCCCAGCCTACCCCGGCTTATGAGAAGCCCGCTTACCTCCTCAGGAGCACTATGCTGGGGATACTGGAACCTGCCAGGCATTTCTCTTCCAGTGCTCTCTCATTTTCAAGCTACAGCCCTCTTTGGTTCCTTCGGATCGCTTGAAGATAGCATATATTACAGCGCTGATGTCCGGGAGGGCGCTCGCCTGGGCTACGGCGGTGTGGGAGAAACAATCCACCATTTGCCTTAGTCTGGAGGATTTCATGGCGAATGTAAGGAAGGTGTTCGATTCTCCAGTGTCCGGGAGAGAGGCGGCTCGGAAGCTACTTCTGCTGCATCAAGACTCCCGTAGTGTGGTAGACTACGTGGTAGATTTTCGCACGTTGGCCGCCGAGATTGCCTGGAACCCGGAGTCCCTGTTCGACACCTTCCTTCACGGATTATCGGAGGGAATTAAAGATTAACCCGCAGCCCGGGAGCTGCCCATGGACCTCGACTCATAGCCTTGAGCAAAAGGATAAGGATTCCGGCCACACGCGCTCGTCCACGGGTTTCCCCTTGCCTCTGAAAAATCCCGGAAGTCCCCGACGCCTGCATTCCCGAGAGAATTCGATGTCACACAAGTTCCCTCGGGAATCATCGAGGACGGTCGACTCACCTCCTCTGGTGCCCATGTTACTGGGCAGGGCTAGATTGTCTCCTGAGGAACGTTTACGCAGACTGAGCTCCACTGTCTGTTGTGTTACTTCAGGACATTACATATCCACCTGTCCAGTAAAAGACCAGGCTCATCCGTAGGGACGAGTACGCTGTTGGGCCATACAGGGAGTCTCCCACCTCCCATTACTCGCACTCCTCTCCATGCTGTCATGCTGTGGGGTGACCGGTCTAAATCTCTCTGGGTGCTCATGGACTCTTGGGCCAACGGGAGCTTGGGCGCTACCCTGGTGTTGGAGCTGGGTATCTCCACACAACCCCTCTCCATTTCAATGGACGCCAGAGCATTCGACAGATGTTTTATTGGCAAGGCCACTCACAGTACGGTTCCCATCAACCTGCGGGTGTCAGGTAACCACAGTCCATGCAGTTTCTGCTCATTGAGTCTCCTCATGTAACCGTGGTTTTAGGATTGTCATGGCTTCAGAGGCACAACCCCTTGATCGACTGGGCTACGGGTTCTATCCTGGGTTGGAGCCCGTTCTGTCATGCACATTGTCTCAAGGCGGTGCAGCCTGCCCCTGGACGTCCTCCTGCGGGCTTTGGAAAAGCCTCAGATCTCTCAGCTGTTCACATGGAGTACCAGGACCTCTGGGAGGTTTTCAACAAGGCCTGCACAACATCTCTTCCTTCACATCGACCCTACGACTGCGCCATTGACCTCCTCTCGGGCACTACACAGCCTCGGGGGTGGCTTTATTCCCTGTCTGGTCCTGGCCGGTGCCAGGGAGAAGAAGGTGGAGAAGAAGGACAAAACCCTGCGCCGTGTTTCAACTACTGGGGCCTTAATTACACCACTCCTCTCCTTGTCTTTTGAGTTTCTCCAGGGAGCGACCATTTTCTCAAAGCTGGACCTTCGGAACACATACCATCTGGTTTTGATACGAGAAGGAGACGAATGGAAGATAGCCTTTAACATGGCTATCGGGCACTATGAGTACCTGGTTATGCCATTCGGACTGAACAACGCACCCGCAGTGTTCCAGGCCCTGGTCAACGATGTGCTCAATGACATCGTGACATGTTGAACCGGTTTGTGTTTGTCTACCTCGACGACATCCTTGTCTTTTCCCGTTTGGCTCAAGAGCATGTTCTCCATGTCCGACAAGTCCTGCAGCGCCTCCTGGAGAACCAGTTCTTTGTTAAAGCTGGTCGGAAGTTTACATACACTTAGGTTGGAGTCATTACAACTCGATTTTCAACCATTCCACAAATGTCTTGTTAACAAACAACTTTGTCGGGAGGTCCGTGGGGCGACGCACAATTGGCTTAGCGTCGTCCGGGTTAGGGAGGGTTTGGCCGGTAGGGATATCCTTGTCTCATCGCGCTCCAGCGACTCCTGTGGCGGGCCGGGCGCAGTGCGCGCTAACTGAGGGGGGCGGGTGCACGGTGTTTCCTCCGACACATTGGTGCGGCTGGCTTCCGGGTTGGAGGCGCGCTGTGTTAAGAAGCAGTGCGGCTGGTTGGGTTGTGCTTCGGAGGACGCATGACTTTCGACCTTCGTCTCTCCCGAGCCCGTACGGGAGTTGTAGCGATGAGACAAGATAGTAATTACTAGCGATTGGATACCACGAAAAATTGGGGAGAAAAGGGGATAAAATTTAAAAAAAAAAAATAAAAAAAACAAAAAAAAAAAAACAACTTTGTGCATGACACAAGTAATTTTTCAAACAATTGTTTACAGACAGATTATTTCACTTATAATTCACTGTATCACAATTCCAGTGGGCCAGAAGTTTACATACACTAAGTTGACTGTGCCTTTAAACATCTTGGAAAATTCCAGAAAATTATGTCATGGCTTTAGAAGCTTTTCATAGGCTAATTGACATCATTTGAGTCAATTGGAGGTGTACCTGTGGATGTATTTCAAGGCCTACCTTCAAACTCAGTGCCTCTTTGCTTGACATCATGGGAAAATCAAAAGAAATCAGCCAAGACCTCAGAAAATATATTGTAGACGTCCACAAGTCTGGTTCATCCTTGGGAGCAATTTCCAAAAGCCTGAAGGTACCACGTTTATCTGTACAAACAATAGTATGCAAGTATAAACACCATGGGACCACGCAGCCGTCATACTGCTTAGGAAGGAGACACGTTCTGTCTCCTAGAGATGAATGTACTTTAGTGCGAAAAGTGCATATCAATCCCAGAACAACAGCAAAGGACCTTGTGAAGATGATGGAGGAAGCAGGTACAAAAGTATCTATATCCACAGTAAAAAATAGTCCTATATCGACATAACCTGAAAGGCCGCTCAGCAAGGAAGAAGTCACTGCTCCAAAACTGCCATAAAAAAGCCAGACTACGGTTTGCACATGGGGACAAAGATGGTACTTTTTGGAGAAATGTCCTCTGGTCTGATGAAACAAAAATAGAACTGTTTGGCCATAATGACCATCGTTATGTTTGGAGCAAAAAGGGAGAAGCTTGCAAGCCAAAGAACACCACCCCAACCGTGAAGCACGGGGGTGGCAGCATCATGTTGTGCGGGTGCTTTGCTGCTGGAGGGGCTGGTGCACTTCACAAAATAGATGGCTTCATGAGGGAGGAAAATTATGTGAATATATTGAAGCAACATCTCAAGATATCAGTCAGGAAGTTAAAGCTTGGTCGCAAATGGGTCGACCCTAAGCATATTTCCAAAGTTGTGGCAAAATGGCTTAAGGACAACAAAGTCAAGGTATTGGAGCGGCCATCACAAAGCCCTGACCTCAATCCTATAGAAAATGTGTGGGCAGAACCTAAAAATCATGTGCGAGCAAGGAGGCCTACGAACCTGACTCAGTTACACCAGCTCTGTCAGGAGTAATGGGCCAAAATTCACCCAACTTATTGTGGGAAGCTTGTGGAAGGCTCCTGAAACATTTGACCCAAGTTAAACAATTTAAAGGCAATGCTACCAAATACTAATTGAGTGTATGTAAACTTCTGACCCACGGGGAATGTGATGAAAGAAATAAAAGCTGAAATAAATCATTCTCTCTAATACTATTCTGATATTTCACATTCTTAAAATAAAGTGGTGATCCTAACTGACGCTACGACAGGGACTTTTTACTAGGATTAAATGTCAGGAATTGTGGAAAAACTGAGTTTAAATGAATTTGGCTAAGGTGTATGCAAACTTCCGACTTCAACTGTACATAATCACTGCGGGGAACATTCAGATGGATCCTAACAAGGTGAGAGTGGTGGTGGAGTGGCCCCAACCCCATCCAGAGTCCAGCTTCAACATTTTCTGAGATTTGTTATTTCTACCGCCGCTTCAGCTCGGGCTACAGCACCCTGGCTTCCCCCCCTCTCTGCACTCTCCTCACCCAAGTTCCGTTCACATGGTCCCCAGCTGCGGACCGGGCATTTTCGGATCTCAAGCATCGATTCACTACAGCCCCCATCTTAATCCATCCAGACCCATTCCAGTTTGTGGTGGAGGTCGATGCCTCGGACGTTGGAGTGGGGACCATCCTGTCCCAGCGTTCTGCCTAGGACCAAAAGCTGCATCCCTGAGCTTTCCTGTCCCATCGTCTTAATCCCGCTGAGAGGAACTACGATGTGAGAAATCGGGAACTTCTTGCGGTCAAGATGGCACTAGAGGAGTGGAGACACTGGCTAGAAGGGGCGGAACATCCATTCTTAGTGTGGACTGACCATATGAATCTGGAATATCCCCAAACCAGCTGCGGCAGAACCTGGTCCGCCTCAACTCAAGGCAGACTCGTTGGGCTCTGTTATTCATTCGTTTTAATTTTCCAATCTCCTTTCGCCCTGGGTCTAAGAATGTGAAGCCTGATGCCCTTTCTCACTTGAATAGCTCCGCAGCTACACCGTCTGACCTTGAGACCATCCTCCCTACCTCCTGTCTGGTAGCTACACTCATCTGGGTTATCGAGAACCTGGTCCGCAAGGCGCAGCGCACCAAGCCGGTCCCACTTTCTGCCCGGTCCCCGGTCCTGGAATGGGCTCATTCCTCTAACCTTAACTGCCATCCCGGCTCCCACCGGACCCTGGCTTTCCTCCGCCAATGGTTTTGGTAGCCCACCATGGTTCCTGATGTCTCCACGTCCGTTAGCACCTGCACTGTGTGTGCGCAGAATAAGACTCTGCGACAAGCTGCGGCAGGCCTCCTTCAACCACTCCATGTTCCTGACCACCCCTGGTCCCAAATATCCCTGGATTTTGTCATTGGTCTCCCTCCGTCAGATGGCAGCACCACTATCCTTACACTATCCTTACAGTAGTGGATACAGTAGTGGATAGGTTTTTCCAAAGCCTCCTATTTCATTCCCCTTCATTCCCCTTCCCAAGTTACCCTCAGCACATAAGACGGCCCAGCTCATGGTATAGCACGTCTTCCGGATCCATGGACTTCCGGTCGACATGGTCTCCGATTGTGGTCCTCAGTTCTCGTCCAGATTCTGGAAGGCGCTCTGCACCCTCATTGGGTCATCGGCCAGCCTGTCCTCCGGGTTTCATCCCCAATCTAACAGCCAGTCAGAGCGAGCCAATCAGGACCTGGAGACGACACATTGTTGCCTTGTCTCTGCCAACCCCACCACCTGGAACCATCAACTTGTGTGGGTGGAGTAAGACTGCAACACCCTTCCCTGCTTGTCCACTGGTCTCTCGCCCTTTATGTGTTCCTTGGGTTACCAATCTCCGCTCTTCCCTGAGCAAGAAGAAGAAGTCAGCAAACACTCAGCCCAGATGTTCGTCCGCCGATGTCGGCATATCTGGAAGAGAGCCTGGTCCACTCTTCTTAAGACCACCTCCAGGTATCGGCGACAGGCGGACCACCACCGCACCCCGGCTCCCAGCTATCGTCTCGGGCAGAGGTTATGGCTCTCCACTCAGGATCTGCCCCTCCGGGTGGAGTCCCATAAACTTTCCCCCCGCTTCATCTCTAAAATCCTTAGCCCCACTGCTGTTCGTCTTCTGTTGCCTCCCACCCTTCGTATACATACCACTTTCCAGGTGTCTAAGATTAAACCTCTGTCTCACAGCCCTTTGTCTCTTGTTTCCTGGGTCTTATCCTGAGTCGTGATAGCCAGAGAGGCAATCCAGTCGTTCAGTCTTTTTGTTCTGTATCTATGGACGCGACCCAGTCATTCGTTCTAAATGTTCCATTGCCATACTGGCTGGCAACGTTCTTATCCCTTGCTTGCTAGCTAGCCAACTATGGCTAACTTACAGTCACGTCAAACAGTGCAGACAGAAAAAGAACATTAGCTGCATTTGCATTTGTTTAAGCTGTTTTCTCATGACATTTAGAGTGCATTCGGATTGATTTTTTCAAAATGTTGTTATGTTACAGCCTTATTCTAAGATGGATGAAATATATATATTTTTCTCATCAATCTACACAGAATACCACACAATGACAAAGCAAAAACAGTTTTTAAAAACATTTTTGCAAATGTATAAAAAATATAAAACTGAAATATCACATTTACATAAATATTCAGACCCTTTACTCAGTACATTGTTGAAGCACCTTTGGCAGCCTCAAGGTTTCTTGGGTATGACGCTACAAGCTTGGCACACCTGTATTTGGGGAGTTTCTCCTATTCTTCTCTGCAGATCCTCTCAAGCTCTGACAGGTTGGATGGGGAGAGTCACTGCACAGTTATTTTCAGGTCTCTCCAGAGATGTTCGATCGGGTTCAAGTCCGGGCTCTGTTGGGCCACTCAAGGACTTGTCCCGAAGTCACTCCTGCGTTGTCTTGGTTTTGTGCTTAGGGTCGTTGTCCTGTTGGAAGGTGAACACTCGCCCCAGTCTTAGGTCCTGAGCGCTCTGCGGCAGGTTTACATCAAGGATCTTTCTGTACTTTGCTCCATTCATCTTTCCCTCAATCCTGACTGGTCCCCTAGTCATACTTTCCGAATGCACTGTATTTGGATACCTCCATAAAACAATGCGCTAAGAGACGCTATTTTGCCTGGCATAGAAAATGTGCTCTCTCGTCAGGACACAGAGGAGCTAGCCAACAAAACAACAAACACAATCACTTCAAACTGAAGCTGTAAAGACTGCAAACTAGCTGCACTTCGTTTCGTTTACCATTTCCTTGTATATATCCATAAAAATTATGCCAGCTGATTCATGATTTCGACTGGCAGAGAAACGCTGCCTGACTGTCTGTCTTGTCCTGACTTCAACCCCTACACGTTCATTACTATGGGACAGCTGGAGATTGAATTTGAATATTGAAACAATGTTGCAAATGTTGGAGAGACAGGTTTATACAAATCTCTGCTGTTGAAAACTAAATGTTACTTCTAAATGCTTTTTCTAGTGGAGATCAGGTTCATAACTTGCCTGGCTGGGCTGATGAGACAGTGGATTGCGGAGCCAGATGGTACAGAGTAAATAGTCATTTTAACGTCATAGATTTATCCGGTGGTAATTTGTGGACTAGACACCGGCTGGAATGCGGTTTTAATACAATCAGCATTCAGGATTAGACCCACCAGTTGTATAACATTAGCTAAAGCAGACACAAGCCAAACAACTGGCTACTGCCACCTTGTGGCCTTCGAGTGTTTAAACGAAGCAAATCGGTTCTATGTGAACAAGAAAAAGTTAACTGCCGACACTCTCGGCAGAGGTACTAAGTAGGCATACCTATCGGCAGTCAGATTTCTCGGTGTGTCTGACCCTTTAGGGTGTTTCAGGTGGACTGGTAGACTATGGGTACGTCCTAAATGGCACCTTATTCCCTATATAGTGCACTACTTTTGACCAAAGCCGGAACCCTATGGGTGTAGGGAATAGGGTGTATTTTGAAATGCAGCTGCACCATGAGAAACTGGATTGACTGATAGCCTTTCCCTGTCTGTTGGCCTGGCTTTTTTCACCCACCTTTCCGTCTGTGGCAGTGGAGCTCCAGAGTTCAAGTCCATTGATCACATCCTTCTCTCTCTTTCTTTTCTGGCTGGTTATTCTGACGTGCCAACCTAGCCACCGCTGTCTGCCGGCTTCCTGTACAAAAAAAAGAAGAGAAAATCAATAGGTTTCCATTATCCATTTGGGCAGTGTCACTGGCCTGTCAATGATCCCGTTACAGGAGAGGTACAGGGGTGAGATGGCATGTGTGGCACCCTATTCCCTACATACGGCACTACTTTTGTCCAGAGCCCTATGGGTCATATGGTTCAAAAGTAGTCCATTATACTGGGAATAGGGTGCCATTTGGGACAACATCCATTGCCCCACTCCGCTGACAAGAGAAAAACATGCTGACAGACACCAGGAACAAGTTGGAACACAGATTTGCACTTCAAGCGGTCGTCAGAAGAGGTCGGGTGTGAGAGGCCACCACATGACAAGGGGGCAAGTTCAGAGGGGGTGGGGATAGAGGGGTGATATGGGGATAGTCAGGGAGGGAAGAGGGTGGGGGTGAGGATGGAGAGGTGATGGGGAGCAGTCAGGGAGGGAGAAGGATAAGGATGGGCAGAGAGGGATGGAAGGGTGTGTGTGGGGGGGGCACTGTTTCTTGTCTGTCTGTCTGTCTGACTGTCTCGATCCCCCAACACTCACACTTTTATCCTCCCATTAATAATTTACTTGTGGATGCACCAAAGGAAAGGAAACCCAGGTGCCCTGATTGTGGCTGAAGGAAGTTAATCAAATACATTGCCCTTTGGTCTCCTCTCTATACTTATACCCCTAGCCTGTCCTGGCACTTTACTACAGCCACAGCATACACTAGTGGGTTAAATAGTATATTAATTGGATGTTTTCATATGTTTGAATGGTTCTTATTATTTATGAAAACATACAAATTATGGAAAGTTTTGCTATTGAGGACAGGCCTGGTTGTAATGAGGACTCAAAAAGTGTTCTAAAATGTATTATTAGTAGCCTATATTATTAATTATTTAATAGACTAAGTGCTGTTATACATTTTAATAATAACGTTTTAATAATAAAGAGTGAGGAGTAGAATTGTATATGTTTTATTTAGACTATGGCTGAACATGTGCACAGTGTATTATTGACCTGGAACAAATCTAAAACACTTCGAAAATAGGTTACAATGAATTCAATGTTGGACCCATGGGACCAATCTATGGTGTATAATGGGTGAATTTCATAATTTCCCCAAAACATTTGTTTCAAGAATGGTCAACTTCTCCCACTGACCAGCTAAGGTAAGTAAGGAAGACATCAACCACCATACAAAAGCACAGAAATCAATACATTTTGACAAGGATAAAAACTGCTTGGAATGCACCATTTTGGTCCTCCAAAAATATGCTTAATCTCTTGTCAAATGCCATTACGTTTTTTTCCCTGCCTGACCAAGATTAAAAGAAGACATATATTCAATGTACAGTGCTCCTTTGCCATTCCCTGTAATGTACACACAAAATACAACCAGGCTTCAATAGGCTACTCTCCAAGTCAGCTGTATAGTAACAGTAAATGTGTTTCCAATTCCCTTGTAATTTTATGCGGGGAAAATAACGATCGTTTTAAACAAGGAAACCATTATTTGAATCTATGACACATCAGTGAAGGTTAACAAGGAATACCCGTATTATTTCACTGTAAATTACTTTAATCTGGACAGTTTAAATCCTGACGCGATCATCCTCCATCCGGTAAAAGGCTCCTCCATCACTAACGCTCTCTTCGATAATAAAATGCCAACTGTTTTTCAATTAGAACATCACTTTTCCCATCCTTTTTTCATTTTTTCACCCCTCCATTAAAACAATCTAACGTACCAATTCAGTTCATGATGACTGTAGGGAATAGTCAGGTTAATATGTTGACAAGGTTTAACAATAGCGGGTCATGTTGCTCAACACGCTCGACTGGTTCTGTTCAGCTCAGCGGCTGACAGGTCCTAATCACGCGCTGCCCTAAAGGCACGGGGCACAGAACATTTTAATTACTGAATTATAGACTAGCTTGAGCTCGCCGGCGTTAAACTGAGACATAATTAGGGCCAGAGTTATAATAATTGTTTCTGCTAATTGGGCGGACAAGTGCGTTATGGTGCAATTATAGGACTAGCTATGCAATAATTATAAATGTGTTCTTAATAATATAAATGTGATATAATTGCTACCGGACTTTGTTTGAATTCGTTTTCGTCATTATAAATGTAGGGTTTTTAAACATAGGCAAATCAGTGAGCTTGTCAGGTTTTATAGGTCTATAAAAAAGGCCTGCACTGCCTTATACATTATTTTAGGAGGATACTTCAATACAATATAGCCAATCTTTTAGGCTACTATCCAGAGATAAACTTCACAAAATATATATTGCATGAAAAGTTTGAATAATGCTGCAATGTTTTTTGTTGCATTATATGTAAGGGAAATTTACACGCCAGCTATACTGTGTTGTTGACAGATTCGTCCTCTTTCCTCAGTGAAGTATGTTGTGCATACTGACTGCTATATGAACCAGCCAAGCGTAGCGGATGTCAATTCCAATAGCACGTTTCAGCAGCTAATGTGTCATTTACAATAACAAAAATAATAATGTAGTGAAGAGAGAGATAGAGTCCTTCCTTAGACCGTGACATTCTGGAAAGTGATGTGGCACCTCTGGCAACGCCATTATTTCCTATTAATTACTCGCTAAAGAATGCCTTTAGAAATAGCGCGAGGTGTGACGGGGAGCTGGTCAGCGAGAGAGCAGCTGCCCCTTCAGCCCTCCAGGCGCGCGTTGACCTCCTTTTTTACTTCCATAAATTGGCGGCTTGACAAGCCATAAAACGGAAGAGATTTGATTTGGATATGGGAAGAAATGCAGAATATGAGCCAGAAATGACGAGTCAGAATAGATCTCGTTGTCAAGAAGACATGTCGCGCATGAAAAATGAATCCATGATGTCCCCTTTTACGAGCGTAAATCTGTTTTGGAAACAGAATGTCTATGTTTATAGTCCATCCGAGTTAAACTTATAGCAGCCTATTCATTGGAATTGCTTAGTTCAGAGAAAATATCGTTTATTTTAATTTTTTACTTAGTAGACATAATAAACTAAAGCTGTTTGGATATGTAGCCTATTTATTTCATTAATATTTCCGACAGAAAAGTTAGGTTCTTCGAAATCACCGTCGAATAGAAAAGCAAACAACACTCTTATAAACTTAATACAATTTGGCAACAGTGGGAGTTCCCAATATTTGGTGGTGTTAATTGATCGTTTCAAATGAATAGAACATTTGGATATGAGCCAATCAAACTGAAATAACGTGGGCTGCATTTGGTTTTGTTCCTCCTCTTGTCAGCCTTACAAGTCATGAACCTTATTACTGTAGAAATACTGTATGTAGACTTTGGATTATAACAGGTATGCAGTTCTACCATTTGACGCCAGGGGACACTGCGGTTCGCGTTCTGAAACTCCCACGACCTAATAGACGATATACTATATCCTTGCACTAATGTCTGCTATTTGAAATGAACAAAACAAGAATACAGGATCTAATGAGATGTTTAAATGTGACACTTGGTTATTATGACAGGTGCTGTTTCCATTTAGTTTCCCACTATAATTCCCAGTAAAAATGTGTTTTGGAAATGAAATCTAGACGATTTAACAATGCTCATGTGGCATAAAATAAGACCATTAACAAAAGCTCAGTCCAGAAAGGCCCTATTGGCTGCTAAAGTGCAAAATGCAAATATAAATTTCTATTGCTGATGCATTTCATACTATATTGAATTGATAGGCCTAATCATAGGAGCCTATGAATGCAAACTAGCAGCAGGCAGAAAAAATAAATGAATGTTATGGACTTTTCTAATTTACAAAATATAAACAATAGGTAGACTGTACTATTATGGTATAGTTGTATTTTCAGTCGTTATAAATGTACATTTGTCGACACTTCCTTCATGTTGACTAACATAGAATCAGGGCTTTTATTCCAGCTATGTGTAAATGGCCTTGTCCTATTTAGGCCTACTGTGGCTTGCAATACTGAAAGGGATATTTTAGACTGACAACGATATAATTCAGTAAAAGCTTTAACGTGTTTTAAATGTATTATTTTATACAGTACTTGTCTATTCAATCCAAACAATTTTGTGTTTGTTCCTTTCATTTTCCTCATCCTTTTATATTTGCTTTGCGCACTTTCTCAAATGTCATAATTCCCAACATTACCGCAGGCATCACTCGCTTTTTCATGCTGTTTTGTTTGCTATTGTGCCAAACACACCGCTATTGTAAAGATGACATTAGAGTGTCTCATGGTTTAAATCCCTTGAGCTGCTCCGTCTCCCTGGGCCCTGAGGTCATAGGTCGAACCTTGAGATCAGTAGTAAACGTCTGCTGTCTGAGTGAGCGTGCATGGTGAAATTAAGTAAGACCCATTGGCAATAGCCCTCTGGGAGTTCCCGTTGTGTACGTTTTAGTAAAAATTATTTAAAATTGGGTCTGTTTGAGCTTATAATCTTCACCTTTGATGTGTGTAGGTCTATAGGAAGTGGTCGTTGGTGCCTCTCAGATAGACTAAACATGCTAAAAGTCTAAATGTCCTGGCCTGAATATGCGGAGTGAGGAGGTCTATTTTTACACAATAAAATGCATACTAATTTAATTTTTGGGACCTGTTGGTGTGCAGGGCTAAGACTACAACTCATCACTATTTCATGCAATGGCGATATATGCATGCCTTGGAAAAGTGTGCATGGGAATCAGAGTGATACCCTCCACTGACATGGATGTTATCATGATGCTGTCCTATTAACGTTGAAATAATACATCGATATTATATTCTTCAATCTCTCTGTCAGAGAAAATCAGAATGGCACATTTGGAAACAATGACATGTCTGTTGTTTGTTTTAACACCAGACATAAACAAACAAACACAAATCTGCAGAAAACATGTCATGGTTTTCTGGTGTCTGTTTACTCTGCTACAATTTAAGCATGGAATAACTCTCTACAATGTATACTTTTTTTGTTGCTTTGTTGATATAGGCCTATTTAATTGCAACCCAACTGTATACCGCTGTCGAAAAAAGTTCCAGGCGACAAGTGAATATATAGAGCAAATGACAAAACAGAGAGTGAATAAGTGACAGTTAAAAAGACAAGAGGGTGTGCAGCTAACAGGGAAACGCAGCAGCTACAAAGTCACACATACCTTTGAGAGCGCAGTTTGTTTTATAGCACATCTCCCGGGTTGTATCTCCTGTCGATTTGCTAGGGAAAAAAGCCGAAGCGAACATGCCCTGTTTAAGAAACAAACATGCAGATTTAGATGGGATTGTGACAGCAGCATACCTTACTTAGAGACTTCATGTCCCACAAGACTCATATTATAACAACAGTGGAGAAAAGGCTATAATGCAGAAAGAAGAGACTCAGCACGGTTGACAACATTTATCGTCACTCTGCAAGAAGTAAATGCAAATAATGGGATGCCAACTAAGAGCTAATAATATGTTTGAACCTTTAGATACAGAATAGAATAAACAGTTGCGATAGTCACAGGAGTTGCTTCTCAGAGCAACCTGCTCTAGGCTATGGGGTAATTATTATTGCCCCATATAAGGTAACATTTAAATCAAGATATGTACTCTATTCTACAGTGGTTATGATGTGTTAGCACATTGAAATCTGACAATTAGCGGCAATAAGTTGTTTTCATAATCACGTGTAAGGTAGTCTAATGTAAAGGAGCAACTCGTCATCATAGCCTAACCTTTCAGTTTAATAATTCATTTCTGTCCGGATCTTTCTGGCTTCTTCAAAAGACTCAAACCTGACAAGGCGTGTTAAATCTCTGCTCGTCCAGGGAGTTGTCACCTGTTATGTGTGGTACTTACTGGCTGTCACCGCGGGCTTACAGCTTCTCCTCTCGTCTCCCTTCGCTCACCTTCCAAACCGATGCCGTAGTCATGCACTTGGCGTGGTCGCTCTTGATTCACTGGCTGCCATAATGGTTCCAAAATGTATCTTCCAGGAGATTAGAAATTGTATTGCCAAAAAAGTTATTGCCTACCTACGGTGAGGTTACAAATGCAAATAATGTAAATCGGTTTGATGTTTTCAAGTGCACTCCCCTTTCCCACCCTCAGGACAAGGATATTAATACACAATGAACAAAAATATAAACACAACATGCAACAATTTCAATGATTTTACTGAGTTACAGTTCATATCAAGAAAATCTGTCAATTTAAATAAATTCATTAGGTCCTAATCTATAGATTTCACATGACTGAGAATACAGATATGCATCTGTTGGTCACAGATACCTTACAAAAAAGGTAGAGGCATGGATCATAAAAACAGTCAGGTTTGGTTTGACCACCATTTGCCGCATACAGCATGACACATCTCCTTCACATAGAGTGATCCGGATGTTGATTGTGGCCTGTGAAATGTTGTCCCACTCCTCTTCAATGACTGTACGAAGTTGCTGGATTTTGGCGGGAACTGTAACACCTTGTCGTACACATCGATGCAGATCATCCCATAAATGCTCAATGGGTGACATGTCTGATGAGTATGCAGGCCATGGAAGAACTGGGACATTTTGAGCTTCCAGGAATGGTGTACATGTCCTTGCGACATGGGCCCGTACATTATCATGCTGAAACATGAGGTGATGGCGACGGATGAATGGCACGACAATGGGCCTCACAGCATCTCTGTGCACTCAAATTGGCATCAATAAAATGCAATTGTGTTCGTTGTCCATAGCTTATGCTTGTACATACCATAACAACACCGCCACCATGGTACACTCTATTCACAACATTGACATCAGCAAACCTCTAGCCAACATGATGTCATACACGCTGTCTGCCAGCTGCCTTGTACAGTTGAAACCGGGATGAATCGGTGAAGAGCACACTTCTCCAGCGTGCCAGTGACCATTGAAGGTGAGCATTTGACACTGAAGTCAGTTACAATGCCGAACTGCAGTCAGGTCAAGACCCTGGTGAGGATGAGCAGCACTCAGATGAGCTTCCCTGAGATGGTTTCTGACAGTTTGTGCAGAAATTATTTGGTTGTGCAAACCCACAGTTTCATCAGCTGTCCAGGTGGCTGGTCTCAGACAATCCCCCAGGTGAAGTAGCCGGATGTGGATGTCCTGGGCTGGCATGGTTACATGCGGTCTGTGGTTGTGAGGCCGGTTGGATATACGGCCAAAATCTCTAAAACGATGTTGGAGGTGGCTTATGGTAGAGAAGTTAACATTAGATTCTCTGGCAACAGATCTGGTGGACATTCATGCAGCCAGCATGCTAATTGCACACTCCCTTAAAACTTGAGATGTTTGTGGCATTGTGTTGTGTGACAAAACTGCACATTTTAGAGTGGCCTTTTATTGTCCCCAGCACAAGGTGCACCTGTGTAATAATCATGCTGTGTAATCAGCTTCTTGAAATGCCACACCTGTCAGGTGAATGGATTATTTTGGCAAAGGAGAAATGGTCACCAACAGGGATGCAAACACATTTGTGCACAACATTTGAGATAAATAAGCATATGGCCATTTCTGGGATCTTTTAGTTCAGCTCATTAATTATGTGAACAACACTTTACATGTTGCGTTTATAGTTTTGTTCACTATAGATAGCATCAATATTATAATTCTGTTGTTATTCCATACTTCATTTTACACTTCATCTTACAAATTATTCTTTCTATATTATAGGCCTATTCCACAGTGTAAATATATATATTTTTTATGTAATCTAATCAAATCAGTAAAAACTGAACTATAACATTACATTTTAATGTTATAGGTCTGTAACCTTAAATATGTACACGACTACAGATAAAACCATCTCAAGAGTCTCTCATCTGTGCAACTTGGGCTCCCGAGTGGCACTGCATTTCAGTAATACAGGCATCACTACAGATATCCTGGTTCGAATCCAGGTTGTATCACAACCGGCCGTGATTGGGAGACCCATAGGGCGGCGCACAATTGGCCCAGCATCGTCTGGGTTTGGCTGGTGTAGGCCGTCATTGGTGGTGTAGGCCGTCATTATAAATAAGAATTTGTTCTTAACTGATTTGCCTAGTTAAATAATAAAAATCAACACCAGGCATGTCTTCAATAGGCTACACTGGCTTACTCAGTGTATATCATATTGGTCCCTGGGCTGTATGCTGGATTGTCTTCCAGCTGTGTGTCAATTGGACTGTAATTTGTAACCTCTCTGCCTGGTTAAGAGCAGCCGCATAACGTAAAGACACTTCGAATGATCAATTTTAGAAGTATTGTCAGAAATGTACACAGACACATGCCATCATTTGGAATAGGCCGAGTTACAGTATTTAGAATAGCTAGGCCTATACCTCATGTGTCTTGGTGAACTGGAGTTGATCTAAAATATATTATGCCATCATCTTTCTGGATATAAAAACCCATTA
The DNA here is from genome assembly GCF_045679555.1 of Salvelinus alpinus. NCBI lineage: Eukaryota > Metazoa > Chordata > Actinopteri > Salmoniformes > Salmonidae > Salvelinus > Salvelinus alpinus. The sequence goes on along the minus strand of NC_092101.1, from coordinate 32,203,896 downwards.
AAAAAGAAAGATAAACAAGAGTTAGAAGCTATTAAAAAACATGTAGGGGTTGGTTGACTTACAACCTGATGTCAATGATGATGATGAATCTATGTTGAAGACTTCAGCTGTGCAAGACAATGTTGAGCCCATAGAGTCTGCCCAATGTGCAATGAGTGTGTGGCTAATGTGAGCAAAATGTGAGCCAAACTCTGTGAATTACTGACCTCCACACCACACCACACCACCACCACACCAGTCTGTTAAGTATTCTATTCTACCCTCCTCTCGCTGCTATTCAAGGTTGATCTAATCTAATCACCAGACCAACAACTGAAATCTATGAGAGAACAAATAATGGAGATGAAATGAACAAATGATTAGCATGCTGTGAAAAGTACAATTTCTTTCTTATTTAGCATTTAGATAACTGTCTATCCTGAGGAGCAAGCTTCAAAGTTGAACCCGCTTTTGGCGAGGGGGATTAATTCTCTCTGCTGCATGCTTCATTGAATCTCTCATTACCAAACTTTGTCTGTATTGATGTTAGATTTGATTGAAGATTAGAGCATTTAGCAAATCTTGCTTTTCCGCGTGTATCATGCTTTTTCAAGCGCAGCAGCAGAGCGCCCGCTGGTCAATACCCTCACTTTTATCCAGTGTCTGCTTCATTTAAACTTAATCAACTCCATCAATGAACTGGAACAGAGAAACGTCCCTGTGGAACAATGCTGTTCTTTTGTTAGATAATTCTCTGCTCTCCTTCCCAACCCGGTGGCTTTAAACCTAAAATTACACTATGATGAACGATTTCAATCAATATGATAATGAAAATTGGTTTGGGCAACTGTTTGCAGCGGGTTTGCAGGGCTTAAGAAGAAGCTATCCTATGTGACATTACTAATACATCCTCTCCTCCATGTGCAACTAGAGAGATCTCCTCTCTCTCTCCACCCCCCGCTGTTGTTGCAACCCCTACCTCTCTTTTTTTTTATCGCCCCATCTTCTCTGACATTGACTATTGCTCACAGGACTGAAAATGATGTATCTTTGCTGAGGTAATTCTCGTGCCATATTGGAAACTGAGCCCATCGGTGTTGTATCATGCATACATGCATTGTCTCCTCTTTTTTTCTGCAATAAATTATGTTCACAGCAGCATCTCCTGTATGCCAACAAACTTCCCTATGCAGAGGCCAGGCATATATCAATCATTGGTGGAACCTTGGTAGTCAGTGGAGGTAGGCTGGGATGTGATTTCTGTTTTAGAATAGGTGACGTGCTATATATCATACTAAGTATCACAGATTTACGTTTACAATGTTACGTCTAGCCTTTGAGGCCAGGCTGGGACGTTTTGTCCTTGCGAGTCACTGCAATCTTATGCCTTGTACTGTAGCCTAGGCTGCTGCCTTGTTCATCATTTTTATACTGTCACCAAAGAGCAATTTCAGAAATTATTTGCAAGGTAAACGCAGCCCTCCATCTGTTGCCATAATATTACATGTATAACCTTTCAGGCTATCCAAAGATAATCATACATTTAATGATCAACTGAACAATGATATAGAGCTTCTCATAAAAATACTACTTCACATTTTCTTCTGTTTTTACAGAAGACTAGCTCCTGTAGGCCCAAGTCAAAAAAAGGTGCTTCTGAATTGTTTATAGAACGTGTACACTAAGCACAATTTTCCAAGTGGACACCACATTCAGAGTGGAATCGAAAAAGTGTCAACATTAGTAGCCTACAATCCCTTTTCTCAACCACAGGAGGTTGGTGGCACCTTCATTGGAGAGGACGGGCTCATGGTAATGGCTGGAGCAGAATCAGTGGAATGGTATCAAATATATCAAACACATGGTTTGATGCCATTCCATTTGCTCCGTTCCAGTCATTATTGTGAGCCGTCCTCCCCTCAGCAGCCTCCACTGTTCTCAACTTATTAAGCCCCATGCCTTTATTTTAGGCCTTTATTATAAGCTAATTGCCACAGTCCATATCGGAGTAGATGTGTCCAGATGACTTCTTGGTAATGTTGTGACTTCTTGGTAATGTCTAAACCTTTAATAATGAATCTCATTTAGGCTATATCGAAACACTATTAGTTTCAGGAATTGACTGAATATCTCTTTATAGATGCATTAGGCCTACATACTTTATACCCAGGATTACTGATTTTATTCATCAAAACCTCTGGGTAAAGAATTACCATATTTCTACATCTCAATTACACATCTTTGTGAAAGGGTTTAATTCAAGTACCAGTCATAATTCCAACCTTTAATTAAGAATAGACCAGGCAACTTCCTCAAAATGTTCTTTAAAACATATTTTTGCCATTTTTTTGGCAGTAAATGTTAAGACTATATATTTATTAGGGCCTTTTGCTGAGAATTATGATAGGTGATTAGCCCAGAGTTGCTGAAAAGCACGCATAAATGCACTATTAATGTCAATGGAAATTTGAACAGAAGAGTGCCATTTGGGCCTGAATGTAAAGGTAAAGGTGCTGTTGGCGGGATTTAGAAGGTGGTGGAACTTTACATTTCCACGGAAATATGCAACATTTCCCTGATAATTTCTAAATCAGTTGAGTGGCTTACCTTGGGTGTAATCATTAATCCAAACAGTTCAAACAGAACAACTAAAATGAGTTTCTATTGGACAAATCCATGTAGGCCCCTCCCCGTTTTGTTCTGTTTGCTTCTGTTTAAGAAATGTTTTGCAACAGAATCGGCGTAATGAACACGCCCCTGCTGTTGGCAGTCTTCCATCCCACGATTATCCATTCAAGCAAAGAACACCTGCTTAATGGTTTTCCTGATTCCCTCCCATGTGAGATTCCAAAGATGATGGCGCACATGTAAAAAATAAAGTAGGTGTACATGGCTACGCCTCAAAACTTGATACAATACACTTTTATTTTACATAGCCTCAACAAAAATAATGGAATTGGAAACAGTATAATGCATTTTAATAAGTAAAAAACGTAATGTATGACATTTCAAAATGGATTATCCCAAACAATGTGTGTGCACTATACAGGTAAAGTAGTGCATGAGATGAGCGCTGCCAACATGACACTCACCCAACATGAGAAACGAAACATTGGATTTTGGGCAGAATAAGCAACATAATTAGTTAATCTAAACATGAATGTCAATACAAATGCAAACTGTAGTCTGAACATAAATAAATAGGCAAATGTACATGTTAAACAAAGTAAAACAAATATTTACAGTAAATATTCTCTTCTTTGATTTCAGTTTTGAGGATGGACAACACAGCTCTACACAGATGTAGCCTACAGCGCAATACCGGCCTAAGAAGAGGATTCTTTGTCACATAAAGGTAAATAATGTCTGTGTGTTGTCAAGTGTAGTAATATGCCATAGTTAGTATGTCCTGTGTAAATACAGGCTATTCTTTGGGTGTTGAAATCCCTAGTATTTTTAAAAATAAAAACCAAATGTTATGCAATAGTTTGCAACTGTTTAGGGGGGGGGGGTCCTGCATGTGGGCATTCCTTCATCTGCAGGAACGCCCCCTGTCAAGCATCCCATCAGTTCCTTCATGGACCCCCCCCCCCCAAGTATCCCATTGGTTCCTGCTTGATTGCCCACTCCTCGCATTGGTTCCTGCATGAACACATGGATCCGTTAATGCACAATGTTATTTTGCCTTAATGCCACCTACTGCACTGGAGCGCGCCCGATTCCCTCCCGTAATAACTTAAAAATTGACCAGTAGAAGTTTAAAGAGGGGTTCTTGCAGATGCAGGAATGCCCACATGCAGGAGCCCCCCGAATTGCGGCCCACAATTCCACCCTTCTCATTTTATGTGACGTCAGAACTCCAGTCCGGCCACACTAGTCGCTGCTCAACTCCATCGTAAATCAGCGGCCAGCAATTTCTATAGACTGGTTGGTTATTTAGCATCAAACCCAACACGTGCGCAACTATTGGGAAAAACAGACAGGGTTGGCTTAGAATGTTGACAATATGTAAACTATATTTATTCTCCAATGTTTATTGAAAACATAAATAGATTTGCACAATGAGCACTTGTCTCTCAAATACATCGTTACAGTTGTTGGTTAGCTAGCTAGCTAATTTTAGCCATATTATGGAAGACAACTGGGAACTTTCAAGACAACTGGGAACTCTGGGAAAAAAACAAGGTCAAACCATGACATCAGTGATATTCAGGTCGGAAAGTCAGAGCTCTAGCAAGATGCCAGAGTTTCTGACTTGAAATTCCGAGTTGGATGACCATTCAAAACGAGTTCCCAGTTGTCTTGAATGTGCTGCGTCTGACATTTCCGAGTTTCAAGTTCCCAGTTGTCTTGAATGTGCTGCGTCTGACATTTCCGAGTTTCAAATTTCCAGTTGTCTTGAATGTGCTGCGTCTGACATTTCCGAGTTTCAAGTTCCCAGTTGTTTTGAATGTGCTGCGTCTGACATTTCCGAGTTTCAAGTTCCCAGTTGTTTTGAATGTGCTGCGTCTGACATTTCCGAGTTTCAAGTTCCCAGTTGTCTTGAATGTGCTGCGTCTGACATTTCCGAGTTTCAAGTTCCCAGTTGTTTTGAATGTGCTGCGTCTGACATTTCCGAGTTTCAAGTTCCCAGTTGTTTTGAATGTGCTGCGTCTGACATTTCCGAGTTTCAAGTTCCCAGTTGTCTTGAATGTGCTGCGTCTGACATTTCCTAGTTTCAAATTCCCAGTTGTCTTGAATGTGCTGCGTCTGACATTTCCGAGTTTCAAGTTCCCAGTTGTTTTGAATGTGCTGCGTCTGACATTTCCGAGTTTCAAGTTCCCAGTTGTTTTGAATGTGCTGCGTCTGACATTTCAGAGTTTCAAGTTCCCAGTTGTTTTGAATGTGCTGCGTCTGACATTTCCGAGTTTCAAGTTCCCAGTTGTTTTGAATGTGCTGCGTCTGACATTTCAGAGTTTCAAGTTCCCAGTTGTCTTGAATGCGGCATTAGCACAGAGGTGACATCAGTCAAAAACACCTAAAAACAAAACATGGTATCAAGAAGAAGATACAACTAGCTGAAACGAGCCATCTACAATTTCCCACATGGCAGCTTCTTGCCATTGTTGCTACCGATCTGGCCATTCAGAATCACAACATAGACTTTTTCCCCATTGAAGCGTGCACATCGTTTCTGTGACGTTGTCAGCTAACCCGTCTATATGTCGCTACCAAATCCATCAAGGCTCGTGGAGCAGGTAGATATGTTATGTGACACGTTGGGATGTGTTCTCTGCCTTTGTTGCCATGTTTTCATTCTCAGTGCTGGAAATGTTTTGAGAGCACAACAGTAGGCTACATACAGCACCCTGAACATGAAAGAGAAAACAGGCAAATGAATCAGGAAAAATAACAGACCGTGATGTGTGCTTATGTAGGCCTCACCAGTGTGTGTGTGTGTGTTTTCTGCATATAAAAGTCTTGTGCGGGCTACCTAAGTGTTTTTTCGGGCCACCTATGTCCGAACAGTAACAAATTAAAATAAAGTGTTTTTGGGGGTGAAATAATTTTCGGGATGAAATAAGGTTTTCAGTTTAAACTTAAACTACTAAAACCAGATATAAAGTATGTAGAAATTAGTATGTAGAAATATTTTTTTATAAGTTCATCTTTGAGAACTAACAGTCATCAAAATAAAAGCAGTGAGATTCTAAAATTCCATAAATGATGCATTCAGAAGTATTTTTGTCATGGTATGGGCCCCCCATTGATTTTGTGATAATATTTGATCCACTCAGATTTGTTTATTTATTTATTCTTTATTTAACCACCTGGGGAAAGTAACAAAACATAACAAGGAACATAAGACAAAAAAGGAACATAAAGCCATGGCAAAATGCGTATAATTGCAGGAAATGTGCTTTTAAACTGCAACTTTTTCTCTCAGCCTAATGGCAAAATGTGTTGAATTACACAAAATTACCTTTAAAACTGCAAAATTGTATCTCCGCCACATGGCAAAATGTGTAGATTTGCAGGAAATTTGCTTTAAACCAGCTACATTTTGTCACTGCGGCCAACAGGAGGGCCTATAATATTTTCGGTAGTCAACCACTCCATTGGCCACACCCATGGCCACTCCCCTGCCACACCCACCACCTAAGCCCCATCTAGAAAAACCCTGGTGTGTGTAAGCACAAGTGCATGCACGCAGATCCTCTGTGAGTGTGTGTTGCGCATACATGTGTGTTGCTTAGCACATATGAAAGCATCAGAGACAGCCTGCAGATTGCCGGATGGTACAGGACTTTCCCTCTTTGTCTCTCTCAGCCAAAGAGAGGCCTCTGACAGAAGGATGCCTAGATCCTTTCATCTAGCTCAGTGTGGGTAAAATAGCTGTCATGTTTGATTGACAGACTGACATGCAGTCTATATGGACACACCGATGGGTGGAGTGGAGAGAGATCATTCTTCTCCTCTGAGTCCCTATGACTCAGATAGATATGTCAAGAGTGAGGTAGTAATGCTTGATATATCTTGCACATAAGATCTGAGCCTATGCTCTTTTCTACTGCCATTAGATTTAAATGGATTGGTGCCATGGAGAGGTTGCCTTGAGATTGATTTTCTCTTCCATTATGGTAGTTCTGTTGTTTGTTTTGTTGTTTGACTTGGGTGGGTCGATGTCACACAAATTAAGCAGTTGTATCCTCCTAGTTTAATTTGCTCATCATCAGAAAAGCGAATAAGCACTCCACTCTCATCTCCACTCCAATGGGTTGGAACCTGGAACTGGAGAGACCAAAATCATTTAACTAAAGAGAATATATGCATCAAATGAAAAACAGATGAAAAAAACATGCAATTATGTCCTTGATTGGTTCAAGTCTTTCTCTGCCAGCAGTGCAAGCTACTATCTGTGCCCCAAATGGCACCTTATTTCTTAATGTAGTGCACTACTTTTGACCAGGGTCAATAGGGCTCTGGTAAAAAGCAATGCATTATGTAGGAAATAGGGTGCCATTTGCGATGCCGAACCTATATCAGTAGAACCTGACCCAAATGGGTGGTTTCCATGTTCCATCCTGCATGGCTGGGCTAGGCCCCAAAAACACGTCAGGCTCAGGCCAACACTGTGACCATATCTCTTTCCACATCTACCATTCCTCAGATCCACGGCCAGGGTGCTCTGCGCCTCTCACCCTTCTCACTCTGCTCTGTCGTTCCTCACTCCCCCGCTGTCTCGCTCCCCCTGCTCTGCTCTGCTCTGCTCTCCCCTCCCTCCCCTCTCTCCCCTCTCTCCCCTTCCTCCCCTCTCTCTCCTCTCTCCCCTTCTTCCCCTCTCTCTCATCCCTTCCCTCTCTCCCCTCTTGCTCCTATCACCCACCCCCTTCTCCTCTCTCCCCCTCTCTCCCCTCTCCTCCCATCTCTCTCCCCTCCATCTCTCCTATCCCCTCTCTCTCCTCTCCCCACCCTCCTCTTTCACCACCCTCCTCTCTCCCATCTCCCCACCCTCCTCTCTCTCCTTTCCCCTCTCTCCCCTCTCCCCACCATCCTCTCTCTCCTTTCCCCTCTCCTCACTCTCCTCTCTTCTCTCCATCTCTTCGTCCCAGATAATGCAGAGCTCTCTCTGTTCTGTGTCTGCCAGGGCTCCATGGCTGTCTCCCATTGGCACCCTATTATCTATATAGTGCACTACTTTTGACCTGGGCCCTGGTCAAAAGTAGCGCACTATAAAGGGAATAGGGTGCCATTTGGGACACACATGCATGGCTGCTCCATGCTGCAGCCCCAGGCCTGGGAGTGATGACCAGAGGGGAGACTTTGTGACAGCCAGGGTATAATAACGCCTCCAGCCACGGACAAAGCAGACCCCGGGGGTCAATTTTTAAATACTTTATGTTTTAGACCAATGGTGAGTCATTTGTTGTATTTTTAGGTCATATGCTGTATATGAATAGTGTGTAGTTATTATAAAGACTTACGACATGGTTGCTATTCATGCCAGAGGGTGTTCATGTTTTGATTTACTAGAATAGTTATAAGATAACATTTGTTGTAAGATTGAAGAGACAATTGGACCTTTAGTAGGCTGCAAGTTATCGAAATGGTATAAAACAGGTACACATAGAAGAGCAGAGAGACGCCTGTGGATGAATTGTTTTCCCTTATAGGTTAATTACAACAGAAGCACAGGGTCTTGCCCCATGGAGAAGAATATAGTTCTTGGGACGCACTGAGGCCGTTTTCACATTGACAATAGCAAAGGGACATTTTCGAGAGATTCTCAAGAGGTATCGATTCTCCAGAGACTTTTGTGGAAATTTGCTAAATTACCACATCTCGAGCGCTACCTCCGGAGGTCGCCTCCCTTCGAGCAGGGCAGTGTGAGCAGAATTGTCTCATTGAGCTCAACACTCCTACAGTAAAAATGGTAATAGGAGAGCAATGTTTTTGAAACAGCTGACATGTATAGGCATTTTCCTAATATTTGAGACTTGTTTTATTGAGGTTTTAACTGAAATTGCTGTAACAGCCTATTACTTTCTAAAGTTGTCGCAGTAGCTGCCACCTGTCGACACACAGTGCCACGGAAAACTATGGAAGCTCGTTCCCGCCACCATAATGTTGACTTATGTAAGTCAACATTTTGAGATATGCAAGTCAAACTACTTAAGTCAAAATGTAGATAGTAGATCATGCAAATACAATATGTTTTTTCATTTGTAACATTATATGATGATTTCAGAGTTGGCACCACAGGTCCCAGAGTAATGGGGGAGGGGAAACTGTTTTCATGGGGCCCAGAGCTTTTACTGATCTGGTAGGCTAACCTAACCAGGTTAAACTCTGGATATGACATAGTAACAAATCAGCTGTAAAAACGAATTTATATGGGCTATAATGAGACCTGATTAGTTCTAATCAGGTCATATGGTTTAAAAAAAAATTATCCTGGAAAAACTCCTGGCCCTAGGGAAGACAAAAACATTACAATCCTGTCAAACAAATAATGAGGCGAATCAGTCTCAACAACAGTACTTTGTCCCTCCTTTCAACGCATTTGTGTCAATATTTTTTATTAAACCAAGTGCTGTGACAAATGTCAGATGCCACACGTTTGCCGGCGGCCCAGCTGTGCTGATCCCGTGGATAGATGAAAATCGCCACACAATGCTACAAATGAAGAAACATAACCTACTGTATATGTATGATCTACACTGAGTGTACAAAGTATCAAAGACACCTGCTCTTTTCATGACAGACTGACCAGGTGAATCCAGGTGAAAGTTATGATCCCTTATTGATGACACTTGTTAAATCCACTTCAATCAGTGTAGATGAAGGGGAGGAGACATGTTAAAGAAGGATTTTTAAGCCTCTAGACAATTGAGACATGGATTGTGTATGTGTGCCATTCAGAGGGTGAATTGGCAAGACAAAAGATTTAAGTGCCTTTGAACGGGGTATGCTAGTAAGTGCAGGCGAACCAGTTTGTGTCAAGAACTGCAACGCTGCTGTTTTTTTTACACTCAATGGTTTCCCGTTTGTATCAGGAATGGTCCACCACCGAAGGACATCCAGTCAACTTGACACAACTGTGAGAAGCATTGGAGTCAACATAGGCCAGCATCCCTGTGGAACGCTTTTGATACCTTGTAGAGTCCATGCTCTGACAAATTGAGGCTGTTCTGAGGGCAAAGGGTGGCGGGAATGGGCTTCCATATATAACAGCTCAACATCTCAACTCCCTGGTAAATTATAGCCTACAGATGTTTTCAGTCGCAATTTGCTTTTACCACAGTGCCTTCACAAAGTTTTCACACCCATTTCCTTTTTCCACATTTTGTTGTGTTACAGCCAGAATTTTTAATGGATTAAGTTTAGATTTTGTGTCACTGGCCTATACACAATACCCCATAATGTCAAAGTGGAATTATGTTTTTAGAAATGTTTATAAATTAATTAAATATGAAAAGCTGAAATGTCTTGAGTCAATAAGTATTCAACCCCTTTGTTATGACAAGCCTAAATAAGATCAGTAAAAATGTGCTTAACGAGTAACTTAATAAGTTGCATGGAATCATTCTGTGTGCAATAATATAATTACATATGATTTTTGAATCACTACCTAATCTCTGTAACCCCACACATACAATTATCTGTAAGGTCCCTCAGTCGAGCAGTGAATTTCAAACACAGATTCAACCACGAAGACCAGGGAGGTTTCCCAATGACTCTCAAAAATGGCAACCAATTAGTAGATGAAAAGCTGACATTTAATATCCTTTTGAGCAATGTGAAGTTATTAATTACACTTTGGATGGTGTATCAATACACCCAGTCACTACAAAGATACAGACGTCCTTCCTAACTCAGTTACCGGAGAGGAAGGAAACTGCTCAGAAACTGCTCAGGGCTGGCTTCTTTTCACCATGATGCCAATGGTGGCTTTAAAACAGTTACAGAGTGGCTGTGATAGGAGAAAACTGTGGATGGATCAACAACATTGTAATTATTCCAAAATACTAACCTTAACGGCAGAGAGAAAAGAAGCCAGCTTGTACAGAATAAAAATGTTCAAAGACATGCACCCTGTTTGCAATAAGGAACTAAATTAAAACTGCAAAAAATGTGTCAAAGAAAATAACTTAAGAGTGTAATATTGTAGATAAATTAAGAGTTGCTTGCTTAACGTTAGCTTGTAGCTAGGTAGCTAGTAGAATAGTTTGCAATGGTTAGCCTCCTGGCTAGTGGCTACAGTGACATTCATGGTACTTGTGAGCTGAAAGCAAGAACATCAACTGAACCCTTTCTCGTCTCGTGACATTCGAAGATCATTTGAAGATACATTTACTCAATAAAATTATATTTATTGGTTTATGAAAATGCAATGAATTGAAGTTTTTTTTGCTGATTTAAAAATCAACATTTACTGATTTTAAGGTTGCCATTAGATTTGGGGTGGGATCGCAATAAAATCTTGTGAAAAAAATGGGGTACCCAGAAATTCTGGTGAAAAAAATGGGGTTCCCACTGAAAAAGTTTGAATACCACTAATCTAGACATTATCTCGCCTTTCTTTTAGGCTGGCATTTGGTTTTCAACAGTGGAGATTTGTATAAACCTTGCTGTCTGTCTCTCCGACATTTGCAACATTGTTTCAATATTGATGGTAGGGTTAGGGGAAAATAATATAGAATATATAGTGCCTTCAGAAAGTATTCAGATCCCTTGACTTTTTCCACATTTTGTTACGTTACAGCCTTATTCTAAAATTGATAAAATTGTATTTTTCCCCTCATCAATCGACACACAACACCCCATAATAACAAAGCAAAAACAGGTTTTTAGAAATGTATGCTAATTTATATATATTAAAAACTGAAATATCACATTTACATTCGTATTCAGACCCTTTACTCAGTACTTTGTTGAAGCACCTTTTGCAGCGATTACAGCCTCAAGTCTTCTTGGGTATGAAGCTACACGCTTGGCAACCCTGATTTGGGGAGTTTCTCCCATTCTTCTCTGCAGATCCTCTCAAGCTATGGTTCTCCCACCTCCACAGAGGAACTCTAGAGCCTTGTCAAAATTACCATTGTTTTCTTGATCACCTCCGTGACCAAGGCCCTTCTCCCCCGATTGCTCAGTTTGGCCAACTCAAGGAAGAGTCTTGGTGGTTCCAAACTTCTTCCGTTTAAGAATGATGGAGGCCACTGTGTTCTTGGGGATCTTCAATGCTGCAGAATTGTTTTGGTACCCTTCCCCAGATCTGTGCCTCAACACATTCCTGTCTCAGAGCTCCACGGACAATTCCTTAGACCTCATGGCTTGGTTTTTGCTGTGACATGCACTGTCAACTGTGGGACCTTATATACTGTAGACAGGTGTATGCTTTTCCAAATCATGTCCAATCAATTGAATTTACCACAGGTGGACTCCAATCAAGGTGTAGAAACAAATCAAATCAAATCAAATTGTATTTGTCACATACAGAATACAGTGAGATGCTTACTTACAAGCCCTTAACCAACAATACAGTTTAGTTAAAGAGCAGCAGTAAATAACAATAGTGGGGCTATATGCAGGGTGTACCGGTACAGAGTCAATGTCAATGTGTGGGTGCACCGGTGTCGAGGTAATATGTCTGGGTAGCCATTTGATTGGATGTTCCGGAGTCTTATGGCTTGGGGGTAGAAGCTTTTTAGGAGCCTCTTGGAACAAGACTTGGTGCTCCGGTACTGCTTGCCATGCGGTAGCAGAGATGCTGGAGTCTTTGACAATTTTTACGGCCTTCCTTTGACACCGCCTGGTATAGAGGTCCTGGAGCTTGGCCCCGGTGATGTACTGGGCCGTATGCACTACCCTCTGTAGTGCCTTGCGGTCGGAGGCCGAGCAGTTGCCGTACTAGGCAGTAATGCAACCCGTCAGGATGATCTCGATGGTGCAGCTGTAAAACCTTTTGAGGATCTGAGGACCCATGCCAAATCTTTTCAGTCTCTTGAGGGGGAATAGGTTTTGTCATGCCCTTTTCACGACTGTCTGGTGTGCTTGAACCATGTTAGTTTGTTGGTGATGTGGACACCAAGGAACTTGAAGCTCTCAATCTGCTCCACTACAGACTCCTCACAAATCCTCAACTGGCAGCTTCATTAAATAGTACCCGTAAAACACCAGTCTCTACGTCAACAGTGAAGACGCAAATCCGAGATGCTGGCCTTCTAGTTCCTCTGTTCAGTGTCTGTGTTCTTTTGCCCATCTTAATCTTTTATTTTTCTTGGCCAGTCTGAGATATGGCTTTTTCTTTGCAACTCTGCCTAGAAGGCCAGCATCCCGGAGTCGCCTCTTCACTTTTGACGTTGAGACGGATGTTTTGCGGGTGCTATTTAATGAAGCTGCCAGTTGAGGACTTGTGAGGCGTCTGTTTCTCAAACTAGACACTCTAATGTACTTGTCCTCTTGCTCAGTTGTGCTCCGGGGCCTCCCACTCTTTCTATTCTGGTGAGAGCCAGTTTGCTCTGTTCTGTGAAGGGAGTAGCATTATACAAGAGCTTTCGTTTCTTGACAATTTCTCGCATGGAATAGAATTCATTTCTCAGAACAAGAATAGACTGACGAGTTTCAGAAGAAAGATCATTGTTTCTGGCCATTTTGAGCCTGTAATCTAACCCACAAATGCTGATGCTCCAGATACTCAACTAGTCTGAAGAAGGCCAGTTTTATTCATCATCATCAATCAGTTTTATTGCTTCTTTAATCAGCCCTACAGTTTTCAGCTGTGCTAACATAAATGCAAAAGGGTTTTCTAAGGATCAATTAGCCTTTTAAAATTATAAACTTGGATTAGCTAACATAATGTGCCATTGGAACACATATGCCTATGTTGATATCCCATTAACATAACATGTTATGTTATTTTAATGGACAAAAAAGGCGCTTTTCTTTCAAAAAAGAAGGACATTTCTAAGTGACCCCAAACTTTTGAACGGTAGTGTGTGTATAAATGTCCTTCTTTTTTGAAAGATATATAATATATATATAACAGCTGGATATTGCATTTCTCTCTTTCTATATATATATACATATATATCAAAATTCAATATCCAGCTGTCCTCTGTCGGGAGTCGGGATGAGACAGCCAGTTGAAATCATGAAATCTGCATTATTTTTACGGAAAGAAAACAAAATACACATATGTTGCTGTCTTTCCAGCTTTAGTTTGAAGTGATTGTGTTAGCTCTGTTGTTGGCTAGCTCCTCTGAACAGTGTCCTAGAAAACAGCTTAAACAAATGCAAATGTAGCTAAATTTCGGTTATTCTGGCTGCACTGTTTGATGTGACAGTGTTAGCCCAAGCAAGGGGATAAGAACGTTGCCAGCCTGCATGTCAATGGAACATTTATAACGAACGACTGGGTCGCATCCATAGATGTAAAATAAAAATACATCACAATTGGGTCGCGCCTCTGGCAACCTAACCGATAGAACCTCGACAAATATATCCACCAAATGCCAGGATCTTGGGCATTATCGCTTAATAAAGTCCCCTATTGACTGAGGTGAATGAAGCTATATCAACAAGGTGATAAGGGCTTGAGTACATTTTGCTTGTTTTTGCTGTTCTCCAAATTACATTTGAAAGTTTAAAATTGTATGGAAATGCAGTAAATTTGCTTCAATTTTATAAAAAAATACCTTGGAGTGGAGGGACCCCCCACTCTCAAAACCCCCCCTATCACTATGCCTACCATACCCTATGTTTAGCTGAAAGGACATCCCTGACGTTTGCCCTTTAAACTGTATTGAGAAGGAAGTTCCCTGGAAGAAGGATAAGGAAGTTCTCTGGAAGTTCTCTGTTCAGAGACTGATCCACACAGCTTGTACATTGGTACAGACCATGGTAAATAATCTATAGGTTGCAATGTAGCAATACCACTTGAAGTGTGAAGAAAAAAGGGGGACCGTGTGGTTTGTGCCGGTAGAGTTTCTACCCAGCTGGAAAAACTGGTTGAAATGATATCATGACATTGTGTTGAAATGTAATGTAAATGTAAATGACGTCAGTTTACAACATGGTTGCAATATGACCTTACTTTATTTCAAACAGTTTTGCCAGCTGGGGAGTGTTAGTGCTGGTGGTGTATCTAGTATGCTGATGCGAAGATGGAGTGGTTAAGGATACATAGTTACTACGTCCCAAATGGCAGCCAAATGGCCCATAGGGCTCTGGTCTAGTAGTGAATAGGGTGCCACTTGGGACTCAACGATAGTGAGTTGTATGGTGTGCTGAGGGGAAGGGATGGCTGCTAGATAGCAGCTGTAATAATAGACGGAGATCAGCTGGACTAGCAGACTAAAGGGAATGCTTCAGGAGGAGAAAGGACAAGGCAGAAAGAATGGGGAAGGAATGTACTTCACTTTATTGATTTTGTCGATCGTTCTTAAATGAGGGGCACTTTAGGCCAAAGGTTCAGTCCTGAGTCTATGCTTGGTCTGTGATGCTCTAGGTAGTGCATGTAGTCTCCATGCCTGTGCTGGCATACAAAAATAATGTTATATCAATATATTATTTTTGTCCTCATAATCGCAATTCCAGTGATACAGTAGCCTATCATAGCCGATCTAACCACATTGGTGTGGGAACAATACATACTTCCTGTTGAGAACTAGAATAGTGGAATACACAATGTTCAAGTTCTAAATGTGGTTGTGCATCAGCAGTTTTTATCATGTTTTGTCAGTCACTAACATTCACTCAATAAGCCAAGCAGTTAACAATTTTTTGATTGGTAAGTCAGTCTAGCCAGTTATCTAAACTTGTAATCGTGGCTGAATACCGACCAGACATAGGTACGTGCCCAGGGTCCTTGACCTCCAGGGGGACCCCACTGATTTTGTTAGTCACTCTTATCCAGATATCATGGAATAAGTCTTGACAAAATGGATAGAATTGCAGGAAATTAGCTTTAAAACTGCAAAAATGTGTCTCTGCCCCATTGCAATATGAGTAAAATTGCATGTCATTTTTTTAAATAAAAATGGAAAATGTAATTTACGCCCCATGGAAAAATGTGTAGAATTGCAGCAATTTATCTTTTAAACTTTCTCTCTGCCGTCAAAATCGGGGCCACTAACTTGGCCCGCTTGATGGGGAGCCCCCAACCAACTCTCACTTAGGGCCCCCAAAAGGCTAGAGCAGGCCCTGATCATCCTGACCTCTCTGTACTGTTGCTTATACTGGTGATGAAGGATGCATCCCAAATGGCACCCTACTCCCTACATAGCGCACTACTTTTGACCAGAGCCCTATCGACCCTGGTTAAAAGTAGTGCACTGTAAAGAGAATAGGGTGCCATTTGGGACGGAGCTGCAGTAGATGCTATAGCAGCATATTCATCACACGTCACAGTCACTTACAAATGGCTTCTTCAGGCAAACATTGATTAACTTATCACAGTGTCACCTTGCTTTAAGACATGGTCCATAATCAATGAAGAACTGTCTGTTAGAACCTTAGCGTTTTGCCAATTTTTGATTTTGACAGACATTCCAAGTAGATAAGCAAGTGTTTGCCAGTAGAGTATTGGCCTGTTTAGCTAGTCCCAGAAGTCCTCTAGTGCCTGAGTACATGTTATGGATTCTGTTTCTGGATTTATTGAGTATAATACTGTCCATAGGGAATGTGGATATTGGAGATTTGACTGGAACTTAATGCGATCCAGAGTGTCACTCAATGGAGTGGTGGCCAGTGGCCATGGACTTGGAAACGCAATTGGTTAATTGGCCCTTCCAAATGAAGTAGATCAGAGTTTTATGAGATACAAGTTTTTGTGTTTGTCTCCAAGCAGAGGGTTGAACTTGACCAGGTTGTATCTATTTACAATTACTACTGTATTGTGATCTTGTCTGGATCTTGTTTCTGAATGTCTTTGTTATCCCTGTCATTTTCCTTTGTCTAACTTGTGTCTAGATCTGTTTAGTCCTGGGGAGAGAATAGACTAGAGACTATTACCTTACTGGCTTTACCCTCCTCCATTCCCATTCCCAACCCTCCACCCCCCACCCTCCACCCCATCCCTCCATCCTCACCCCTCTATCCCAATGCTTCTGTCCTGCAAATCATCTCCTACGATGGTATTTTCTATCACCTTCATAAGCTTCCTCATCTCTTGTGTCTCTTGTTTCATTACAAAAAAATCCCAAAGAAAGCTGTGTGTGGGATCAATCAGTCGCAGCTAGACTACAGGCTTCTCTCTGTGGTTCTCTTGTTCTTTATTAAAGAGTAATCAAACATCGGGTTTAAGTGGAAAATAAATATCCAGATCTAATAAGCTGCTCAGCCGGATCGTGTAAATGCTAATTTTCAAGCTGGTTCCTGTCTGCCCCTGCCAAGGAAGGGGGAGAACATCACCCTCCACTGCTCTTCTCCTCTCTGCTCCCTTCTGCCTTGCGACTGTAAATCAGGAGAAACGGTGGGATAATGACCAGTTTGTGGACTCAAGCAGATTGAATGATAACAAACGCTGTGTGTCGCAAGCAGCTTTTCATTTAGCATGCTATCAGGGGGAGGTGTGTGAAGCCTGGACGGTACGTCGAACAGCTTGGCTCGCCTCATTAAAAGGGTTGTCGAATGCCTTGTAAATTTCCAGGAGCATGGGTTGGAAATTCACAAGCAAACTTCCATGATAGGAGGGGAATACAGAGGTTTATATCCCCCACTTCCGCCCCACCCGTAAGGGCCTCATCCTGCCTCCTGTTCTCCTTCAAGAAGGGAGCCTGGAGATCTGAGCGGGCCAGATTGATTGCAGCTCTGTGTTTTCTAATGTAAGAGAGAGAGAAAAGGAAGAGAGAAGAAAAAACACCACCTAGACACACTAAATAATAGACATATAAATTGCTTGGGTTTCTTGTTTGCGGTGATGCCGATTTAGCTGCTAATTGGTGACAGAAGCTGTCAAACGGATGGCAGGTAGTGATGCTGGTGGCTTCTGTCACGATTAGGTGAGAGGAGAGGAGGGAGAAAAAATTGGCATTTTTCTAGTGAAGGCAGGCAAGAAAGATATGACGACAGTCCCCCCTCCTTCTCCTTGTCAGATATTTACCCAAAACACATTATAAAGACAAAGAAGAGCGAGCAAAATAAACAATAAGCTTGGCATTATGGACCCTGTGTCTCTCTTTCCTCTCCTGATCTCACTTCCCTTCTTTCTTCTCTTCTCTCCTCTCTCTGCTGTCGCGCAGATTGATCAACGTGTTTGTTTGTAGAATTTACTTGCGGGATAGAACGGAACACAACAAGCATACAGACATGCATACATACAGACATGGATGCACAGAGATATGCATACACACAAACACGGTGTAAACACATACATACACAAACACATGCACCAGCGGACACAGACGTGTACACACAGACACGCAGAGGGAGAAAGTAGGATAGACAGAGAGGAGGAGAGGCAGACTAACAGAGAGAGAAAGAGAGAGAGGGAGAGAATGAGAGAGAGAGACAGATAAAGGCTGAATGACTGATCTCTTGGGACCGTCTCCCCCTCGCCCTGCCTTGACTCTCCTCTCGTCTCTCTGGAGCATTAGAATGAACAGTAATTAGGCTTTGATACTCTGGCAAATGAACAGTAATTATCCTGCTATAGCGGTTCCCCTCTCTCTCTCTCTCTCTCTCTCTCTCTCTCTCTCTCTCTCTCTCTCTCTCTCTCTCTCTCTCTCTCTCTCTCTCTCTCTCTCTCTCTCTTTCTCTCTCTCTCTCTGACTCTCTCTCTGACTCTCTCTCCCTTTCTCTCTCTGCTGCTCATCTAATATTCACACCATTATTGAATGTTAAGATTAGCTCTGTGGCTGAGCGCCGCTGTGCACAAACACCATTGTGGCATGGCAACCGCCTCTTGCTGATGGAGTGGGGTGGGGGGCAGGGTGCGTGGGGTGGGGGTCTGGTGGATGGAGGAGGGGGAAAGACCTCCCCAGCCTGGCGGACCCTCAGAGGGGATTTTCTGGTTATTAGATCCCGCCAGATCATGGGCCAATTATAAAGAAAACTGTCAGTCAAGGCAAAGTGGCTACGTGATTAGCAGAAAAGGACAAAATCAGGTGAGGAGTGTGAATCTTTCTGGGGGCAGCTTTGATTTGCTAATAAGAGAGGAGAGAGGGATGAGCTGTAGCTCTGCTTTGCTCTCTTCATTTCCACTGTGACCTTAGCGCTGCGGCTCTAATCTGCGCGGCGGAGGGAGACAGAGGGGATGGCTCTCGCGGGGGTTCCGAGGCTCAGTGCTCTGAGAGTTATCACATGGGGGTCAGTCGAAGCTGCCAAAAAAACAGAGCCAACACCCCCCTGCTCTCTGCTCACTGCTCAAAGTCGGGCCAGAGGGGATGTAGTGAGTAATCAACCCTCCGTGTCCCAAATGGCACCCTATTCCCTATTTAGTACACTACCTTCGACCAGAGCCCATAGGCGTCTGGTCAAAAGTAGGCATCTGGTCATAAGTAGTGCACTACATAGGGAATAGGGTGCCATTTGGGACACCGACAGTGTTTCTTCTCCCCCGACTCGCCCGGCAATAGAGGCCAAAAGATGCTTAATTACCCTAATAGTTCTAAATAAACTTCTGTTCTGTTCCTGCCCACAAACACTCACTTAAAAACAGATATGGCACAAAGGGAGGGGGGAGTGGAGAGGTAAAAGAGGACAAGAGGAGGTAGGGAGAGTCACAGCATGTTTGAGAGCGAGAGCAGGAGAGCGGTCTTGACAGAGGTAGAGGAGACAGGCAGGCAAGCAGGCAGACGCTCACCGGTCCCTAATTTCTAAAAGCACAACCATGACAGTGTATCCTAATTTAGTGGTTGGCATAGCTGGGGCTGACATTGAGGGGCGTGGCAGGGCCTTGTTTCAGCTGTGGCTCCAGCAGGCTCCATGGCTCTGTCCCAAATGATGCCCTATTCCCTAGTGCACTACTTTTGACCAGAACCATATGGGCCCTGGTCAAAAGTAGTGCACTAAATAGGGAATAGGGTGCCATTTGGGACATACTCCAGGCTGGGGAGAGGAGAGGCCAGGGTAGCTCTGAATTGCTCTGAGGGGAGACAGGCAGTCAGCAGCCCAGCCACAGAGCAGCGGCAGTGGGGTCTATAATGAAGAAGCTCGGTGTGGGACAGCAGGCGAGGCGGCAGGGCTGACAGCTCTGGCAGGTGATGCAGGGGGCCCATGCTAATTCCTCTGCAAACCAGTGATGGATCTTGAAATCTTGACCACTCATCCCATTAGCCCCTGTCTGTGACAGGAAAATCAAGATATTAAAAAATTGGGGCAGGACTGGGAGTAGGGGGATGAGGGACGGGGGACGGGGGACACGGAGAGCCAGTCAAAGAGCCTCCTCATGCCAAACTATGGCTACAGCTCAAATGGCACCCTATTCCCTACATAGGGCCATGGAGCCCTGTTCAAAAGTGGTGCACCATATAGGGAATAGGGTGCCTTTTTGAACGCATACCCTGACTGAAGTCTCCGGCCATCTATATTTTCCTTGGCTAGCAGCAGTAAAGTCATTGATGAGTTAACCTCTGGGGTTAGGGTTAGGAGGTGATGGATACTGTGCATCAAAACGGGTCGACCAACAGAGATAACAAGCCACACGGTGAATCACCTGGCCCTTCCCAACCTCCTGTATAAAAATAGAATATGATATGACATGCTATGCAGTAAATCCCTTTGAATAGGTTACCGTATAGCTAGCTGTACAGTAGCCTATATGTTTGGCCAAATATGCCATAAGATTAATACATATGCGTTCAATCGATTACATTTTGTATTTATTGAATGCTTATGAGTGTCATCTTATGTCACATTTGGCCTAGCATATAGCCTACTTTAGCTAGCTGTTGTATTGCTTCACTTCTGTAACTTGTAAAAGAGATGAGTGAAGTGGACCTTTCTGCTGTAAATAGATTAGCTAGCTACTCAATGAATGGATTTTCCCTGCTCTCAGCTGTTCTGTGCTCTGCATCCCCACTGCTCCTAGCTTTTGCATTTCAGCACTCTGAATACACAAGTGGTTTATTAAGGCCCCTCTCTGCTGCCTTCCTGCCTGTGCTAGCTTCTCTCCTCTGCGGCTCGTTGAGGGCAAAACTCCTCCGCTATCAAGAATCCAGGTGTGTTTACCATGTATCTTTTATCTTCTGGTGTGGGTCAGGCTAAATCTTTGACAAGTTTTTCTGCAAGATATAAATGACCTAGTCTTCGGACAAATAGGAAAACTAGTCGCTAGGCGATGGCGCAGCGAGCAGAGCTACAGCCGGGTGCTCTCCCGAATCTTCTTCGCTATATATTTCTCAGGGTTGACAAATAACAGCTCGGAAGTTTCCGGGGGAAACTGAGAGGTTACGGTGACAGACAAGGAGCACAATTATCACACCATGATAAAGGAGGGCTGGTGAGAAGCGCAGCGCTCCGTTAATTACGCTCCTTTCTCTACCGGCCTCTAATGTGAGGAAAAACACGCAGTGACAAGTGTGTAAAAGAGCAAGCACTAAATTACTGTCAGGAAAAATAAACGGAGGATGACTCGGCCAGCGTGGTGATTTACGGGGGCAATTAGTCACTGCCCCATGGAGATGCTGAGGACAGCAGTGTGGCGAGGAGAGGGGAGGAAGGGACCTTGTCAGGTAGAGAGAGAGAGAGAGAGCATGGAACTGCACCCCCCTCTGATCTACCCACAGAGTTAAAGAAACAAGGGAGAAAGTAAAAGGGTGGTTTTCTGTGCTCTTGTATTGACTGACCTTTGCAGGGCAGTAGCTAGGCCCATCTCATCTCCAACATCTCTTCCTGGTTTTGAATTTAAGTGGATAGAAGCTAAGTAGAAGTTCCACCACATTTCCAAACCAGCATTTTCTGTGGTGGGGGGGGGGGGGGGGATTAGCTTTCAATTGGCAGTAAAAAGTCATTTTGGGTGTTATGTAGTTGGACATGAATATCATGATGTGGTATTGGACAGATTATCTATATCTATTTAATGTAACATCACATACTGGTATTGTCATTCATTATATTTAGTAACAGGCCTTTTACCAGTACACATAATTAATATTGAAGCATTTTCTCTTTTCAGTGGAAGACTTCAGAACACTTGAATCGCTAAACGTTTAAAATGAGCACAGTCCTACAAGCTTTACACACATCAATGGACCATAATCACAGCTAAAAGTGACACCAGCAAGACACTTCAGACTAAAGGCTTCTGGGTTTCTCAGAATGACACTTCTTCTTGATTTCTTTGTATTATATCTCCAAACAGGGGCTCAGAAACAGGGGGTTACGTTTAAAGTCGTCACATGTCCATCACTTTTCATGCTCAACGTGAAACAAGGCTTTTATCACACATTAGAATACCTGCTGTACTTTTTAGTAAAGCCATTGGGAATATGCAGAGCAGGCGATGGAGCTCATTGATATGTAATGACTGACGACAGATTGTCAAATCATTTTTGTTAATTTCACTCATTCCATTGAATCCATTGAACAAGCGTGGTGTGCCCACCTCTCCCAGAGAGAGGAGAATACTCTCTGATGTGATATTGTTCAACAAATTTGAAACTGTCCTCAGTAAGAAATTGTCACATTGTGTGATATTGTACAGAGAAGTGATGAAATGGTGCATTTGTCAAGGAAGGGAATATAAAATATGTGTTGGAGAAAGTTTTGCATTTACCAGCATCTGCACATTTCCATCATCTGCACATTTCCATCACAGTAAGATAGATGAGTGAATTAGAGCCCACTGGAATTCCACTCCTGGCTGTACACATTTAGATCTTCATCAGCCTGTACGCTCCAGATTATATGATAAGAAACCATAAAGACGAAAAAAACTGTGGAAATCTGATCAAATGTAAGGAGTAAGCCATGTATTCTTCTGTTTAGTTGTGTATCTTCAGTCATTTACTGTGAACCTTTACGTTCTGTTTAGATGTTTTGCTGTGAGTAGGACAATGCTAACTATAGAGCCCTGGCTTTTGAAAAGGTTGTAGTAATAATATACGGTACCATAAAGACAGTCTATACTCTCCGTGTTTGTCTATTTTCCTTTTTATTGAGGGAAAGATCTGTTGTGAATACAAAAACAATGGAAATCTGATCAAATGTAAGGAGTAAGCCATGTATTCTTCTGAAAGATGTTGTGAGTGATGGTCGAAGGGAGGCGGGTCCTTTCCTTCCTTGGCCAGCAGTTCCAGTAGACCGGGCCGGGGATACTGAGTAGATCAGTGAGGTTGGGCCACATTACCATTTCCAGGTCAGTAGACTTGATCATGCTTGGTTACAGCTGTCTTGCCCATAAATATTGACAGAGGTGCCATAAGACAGGACTGCAAGGAGCAGTAGCCGAAGTGGTGGAGGAGGTGGAATAGGTGGGAGGGACCATAAGTACGTCTTCGTCCAGTAGACATCAGTAGAGTGTTCACCACATGCACACACACACACACACACACACACACTTCATTGCATCATTAACTTCTTCTACGGTGCTATAAGCGTCAGGACATCAAGCTTCCCTCCTCAAACTGTCATCTATGTCTACATCCCAAATGGCACCCTATTCGCTGTATAGTGCACTACTTTTGACCAAGGCCCGTAGGTTGCCATTTGGGACACAGACCATGTCTTTCCACTGAACTGGAACACAAAGAAACGAGGGATGAGGAGGAAGAGAGAAACAATATAAACAGCTGGTGGAGTCGAGAGGTTTATGGTGTAGAGGAACCCTGGCAATGAAATATAAAAACTGTTTCGTAACTTAGGCAGCTAACTGTGTTACCTTCAGCAGACAGACTGTGGCTGGTCAAGGGCATCTTTTCTTGTGGTTGATGCAGGTCAATACATACATGACAAACACTCTCACATCTTATTTTTTATCTTTAGCAGCACCCTCTCCTCTCCTCTCATCCCCCTCTCCTCTCACCCCCTCTCCCGTCCTCCTCTACAACCACAGCCATTCCCAGATCTCTGCTTGTTGGGGAGATATTTTTCACAACAGACATTTTTAAGTCAGTTCAGTGCAGAGCTGTCAACACACACTGACATTTACAATCAATATTAGTAAAAAACAACCATAGTTTATCCTCTCCCTATAAGCTGTGCTTTGTCAATATATCACTGTGTTAGGTTGTGTATCTTCAGTCATTTACTGTGAAACTTTATGTTCTGTTTAGATTGTTTGCTCTTAGAAGGGCAACGATAACTATAGAGCCCTGGCCCTTGAAAAGGTTGTAGTGCTTCTCATTATGACTGTAATATTTATTATGCATATGTAAATGTATACTACATACATATACATGTACTAAAAAAATGGCAACCTAAATAGGATCCCCAATCAGAGACAACGATAAACAGCTGCCTCTGATTGGGAACCAATTCAGGCCACCATAGACCTACAATATGCCTAGACTTACAAACAACCCTAGACATACAAAAACCCTAGAAAATACAAAAACACGCATACCCACCCTTGTCACACACTGACCTGACCAAAATAATACAAAAAACATAGATAACTAAGGTCAGGGCGTGACAGTACCCCCCCCCCCCCCCAAAGGTGTGGACTCCCGACCGCAAACCTGAACTTATAGGGGAGGGTCCGGGTGGGCATCTACCCTCGGTGGCGGCTCTGGTTCTGGACGCCGCCCCCCATCTTTACACTGGTCCCTCCGCCTTTGTAGAGCTGAGCCGTGGCTCATCGCCGGAGACCCCGGACTGGGGATCGTCGCCGGAGGCTCTGGACTGGGTACTGTCGCCGGAGGCTCTGGACTGGGTACTGTCGCCGGAGGCTCTGGACTGGGTACTGTCGCCGGAAGCTCTGGACTGGGTACTGTCGCCGGAAGCTCTGGACTGGGTACTGTCGCCGGAAGCTCTGGACTGGGTACTGTCGCCAGAAGCTCTGGACTGGGTACTGTCGCCAGAAGCTCTGGACTGGGTACTGTCGCCGGAAGCTCTGGACTGTAGAAGCGTACTGGAAGCCTGATGTGGTGGTGCTGGAACTGGTGGTACCGGGCTGAGGACACGCACCTCAAGGCGAGTGCGGGGAGGAGGAACAGGACATACTGGACTCTGGATGCGCACTGGAGGCCTGATGCGTGGTGCCGGAACTGGTGGTACTGGGCTGGGGACACGCACCTCAGGGCTAGTGCGGAGAGGAGGCACAGGACGTACTGGACTGTGGAGGCGCATTGGAGATCTGCAGTGTAGAGCTGACAATGCGACAATTCTACCTGCTTCCATGGCAGAGTCTTGTCCCCTCTTGCCAGTACCTCCTACCAGGTCCAGGATTTCCTCCACTCATCTCTCTCCCGGGTCCTCCTCATTCACAAGCTGCTTGGTCCTTTTATGGTGGGTTCTTCTGTCACGTTCGTTGTATTGAGGAGACCAAGGCGCAGCGTGATATGAATACATTCTTCTTTTAATGAAGAAAAATACTAAACAAACTAACAAAGTAACAAAAACGAACGTGACGCTATATAGAACGAGTGCACAGGCAACTACACATAGACAAGAACTCACAAAACCAAAAAGGAAATGGTTGGGAACCAATTCAGGCCACCATATACCTACAATATGCCTAGACTTACAAACATCCCTAGACATACAAAAACCCTAGAAAATACAAAAACACGCATACCCACCCTTGTCACACACTGACCTGACCAAAATAATACAGAAAACATAGATAACTAAGGTCAGGGCGTGACAACTAGGCCAGTGGCATGGTATAAAATGTTACCTTCAGTTGTTCAGTTCCTTTCATTATTGGCCTTGTTTCAGAGTAGAATTGCTTGAATTGCTTTAATTTTAGTCAATATAAGAGCATGTTCTAAAGGAATCAAACACAGCTAAGACAACTGGCTGCATTGATGTTGACTGGTGTCCAGGGAAAAGTCTTTGTAGCTATTCCAATACCAACATGTTTTTCTGTGTATTTACATTTTTGTCAGTGTTTCAGTATTGCATTGTGATTGGTACTAAAAAGGAAGGTGTTAGTTAAACCACTTTTTAGATTTACATTTTACACAGTGAAAACAGTGTGGATGAAATGATGTGTTTAATGTTTGGAGGGGAAAATGTGACTAAGTCAGTCATGATTCGATTAGTTTAAATATTGATTAATTTGCTTATTATTTATGATTTAATTCCTTTCTTTGTAGTATATTATATAAAACAGGCCGTATTAAACCAAGCCCACTTACTGTACCAAGTTTGATTATAAGCAATAGAGAGCCACTGCACTGAGAACAGGAGGTATAAAGAAGGCCCATGAATCAATCAGGCTAATGGGGGAAGGCCAAAAGTAATAAATAATACAATAACAAGCCTAACTAATGAGCCGTTGCCATGGTGAGACGTCTCACAGCAATATAGTCCCCTCGTACCAAACCCCACTAATAATCTCAGGGAGCTTCTCCTCAGCCACCTCGCCGTGCTGTGTTCTCTGGATGATGAAACGTTGCCATAAGGCAACACCTGTGCAATTAAATCCTCAGAATTCTTTTCTCACGTTACATTAATTTCAGGCCTTTTGTAAAGGCACAGCGATGAGCGCACTAATAATGTGGTCTACTTGACTCTGCGTCTCACTGAAACAGGGCGTCTAATTAGGTAAAGGTAATTAATTAGAGATAAACGGAGCTAATCAGGGTATGTTAGCACTCCTCTCTTCTCTTCTGTTCTCTTGGCATTAAGACACCACCAAGGTCTCCTGCTCTCTCATTGGCTGGCCCAGTGGCCCTGTCATCTGTGGAAAAGAACCTGAAAAATACATGTTTTTAATAGAAGCACTGCTTGAATCCCCAATGGCACCCTGTTCCCTATATAGTGCACTACTTTGACCAGAGTCCTATAGGAAATAGGGTGCCATTTGGGACACACACACTCAGATCTGTAGGAGGAAGAGAGGAGACACCCCTTTGCTTTCGTTGAGATCAAGTTCTCTTTCTTGTTAACTTAATTATTTGTTTGTATGTCATTCTGAGGACAGACGCTGGAGACGAGAAGCAAGTACAGGGAGTGAAACATTTAATGAAACATGGACAGGAACAGAATACGAACAGTGTCTGGACAGGGGAAAACAAAACGACAATAATGCTGACACAGGGATCTAACCGAGGAACAGACAGATATAGGAGAGGCAATCAACATAGTAATGGGGTCCAGGTGAGTCCAATGAGCGCTGATGTGCGTAATGATGGTGACAGGTATGCGTAATGATGGGCAGCCTGGCGCCCTCGAGCACCAGAGAGAAGGAGCAGGAGCAGGCGTGACAGTACCCCCCCCCCCCCCCCCCCTTTAGGGGATCCACCCGGCGTCCCACCTGGATGAGCCTGACGGGCCGGCTGAGGCGTAGAAGCCTGACGAGCCGGCTGACACATGGGAGCCCAACGAGCCGGCTGAGGCGAGGGAGCCTGACGATCTTGCTGAGGTGTGACAGCCTGACGAGCCGGCTAAGGCGTGGGAGCCTGACGAACCGGTTGAGGCATGACGTGGGATGTGAGCCTGATGAGCCGGCTGAGGTGTGGGAGACCGACGAGCCCGGCTGAGTCATGACGTGGGATGGGTGCCTGCCGAGCCAACCGATGTCGAAAGCCCAACGAGCCAGCTGAGGCACCCCCGGTTCCAACGGCAGCGGCACCCGGACCCGACGTCACCAACAAAACAAAAAACCTCCCTTATGCTTCAGATATTGGTGTCAGCATTCTGTGAGGACAGACGCTGGAGACGAGAAGCAAGTACAGGGAGTGAACTTTTAATGAAACACGGACAAGAACAGAATACGGACAGCGTCTGGACAGGGGAAAACAAAACGACAATAATGCTGACACAGGGATCTAACCGAGGAACAGACAGATATAGCAGGGGCAATCAACAAGGTAATGGAGTCCAGGTGAGTCCAATGAGCGCTGATGCACGTAATGATGGTGACAGGTATGCGCAATGATGGGCAGTCTGGCACCCTTGAGCGCCAGAGAGGAGGGGCGGGAGTATGTGTGACAGTCATTGTAGGGCACCCGCTTCTTTAAGGGTAAGCACAATTCCTTTTATATCTACAGTACTGTATCAGCTACTGTACTGTATGTTAAAATTCAGTATGAATGCAATTTGGAAATAGCAGTTGGGATCCACATTAATCAAACATTTGAGATTTAAAATAACTTCTAACAGGAAAGCTTCAGTGCATCAGTAAAACTGGAATGTGATACAATGGTAATAAAAAGGATAAAAGCAAACTGAGCAGGCTCCAACATTTCCCCTCACCATTAATTGGCAGTATGATTTTGCGGGGACTGTAGATGCGGTGCAATGTTTAACACAGCATCACATTAACAGGGTATGGCTATGAATCTGTGTCTGTGAGTGTTTCATACCCCCATCGTTTCATGAAGAATACATTATACCCCTACGCACCGTATATTCAGCTTGCTATCATTTCACTTCTAATTATAAAACAGTCTGAGTTACGAGAGGAGCCTAAAATACACACACACACGCACGCACGCACGCACGCACGCACGCACGCACGCACGCACGCACGCACGCACGCACACACACACACACACACACACACACACACACACACACACACACACACACACACACACACACACACACACACACACACACACACACACACACACACACATTGCTGTTCCAGTAGTGTTGATACCCGGATGATGTTGTACCAGTAGGAAGGCCTCTCTCTTCTTCTGCTGCACGCCACTGTACCTATCATGTCCAATTGTCCCAATTTGATTATCCAAGTCTCCACAGAGGTAGTGGGAACAGATAGAAAACAACAAGTTAATGGTTATCGTAATGAATGTTGACTTTGTGTTGCAACATAATGAAAATAAAGCGGAACAGAAAATGAAAATAGAACGAGAAAGTGTTAGAATAATTATTAATGATAGAGGGAATAAGAAGGAGTGGATTGTTGGGATGCTGCTGTCTCCTCTCCTCTCCTCTCCTCTCCTCTCCTCTCCTCTCCTCTCCTCTCCTCTCCTCTCCTCTCCTCTCCTCTCCTCTCCTCTCCTCTCCTCTCCTTCTCCTCTCCTCTCGTCTCCTCTCCTCTCCTCTCCTCTCCTCTCCTCTCGGTACACTAGGGAGTGTTCAGCCTGCTACAAGGAGTCAGGGTTGCTCCCTCGGCACTCATCATTAGACAGGGTTTTACTAGCGACAAGCAGGCTACTTGGCTGTCATTGGGATTGTTTGAAGATAATATGTTTCTGTAGCGTACTCAAGGGAGACCCGCCGCATCAGGAAACAGAAAAAACCCAGGCAGATCACCGCTTGACACTGCTGTTATGCATTTGTCAATATTAAGGCTAATAGATGAGGGCCCGGCTGGCTGCATGTGTAAATTGGCCGCTTGCCGACTGCTAGCCGCCCCCAAATGTTACTTGACCTCTAACCCCTCTTGTCAGTCTCTCCCTGACCTTGTGCTTGCTAATTAAAGTGGAGTGTATTATGGTATTATTTCTTAGGTGAACAATGTGTGTGTATTGGGCTGGAAATGTTTTACATGGTGGGGTTGGAGTACAGTCTTGTCTTGTAGCTGTATGTAATGTAGCTCAGGAACAGTGGAATGTAAAAACATGGGTTTGTAATGTTTAGAATACAGTATGTATGAAGCTTGTACTGTTTCATATAATGAAGTCTGACTTTAGCATTGATGCATTTGTAATGATTTTATTAAGACATAGCTCATTTAATACCACCCACTGAGATGTACAGTGATGTAGCTGGATGAGCTGTAAAGTAGTACTAATGGGGGAATAAAAGCACAATATCAAATAAAATAACTTAAGTATAACGATGGCAGAATCTAGAGGGAGCCCCTACGCAGCTGCATAAAAAGCCTAACGTCTGTAGCCTACATTGATGTAAAGTAGACCGTCGGAGACAGCAGTAGTGAGCAGTGAAATGGGGCCTAGCCTGGTGTCTGACTATGTCGTTGTGTGGACATGATGGACTGTCAGAAGGAGAGCGTGGCCCATAATGCTGCCATCACCAGTCCAAAGTGCAGAGTGTTTCAGCAGAAGCAGCAGCAGCGTTTACAATTGAAATGAGACAGAATGGAGGCAGAGGAAGAGTCCCAAATAGCACCCTATTCCCTTTATACTGCACTGCTTTTGCCCAAGGCCCATATGAACTATAATAGGAAATAGGGTGCCATATGGGATGCAGACATCCTCATTATGCTGCTTCCCTGAGGGCCATGTGGCTGTGGCCAGCCTGAGTCTCCGCTGCTGCGTCAGATGAGGAGGAGGAGGAGGAGGAGGAAGAGACAAGTGCATCCTCTCAGTGCTACAAAGAGACAGGGTTGGTACAGTTAATAGACAGGGTGCTAGAACAACAAGCAAATCTCAAATGAGATGAAAAAATACACACACACAGACACAAGCAGTGGATAATATTAATATGTTTTCTCTTATTGATGTCTGTATGATGTTGGTGTTCCATTTTTCTTTTGCTCACCACAGGCAAAACAGGCAGACATGATGGCAACATGGGCCACATCTGATTCCCTACCGTTAGAGGAGAAGAGAGAGGAGGAAAGGAGAGGAGAGGAGAGAGGAGTAGAGTAGAGAGGGGTGGATAGAAGATAGGAGAGAGAAAGGAAAAGAGAGGAGAGGAAAAAAGAGGAGAGATGGGGATGGATGGATGACGGGTGGTGGTGTGAGACAGCATTGCAGCACTCGGCCACGTGTCCAAAAGTATCTGCGTCAGTGGTGCTGATTGCGAGGCACCCGCTGGCGCTGTTTAGATAGTTTGACTACATTAAGATCTCTTCCAGACGGCTCTTACTGGTGCCATTAGACGAGGCTGAAGATGAAAGGTGTTCGGTGTATTTTTAAAATTGTTGATTTTCCGTGTAATGATAGCTCGTGCAATTAAGCACTGGCTTCAGGCTCAGCATGTCCTTGTGTGAAAAATATCAATGATATACAGTATGTGCATGCGTGTGAAAGTGTGTGTGTGTGCGTGTGTGAGTATGTGTGCCTGCATGCATAAATACTCTCAGATTGATTTTCTACGTAGGAAATTAGTACGTTCATAGCATACACTGCACAGGTTTATTTTATTAACAGCGTTTTGACAGTTCTTGAATTTAATTACTACATTTTTATTCATAGAATTTTATGGCACAGAAATTCCATTTGTACATTTTCTTTGAACATGTTATTCCAAAAATGAAAGCCTTTATCTCACAAAGATCTGTAATGATCTTAAAATATTATAGTCACAAAGAAATACTATTTAATATGAAATACAAAGAAATCCTATCAAAGTTTAGACATTAGTGATAGTTGAACACTAATTGTTCGGTAGTTCTGTAAAGCAATCCTTATGCTGGAAGTGTCCACATACTGTACTTAAATGTCAGTGTCATACAGTATGCCCTCATGGCATTTATTGAATAAAAAAACTTACTGACATCAACTATTTCACCTTGGGTAGAACCATTTTCTTTGTTTTCTAGTGTATGGTTTTCATGGTATGGATGATATGATACGTTAGTGTGTGTGTGTATGTGTGTGTGTGTGTGTGTGTGTTTGTTTTACTGCAGGGCTATAGGGTAGATTGTCAAAAGGTCTGAAATTGCCATGAGAGTAATTGCTGTTCCATGACATTCACTTCTGCTAAGTGTAATCACTTTAAATAATGTCAGTGACATCTTGTGAAGTATTTGGTGGAAGAAAATACACTATGTAGGGCAGGCATCATAGTGTGTGATCCTGACTGTCTGCCTTATCCTCCCTTTCATAAGAGATGAACAGCCCGGGGTGGTAGGGTTGTGGTGGGGGCTCCTGTGTGTGTGCATGCAGGGGGTGGGCAGTGGGTACGTAGGGGGTGGTTTCGCCTCAAATGGTAAGCAGGATTTTAACAGTTACAGCTCCAACGTTCTGCCCAGAAGACAAAAGTGACTGATGATTAGCTTAATATTTGTTGCACAATGCACCATAGGGCTGAACGCTGTGAACATTTATTGCTAGTGCCAGACTCTTTCAGAAAGCATTTCATCACACCAACTCTGGCCCTGTGAAATCCCTTGTAATTTTACTAGCAGTCACACAGTGTGTTTATTAGGGAAAAAGAGAGACTATATCTTATTGCAACAGCTGCCTGATGTGCTCGTTCCATTCATACCTCGAGGCATAGTGCTGGAAATTTCGGCGTGAACTTTCAACACTTAAATGCTAAAAAGCGACTGATTTGGGATGATAATAAGGGCCTTAATAAAAGCAGATTTCTTTGCAATGGTTTGGAGGAGTCGTCCTATCGTATCACACTCTGGCTGCCGTAATGCAATGTGAGCGGACAGCTTCGTGGGAAAAAAAATGTGAGGAAGGATAGAAGGGTAGAGATACTGAAGGATAACACAATGCGCAATCCTCCTCACTGGCTGAGAGGGAAACATGTCTATCAGTGTTGCTATGTATCATGGTGAGAGAGAGGAGAGGGGAGCAGGAGACTAGAGCAGTAACAGGAGACAAGGAGAGAGGGTGGGAAGGAGAGAGGGAGAGACAGTAAGTTTATCTGGCAGAGTGAGGATCGAGGCGAGGGGGGGCTTGACGGTGTAAAAATGGAGCTGACCCTTTAGCCCTCTAAGAACCACAAATGGACGGAGGCGTTAAACAGGACAGGCCTGGAGTTGGAGACCGACCTGCTCAAGGTTGTCAGCAGCCAGGGTCAACCTTCCCCCAGCCCCCCATGAATACTGTAAACAAGCTGCTGCCTGGCTGGGTGGAAGAAGAAGCAGCCTAAAGAGCCAGGAGCAGGGTTCCTCCA
The DNA here is from genome assembly GCF_045679555.1 of Salvelinus alpinus. Taxonomy (NCBI): domain Eukaryota; kingdom Metazoa; phylum Chordata; class Actinopteri; order Salmoniformes; family Salmonidae; genus Salvelinus; species Salvelinus alpinus. The sequence goes on along the minus strand of NC_092101.1, from coordinate 32,171,595 downwards.
TGGTAATTCTCAGCCTCTATTGTCATGGTGAATTGGCCTTGGATGGTTGAGGACATATCCAAAATGGCACCCTATTTCCTATGTAGTGCACTACTTTTGACCAGAACCCTATATAGGTGAATAGGGAGCCATTTGAGACACAGCTCTGGATTGCCTTGCAGGAAGGGAATGCTCCTCTTGTCATCATGAGACTAACAGAGCTTACAGGCATCCCCTCCCTCCCTCTAACAGGGAGGGAATGAACACACAAAACGCTGAGCGATCATGGTAATGATATGGTAATTACTGATGTGGCTACAGTCTAATTAGTGTCCTCTTAATGAAAGTGATACTAATGCTCTCACAATAGAGTGATAATATATATTGGGAAACAGACAAAGGATGCGATGTAGACGAAGCATGATTTTAAAATACTTTTAAAGACATAGATGAAAAGGGTATAGATATACCTTTTCCTAGTAGAGTAGAGTCTGTATTATCCCAAGGAGCAATTCATTTAGTAGGAAATGTAAAAAACCACAATGAACACTTGACATTAATATACACCAAAACCAGTATGTACAGCAATATGTACACAGTACACAATAATACTACAGCTTGTTGAGGAAGCTGAAAACAGATGTGATGAAGGAGTGTAAACCTGTTCGTTTTAAACTTAGGGAGCTTGTATCTGCGTTCTGAAGGAAGCATCGTCAATTCATCAAACAAGGGATGCTGGGAGTCCCTCAGAATGGATTGCACCTGATACAGGTCTGATACAAGGTCCGTTAAGTTTATACCAATGATCCTGCTACTTTGTTTCACAATGTTACCTAACCCATTCATAGATGCTAACTAGCGCCTATTGACGATAGTATCTTCTGGCCAGGGGAGTTTTGTTAAGAGCCCCGACACTTGTTCTGAATGCTAAAACGCATCGCTTGCGGTACGGTTTTGGAAACATAAGTAACATATCTTCCATATCAACAATAAATAATTTTCTAAAAACGAAAGGTTAAATTACTACACACTTTTATAGGGTTAGGGTTCCCACACGGCCATATTTCCAGGATACAGTGCTTGTTTACAGAAAACAGATGGAAGACAGAGGCGTACCTGTGCGAATTAGCTATCTGCATCTCTGAACACCTGTGTGTTAACGGAAGACGTGTTGTCACTGAAAAATACTGTTGGCTGCAACTGTGTTAAAACCGTTAAAACAGTGTACAGTAAGTGTGTATTTTGCATTTAAAATTATTTGTGTTTCTAGAACCGTTCTGCGATTGAGAATCAATCCACGTTTAGGTGGAATATTTGGCAGTTTTTTTCTGCAGAGCCAATTCGCCTCTAAACAGAACCTGTAAGGCCCTTACCCTTAGACTATAAGGAATTACGTTAGGCTCCTTTAGTCAATTATTTGGCTAAATGTTACCCAGCCTATTCTTACCCTTTAAGTTAAGATTATCAAAATAGCAGATCATATTGAATGTTAAAATGGATTCAGTGAACGCTCCGTAAACGATGGTCATCAGCGTCCTTTAAACCCTGAAACTCAGGACTTTCCTCAGTAATAACAGGCTGGTTTCCCTTTGCACAGATAGCATCCACATTGACCTCAAAACTCAGTTTGCTGTCAAGGAAAGTGCCAAGGTATTTGTATTGATCAGCGATCTCCACTGGCTCAGCATCAATCAGCGTCTGCATTGGTGGCAGAGGGCTCCTCCGGAAATCAATAGCCATATCCTTGGTTTTCTTGAAATTAAGTTTTAAATAGGAGCGGTCACACCACCCAACAGACTCCTCCACCACTGGGCCATGGCTCACCTCCTCATCCTGTAAAATACACACAATAACAGAGTCATCTACAAACTTAATGATATGTCTAGAGTCATGGTTACTCTGACAATCATTAGTGTACAGTAGAAAAAACAGAGGGTGAACCAGTGGAGGAGGATATTGATTTGGATAGGGAACTGTTGACTCTCACCCTTTGAGTTCTGTTGGCTGAAAAGTCAATCAACCAGCTAGCTGACTATGTTAAAATCAAGATCCAAATTGGACAAAAAAGCTGAACAGAACTGTATTGTTGTCCTTGACATATACCTGTCATTACAAGTTCTTTGGCGATTGCTATTGGTCTAGCCAGCAGGGTTATGTACAGTTGAAGTCGGAAGTTTACATACAACTCAGCCAAAAATATTTAAACTCAGTTTTTCACAATTCCTGACATTTAATCCTAGTAAAAATTCCCTGTCTCAAGTCATTTAGGATCACCACTTTATTTTAAGAATGTGAAATGTCAGAATAATAGTAGAGAGAATGATTTATTTAAGCTTTTATTTCTTTCATCACATTCCCAGTGGGTCAGAAGTTTACATACACTCAATTAGTATTTGGTAGCATTGCCTTTAAATTGTTTAATTTGGGTCAAACGTTTTGGGTAGCCTTCCACAAGCTTCCCACAATAAGGCGGGTGAATTTTGGTCCATTCCTCCTGACAGAGCTGGTGTAACTGAGTCAGGTTTGTAGGCCTCCTTGCTCACACACGCTGTTTTAGTTCTGCCCACAAATTTTCTATGAGATTAAGGTCAGGGCTTTGTGATGGCCACTCCAATACCTTAACTTTGTTGTCCTTAAGCCATTTTGCCACAACTTTGGGAGTATGCTTGGGGTCATTGTCCATTTGGAAGACCCATTTGCGACCAAGCTTTAACTTCCTGACTGATGTCTTGAGATGTTGCTTCAATATATCCACATAATCTTCCTGCCTCATGATGTCATCTATTTTGTGAGTGTACCAGTGCACCACCTCCTGCAGCAAAGCACCCCCACAACATGATGCTGCCACCCCCGTGCTTCACGGTTGGGATGGTGTTCTTCGGCTTGCAAGCATCCCCCTTTTTCCTCCAAACATAACGATGGTCATTATGGCTAAACAGTTCTATTTTTGTTTCATCAGACCAGAGGACATTTCTCCAAAAAGTACGATCTTTGTCCCCATGTGCAGTTGCAAACCGTAGTCTGGCTTTATTATGGCGGTTTTGGAGCAGTGCTGAGCGGCCTTTCAGGTTATGTCGATATAGGACTCGTTTTACTGTGGATATAGATACTTTTGTACCTGTTTCCTCCAGCATCTTCACAAGGTCCTTTGCTGTTGTTCTGGGATTGATTTGCACTTTTCGCACCAAAGTACGTGAGAGAAAAATGAGAGAGAAAAATGAGAGAGAAAGGATAGAATGAGAGAAAAATAGAGGAGAGAGCGGGAGAGAGGGAGATAGGCAGAGAGAGAAAGTGAGAGAGAAGGAGAGAAAGGAAGAGAGAAAGAGAGAGCGAGAAAGAGAGAAAAATAAAGAGAGAGAAAAAAATATAGGAGAGAGCGAGAGCAGGATAAAGAGAGAGAGAGAGAGAGAGAGAGAGAGAGAGAGAGAGAGAGAGTGCAAGGCAGAGAAAGAAAGGAAGGAAGGGAGAGAGAGAAAGGAGAGAGGGGGGGGGGTAAAGGAGGGAGAACAGGAAACCGCCAGCAGTGTCATACGCTTCTCCCATTATTATTATTTCTGATGCATTTCATTTCCCCAGTTTTAACTTTGAAGACAATCTTTGGGGAAAATTTAAATAAGCGTTCTCTTCTGCCCTGCTTTCCCTTTCTCGTACAGACGGAAACTTAACTAATTAGCCTCATACCTATAGGCACACTTTTTTCATTTTCCCACATTTTTTTCTCCTTCTCCATGATATTATAAAGGAGGCTTTGGCTCTCGCTGACTCCCACTCTCTCTGCCCTGTCCCTTTCTTTACCCTCCTCTGTTGTCTTGTGCCATTGGCACTTTCTTTTTTTTATTCATGCAAATTGGTGCTGAGTGCTTTTTACCAGCATCCTCCCATCCTATTAGTGGTTGCGGACCACGGAGGGCCCTGTTCTACACTCAAGGAGGCTGATGTAGACAGGCCAGCATACCGTATCCCTTTACCTTGGTGCTCTCTCTCTATCTAGCACCATGCCTCCACAGCTCCCCCGTCTCGTTAATAAGAGGAGGTAGCATCCCGGCTCTACTGTTCTGCAGGAGTTCAAAGTTACACACAAATCCTGCTGTCATACTGAAGTTAAGCTTGGGACCTTTTAAAATGCATTTGTGAAATCAATAGGGTTGTCCCTAGTGATGTTTCCCCCCCGCCTCTTTCTTTCAACAACCCACTGCCACCCTCCACCCCATCCTTCTATGAACTTGTCACAATTTCCTTTAAGAATACCGCAGTGATAACCTGCAGCGAAATGATGCAGACTAAAGAGTCTGTTTTACATAGCCAAAGGGCCCAATGCAAGGTTCTCCCCATCACGTTAACGGATGGTTATTCCCAACAATATGCTAAGTACTGTCACCTGGGAACGCCTTAAAAGGAAGTAGATTTGTATATTGAAACACTTGGGAAGTCATTATTTACAGAAGTTTCATGACATGTTTATATACCGTTGGATCCAAAAAGGTATCCTACCAATATATCATACAATCCATTGGTAAATGTTGCCTTAGATTATGTGCCTTCTTCTAAGGCTAGTAGCTCCTTTGTATTGCTGATGCCAGGTCACTGACCTCCTCCCTATAAGCTGTCATTGTCATCGGTGATTAGGCCTACCACCGTTGTGTCGTCAGCAAACTTAATGATGGTTTTGGAGTCAGGGAGTTTAGGAGGGGACTCAGGGAGTTTAGGAGGGGACTAAGCCGCACCCCTGAGTGGCCCCCGTATTGTGGCCCGTCAGGAAGTCCAGGATCCAGTTCCAGAGGGAGATGTTCAGTCCCAGGGTCCTGAGCTTTGTGATGAGCTTGGAGGGCACTATGGTGTTGTACGCTGAGCTGTAGTCAATGATCAACATTCTCACATTTGGAGTTCCTCTTATCCAGGTGGGAGAGGGCAGTGTGGAGTGCAATAGAGATTTCGTCTGTTGGGGCGGTATGCGAATTGGAGTGGATCCAGGGTGTCTGGGCTGATGGTGTTGATGTGAGCCATGACCAGACTTCCAAAGCATTTAATGTCTACAGATGTGAGTGCTATGGGTACCAGTCTTTTAAACAGGTTACCTTGGCGTTCTTGGGCACAGGAACTATGGTGGTCTGCTTGAAAGGTATTACAGACAGGGAGAGGTGGAGACTTGACCTAAAGACTTGAAACTTTGTATGTAGGTGTCTTTCCTCATGCTGAACAGATTTGCCTCAATGACCCTTAAGGTTTGTCAGGATATATTTTCCTTAACCTTTCACGAGTCACAAACCCGGATCCGGGATCCCCCCCATCAAAAAAGCTGACTAGCATAGCCTAGCCTAAAGCGACAGGGATATCATATAATCAAATGTTCATGAAATCACAAGTCCAAGACACCAAATGAAAGATACAGATCTTGTGAATCCAGCCATCATTTCCGATTTTTTAAATGTTTTACAGGGAAGACAAAATATGTATTTCTATTAGCTAACCACCATAGCAAAAGACACAACTTTTTTTTGTCCACCATTTTTTTACTCCATCAGTAGCTATCACTAATTCGACTAAATAAAGATATATATAGCCACTAACCAAGAAACAACTTCATAAGATGACAGTCTGATAACATATTTATGGTATAGGATATGTTTTTTTAGAAAAATGTGAATTTTTCAGGTATAAATCACAGTTGTACATTGCAGCTGCAATCTGAAATAGCGTTGGAAGCAGCCGGAATAATTACAGAGACCGACGTCAATTACCAAAATACTCATCCTAAAACATTTCTGAAAAATACACAGCCTACAGCAATCGAAAGACACAGATCTTGTGAATCCAGACAATATTTCAGATTTTCTAAGTGTTTTACAGGGAAGACACAATATGTAAATCTATTAGCTAACCACGATAGCAAAAGACACAACTTTTTTTCTCCACCATTTTTTCCCTGCATCAGTAGCTTTCACTAATTCGACTAAATAAAGATATATATAGCCACTAACCAAGAAAGAACTTCATAAGATGACAGTCTGATAACATATTTATGGTATAGGATATGTTTTTTTAGAAGAATTTGTATTTTTCAGGTATAAATCACAGTTGTACATTGCAGCTGCAATCTGAAATAGCGTTGGAAGCAGCCGGAATAATTACAGAGACCGACGTCAATTACCAAAATACTCATCCTAAAACATTTCTGAAAAATACACAGCCTACAGCAATCGAAAGACACAGATCTTGTGAATCCAGACAATATTTCAGGTTTTCTAAGTGTTTTACAGCGAAAACACAATATATCGTTATATTAGCATACCACATGAGCTAACATCACCCCAGCATTGAATCAATGCAAAAGGGGTGATAACGTTATCGCCACCAAAATATATTAATTTTTTCACTAACCTTCTCAGAATTCTTCAGATGACAGTCCTGTAACATCATATTACACAATGCATATAGAGTTTGTTCGAAAATGTGCATATTTAGCATCACAAATCGTGGTTATACAATGAGAAAAGTAGCTAAACTGGGCAGAAAATGTCGTGCGCCATCTTGGAGAGTGACTTAGTCTAATCATTAAATAATCATAAACTTGACTAAAAAATACAGCGTGGACAGCATTTGAAAGACAAATTAGTTCTTAATGCAATCGCTGAATTACATTTTTAAAATTAACCTTACTGCGCAATACAAGTTGCGCCAAAGCGAAGCTACCCAAAAAAAATGGCAGCTTATTGGCAGCTTATTAACATTGGCAGCTTATTAACATTTTTCAACAGAACAACGATTTATCAGCATAAATAGTTCTTACTATTAGCTGAGCTTCCATCAGAATCTTGGGCAATGTGTCCTTTCTCCGGTCTAATCGTCTTTTGGTCGAAAGATGTCCTCTTGTCCTGTCGAAATGGCCACTAACGTTCGGCATGTACAGGGAAAGTGTCCAACTCTTGAAAGTGCGTCACAAAGAAATGCCAGAAAATCGCAATAAACTGATATAAACTGAAATAATTCGGTTCAAAATAACAAGATTATGATGTCTTTAAAGCTTATATCGAATAAAAACATGACCGGAATTATCTAAGGAGCTAAAACCAGAGCTTCCACAACGATACGCAAAGCTCCTCTTTGCGCCCGAGCGAAGATCCAAAAGATTGGCCACCGTGATTCCAATCAATTTATAACCTTTGGGAACTATGCAGAGACTCCATTTCAAGTCTCCCTATTCGCTGACACCCAGGGGAAGGCGTATGCAGTGCATCTCAACCAATAGAGGACAGGCAAATTAATACACAGGTCTCAGAACAGCCAGTACAATTCTGAATTCTGACATACACATAGGACAATTGCTCTAAGTCGAGTTCTGTTTCACCCACAGACATAATTCAAACGGTTTTAGAAACTAGAGAGTGTTTTCTATCCAATAGTAATAATAATATGCATATTGTACGAGCAAGAATTGAGTACGAGGCAGTTTAATTTGGAGACGAATTTGGACTATGTCGAAATGGCACCCCCCTAGTGGCAAGAATTAATCTTGGACATTTTTAGAAAGACTTCTTCTCATGAACCGTAAGTCCAAATAACACATACCATATGGTATGTAGGCCCATTGTACATCTCTTAACTTAGTTTGAGAAAAGCTAACACCATGCGCAGACCGGACAGACGCGTGCGCAATCGTGCTCCATCGTGCTCCATCGTGCGCCATTGTGAGCAAATAGATTTTGTCCCCCCACACCAAACATGATCACAACATGCAGGTTGAAATATCAAAACTAACTCTGAACCAGTTGTATTAATTTGGGGACAGGTCGAAAAGCATTAAACATTTATGGCAATTTAGCTAGCTAGCTTGCAGTTTCTAGCTAATTTGTCCTGGGATATAAATGTTGAGTTGTTATTTTACCTGAAATGCACAAGGTCCTCTACTCCGACAATTAATCTACACATAAAACGGTTAACCGAATCGTTTCTAGTCATCTCTCCTCCTTCCAGGCTTTTTCTTCTTGGGACTTTATATGGCAATGGGCATCTAACTTTCATAGTATTACCACGACCGACCGCCCGACCGACCGACCGACCTCAGTTCATCTTTCAATCACCCACATGGGTATAACCAATGAGGAGATGGCACGTGGGTACCTGCTTCTATAAACCAATGAGGAGATGGGAGAGGCAGGACTTGGACCACGTTCAGCGTCACAAATAGAACTGACTTCTATTTTAGCGCTTGGCAACGCAGACGCTCATTGGCGCACACGAGCAGTGTGGGTGCAATGATTGAATAACATGTATGTGTACATTTATTTTGCAACGCTCGCGCACACAACGCGAGTGGTGTGGTCAGCATGTAAGAGATTGGTTAAAGAACAACTATCCCTAAAAAACAACTAATCCCTTTGAAAACAGCCTATGTGTCATTAATATGAGCCAGAAACATTTATTCTAGTGTCAAAATGTACTACTAAGTGTAAATAGGAAAACATTTGTCATGAAGTCAGTCTCATCTGTCAAAATGGGTGGGTGTAGCTGGTGCATGGAAGTCAGGCGCAGGAGAGCAGAGATGAGTGGACAAAGCACTTTACTCAGGCAATTATTAAAACAGGACACAACCGCATCCCAAAAACAAATGCCCAATGAACAAGTGAGGCAGCACAAAGTACACACAACCAAGTACAAAGTACTGGCTGCCACAAAGCACGGGTACAAAACAAGACCCGGCGTACACCAGCCGGAAGCGTACCAACTTGACAATAAACAATTTCACACACAGACATGGGGGGGGAACAGAGGGTTATATACACGACAAGTAATGAAGGAATGTAAACCAGGTGTGTGGGAAACAAGACAAAACAAATGGAAAATGAAAAGTGGATTGGCGATGGCTAGAAGACCGGTGACGTCGACCGCCGAACGCCGCCCGAACAAGGAGAGGAACCGACTTCGGCGGAAGTCGTGACATCATCTAAAACGGAGTTTGGAACCTGAGTGCGTCACAACAAGTAAATGAAGGGTGGGATTGGATTACAATTATGTCTACAATTCATGCCCCTTTTCGCCAAGGTCCATTTGCAAATCACCCCTCCGCCCACTTCGCTTCCCTTCATTGAATGGGACTCTGTTGTTTCATCGCCCCCAACGCAGTTTCAAATGCCCGTTTGAGACTGAAAAGCTCTATACGGATTATTAAAAAAAAAATATATATTTCACCTTTATTTAACCAGGTAGGCCAGTTGAGAACAAGTTCTCATTTACAACTGCGACCTGGCCAAGATAAAGCAAAGCAGTGCGACACAAACTACAACACAGAGTTACACATGGGATAAACAAATGTAAAGTCAATAACACAATAGAAAAATCTGTATACAGTGTGTGCAAATGAAGCAAGGAGGTAAGGCAATAAATAGGCCATAGTGACAAAGAAATTACAATTTAGCAATTAACATTGGAGTGATAGATGTGCAGATGAGGATGTGCAAGTAAAAATACTGGTGTGCAAAAGAGCAGAAAAACAAAAACAAATATGGGGATGAGGTAGGTAGTTGGTTGGATGGGCCATTTACAGATGGGCTGTGTACAGCTGCGGCGATCGGTAAGCTGTTCTGACAGCTGATGCTTAAAGTTAGTGAGGGAGTTATAAGTCTCCAACTTTTGTGATTTTTGCAATTCGTTCCAGTCATTGCCAGCAGAGAACTGGACGGAAAGGTGGCCAAAGGAAGTGTTAGCTTTGGGGATGACCAGTGAAATATACCTGCTGGAGTGCGTGCTACGGGTGGGTGTTGCTATGGTGACTAGTGAGCTGAGATAAGGCGGAGCTTTACCTAGCAAAGACTTATAGATGACCTGGAGCCAGTGGGTTTGGCAACGAATATGTAGCGAGGGCCAGCCAACAAGAGCATACAGGTCGCAGTGGTGGGTAGTATATGGGGCTTTGGTGACAAAACGGATGGCACTGTGATAGACTGCATCCAATTTTCTAAGTAGAGTGTTGGAGGCTATTTTGTAAATGACATCGCCGAAGTCAAGGATTGGTAGGATAGTCAGTTTTACGAGGGTATGTTTGGCAGCATGAGGCTTTGTTGTGAAATAGGAAGCAGATTCTAGATTTTATTTTGGATTGGAGATGCTTAATATGAGTCTGGAAGGAGAGTTTACAGTCTAGCCAGACACCTAGGTATTTATAGTTGTCCACATATTCTAAGTCAGAACCGTCCAGAGTGGTGATGCTAGTCGGGCGGACGGGTGCAGGCAGCGATCGGTTGAAGAGCATGCATTTCATTTTACTAGCATTTAAGAGCAGGTGGAGGCCACAGAAGCAGTGTTGCATGGCATTGAAGCTTGTTTGGAGGTTTGTTAACACAGTGTCCAAAGAAGGGCCAGATGTATACAGAATGGTGTCGTCTGCGTAGAGGTGGATGAAAGAATCACCCGCAGCAAGAGCGACATCATTGATATATACAGAGGAAAGAGTCGGCCCGAGGATTGAACCCTGTGGCACCCCCATAGAGACTGCCAGAGGTCCGGACAACAGGCCCTCCGATTTGACACACTGAACTCTATCTGAGAAGAAGTTAGTGAACCAGGCGAGGCAGTCATTAGAGAAACCAAGGCTGTTGAGTCTGCCGATAAGAATACGATGATTGACAGAGTCGAAAGCCTTGACCAGGTCGATGAAGACGACTGCACAGTACTGTCTTTTATCGATGGCGGTTATGATATCGTTTAGGACCTTGAGCGTGGCTGAGGTGCACCCATGACCATTTCGGAAACCGGATTGCATACCGGAGAAGGTACGGTGGGATTCGAAATGGTCGGTGATCTGTTTGTTAACTTGGCTTTCGAAGACTTTAGAAAGGCAGGGCAGGATGGATAAAAGTCTGTAACAGTTTGGGTCTAGAGCGTCTCCCCCTTTGAAGAGGGGGATGACCGCGGCCGCTTTCCAAACTTTAGGAATCTCAGACGATACGGATTGACAATGCCTTGGGCTCCGGTTTGACAAGGCATACGTCCAGTAGAGTGTACATTCAACTATGGTTTGAATGCCCTTCTGAAGGACCCTACCATACAGAATTGTTTAATTTGTATTTAACTAGGCAATTCAGTTAAGAACAAATTATTATTTTACAACGACGGCCGATCCCGGCCGATCCCAGCCAATCCCTCCCCTAACCCGGACGACGCTGGGCCATTTGTGCGCCACCCTATGGGACTCCCCATCACGGTCGGTTGTGATACGGTTGTGATTACCATCTCTCTAAAGTAAATTTGATGACATCATAATATGGCAAAGTTGTTTCCAACTAGTTATTTGCCTACTTTATCAATGTCATTGTATTTCCATGCCACTGTTAGTCAGTGTAATTTAGACAAAAAAGTCACTTTAGCCTCTGAGGTGCAACCCATCCAAATAAATATTGGATGCAGCTATGGTGGTACTAGCTAAGTCATGTCTGACTACATCCATGTACTATTTAGCAGAAACAAACCCAAACCAACCTAGGGCCATAGCAAAACATGTCACAGTTGGTTACGTAGTTAACGGTGTCACTGGTCTGAATCCAATCTGGAGCCAATCAGTCTAAATCTGTAAATCATAGAATTAGTTTCCAAACAAGATGACATTATTTCCTAAGCTATGTTTATATTTGAGGTATAATGACAATTGTTCACCTTGTTTTTCTGTTAGACAAAGTCCACAGTTGGGTGCCAGACTGATCCCCCGTCATTAACAGATGCCGGAACTTACCAGAAGGAGTAAGGTGGGTATTATAACATGTCCAGCAATGATATTCAATGACATTCACTGTTCACTTTTTTTAAACAAGACCTCAGAATAAAAGTGTGTCGTGGGTGTCCAATCAAAAATGTATCTTTTGACCAATGGGTAAAATAATATGTTAACTTTGTAGAAACACCTCTAATAAATACAATAGTCCACACCTCATGCCTCTATCATAATCTGTTCAAAAGTTTAGGGTGACTAAATCAATGGAGGCCAGAGAAAGAAAGTGATCAAAAATCATCGAGGCTGGATGCTGTTCGAGAATTAAGGCTAACTGACAGACTCACCGTTGAACTCATATCTTTTTTCTCGAATCCGGAGGACAAACAACAATATATAGGCAAGATGGATATCGATTTTGAGACATGACATGTGGTATTTTCATATTCATCTCATACAACGCTGTGTACTACTCCCTTCACAGAACAGCGCAAACTGGCTCTAACCAGAATAGAAAGAGGAGTGGGAGGCCCCGGTGCACAACTAAGTAAGAGGATAAGTACATTAGAGTGTCTAGTTTGAGAAACAGACGCCTCACAAGTCCTCAACTGGCAGCTTCATTAAATAGCATCCGCAAAACACCAGTCTCAACGTCAACAGTGAAGAGGCGACTCCGGGACGCTGGCCTCCTAGGCAGAGTTCCTCTTTCCAGTATTTGTGTACTTTTGCCTATCTTATTCTGTTATTTTTATTGGCCAGTCTGAGATATGGCTTTTTCTTTGCAACTCTGCCTAGAAGGACAGCATCCCGGAGGTGCCTCTTCACTGTTGACATTGAGACTGGTGTTTTGTGGGTACTATTTAATGAAGCTGCCAGTTGAGGACTCAAACTAGACACTCTAATGTACTTTTCCTCTTGCTCACTTGTGCACCGGGGCCTCCCACTCCTCTTTCTATTCTGGTTAGAGCCAGTTTGAGCAGTTCTGTGAAGGGAGTAGTATACAGAGTTGTACGAGATGTTCAGTTTCTTGGCAATTTCTCGCATGGAATAGCCTTCATTTCTCAGAACAAGAATAGACTGATGAGTTTCAGAAGAAAGGTCTTTGTTTCTGGCCTTTTTGAGCCTGTAATCGAACCCACAAATGCTGATGCTCTAGATACTCAACTAGTCTAAAGAAGGTCAGTTTTATTGCTTCTTTAACCAGGACAACAGTTTTCAGCTGTAGTAACATAATGGCAAAGGGGTTTTCTAATGATCAATTAGCCTTTTAAAATGACAAACTTGGATTAGCTAACACAATGTGCCATTGGAACACAGGAGTGATGGTTGCTGATAACGGGCCTCTGTATGACTATGTAGATATTCCATAAAAAGTCAGCCGTTTCCAGCTACAATAGTCATTTACAACATTAACAATGTCTACACTGTATTTCTGATAAATTTCATGTTATTTTAATGGACAAAAAAATTACTTTTCTTTCAAAAACAAGGACATTTCTAAGTGACCCCAAACTTTTGAACGGTAGTGTATACTACCGGTCAAAAGTTTTAGAACACCTGCTCATTCAAGGGTTTTTCTTTATTTTACAATTTTCTATATTGTAGATTAACTTTTACTTGGTACTCATCCCGGATCCGGGAGCACCCTCATCAGTAAAAAAGCTGACTAGCATAGCCTAGCATAGCGCCACAAGTAAATACTAGCATCTAAATATCATGAAATCACAAGTCCAAGACACCAGATGAAAGATACACATCTTGTGAATCCAGCCATCATTTCTGATTTTTAAAATGTTTTACAGGGAAGACACAATATGTATTTCTATTAGCTAACCACCATAGCAAAAGACCCAACTTTTTTTTTTTACTGCATAGGTAGCTATCACAAATTCGACCAAATAAAGATATAAATAGTCACTAACCAAGAAACAACTTCATCAGATGACAGTCTGATAACATATTTATTGTATAGCATATGTTTTGTTCGAAAAATGTGCATATTTCAGGTATAAATCATAGTTTTACATTGCAGCCACCATCACAAAATCTCACCAAAGCAGCTAGAATAACTACAGAGACCAACGTGAATTACCTAAATACTCATTTATGAAAAATACACAGCGTACAGCAAATGAAAGACAAACATCTTGTGAATCCAGCCAATATTTCAGATTTTTTAAGTGTTTTACAGCGAAAACACAATATAGCATTATATTAGCTTACTACAATAGCAACCACACAGCAGCATTGATTCATGCACGTTAGCGATAGCGAATAAACCAGCAAAATATATTAAATTTTTCACTAACCTTCTCAAAACTTCATCAGATGACAGTCCTATAACATCATATTACACAATACATATATGGTTTGTTCGAAAATGTGCATATTTAGCGGCACAAATCGTGGTTATACAATGAGAATAGTAGCCAAACTGCAAACAAAATGTCGGGAGAAATCTTGGGAGAGGCACCTAATCTAATCAATAACTAATCATAAACTTGACTAAAAAATACAGGTTGGACAGCAAATGAAAGATACATTAGTTCTTAATGCAACCGCTGTGTTAGATTTTTAAAATTAACGTTACTACGACATACAGCGTGCGTTAAACGAGACCGCACCGAAATTAATGGCGGAATAATAGTTTAACATTTTTCAACAGAAATACGAATTAACATCATAAATAGTTCTTACTATTTGATGAGCTTCCATCAGAATCTTGTGCAAGTTGTCCTTTGTCCAGAATAATCGTTGCTCGGTTGTAGATTGTCGTCTTCAACTTTGGAATTAGCAGCAAACATTAGCCATGTGGCGAAGACGTGTCCAACTCACCATAGCACAAATAAAATACCGAAAATCGCAATATACTGATATAAACTGATATAACTCGGTTTAAAAGAACTACATTATGATGTTTTTAACACCTATATCGAATAAAATCAGAGCCGGATATATCTAACGCCTATAACGAGAGCTTTTCAGAATGCAATCCTGAGGTCTGTCTTGCGCCATGACGAACGTTGAAAAGACTGCACACCCGGTTCCAAGAGCTTTTGTACGGCCTCAGATCTACCTAGACACCCCATTCCAATTCTCACTGCTTACTGACATCTAGGGGAAGGCGTATGCAGTGCATGTCGACCCATAGATTACATGCAAATTAATAAACTGACCCTGGAACAGAGTGCCCGATTTCAGATTTCTCACTTCCTGATAGGAAGTTTGCTGCAAAATGAGTTCTGTTTTACTCACAGATATAATTCAAACGGTTTTAGAAACTAGAGAGTGTTTTCTATCCAATAGTAATAATAATATGCATATTGTACGAGCAAGAATTGAGTACGAGGCAGTTTAATTTGGGAACGTTTTTTTACAAAGTCGAAATGGCGCCCCCCTATTGAGAAAAGGTTTTAATAGTGAAGACATCAAAACTATGAAATAGCACATATGGAATCATGTTGTAACCCAAAAAAGTGTTAAACAAATAAAAATATATTTTATATTTTGCCACCCTCAAATAGCTACCCTTTGTCTTAATGAGAGCTTTGCATAAGCTTGGAATTCTCTCAACCAGCTTCACCTGGAATGCTTTTCCAACAGTCTTGAAGGAGTTTCCACATATATGCTGAGCACTTGTTGGCTGCTTTTCCTTCACTCTGTGGTCCAACTCATCCCAATCCATCTCAATTTGGTTGAGGTCGGGGGATTGTGGAGGCCAGGTCATCCGATGCAGCACTCCATCACTCCCCTTCTTGGTAAAATAGCCCTTACACATCCTGGTGGTGTGTTGGGTCATTGTCCTGTTGAAAAACAAATGATAGTCTGACTAAGCCCAAAATAGATGGGAAGGCGTATCGCTGCAGAATGCTGTGGTAGCCATGCTGTTTAAGTGTGCCTTGAATTCTAAATAAATCACTGACAGTGTCACCAGCAAAGCACCCCCACACCATAACAGCTCCTCCATGCTTTACGGTGGGAAATACACATGCGGAGATCATCCGTTCACCCTCACCATATCTCACAAAGACACTGTGGTCAGAACCAAAAATCTCCAATTTGGACTCCAGACCAAAGGACAAATTTCCACAGGTCTAATGTCCATTGCTCGTATTTCTTTGCCCAAGCAAGTCTCTTCTTCTTATTGGTGTTCTTTAGTAGTGGTTTCTTTACAGCAGTTCGACAATGAATGCCTGATTCCTCTGAACAGTTGATGTTGAGTTACTTGAACTCTGTGAAGCTTTTATTTGGGCTGCAATTTCTGAGGCTGGTAATTCTAATGAACTTATCCTCTGCAGCAGAGGTAACTCTGGGTCTTCCATTCCTGTGGCGGTTCTCATGAGAGCCAGTTTCAACATAGGGCTTGATAGTGCGACTGCACTTGAAGAAACTTTCAAAGTTCTTGAAATTTTCCGCATTGAATGACATTCATGTATTTTAAAGTAATGATGGAATGTCGTTTCTCTTTGGTTATTTAAGATTTTCTTACCATAATATGGACTTGGTCTTTGACCAAATAGGGCTATCTTCTGTATACCAGCCCTACCTTGTCAAAACACAACTGATTGGCTCAAACGCATTAAGAAGGAAAGAAATTCCGCAAATTAACTTTTAAGAAGGCACACCTGTTAATTGAAATGCATTCCAGGTGACTACTTCATGAAGCTGGTTGAGAGAATGCCAAGAGTGTGCAAAGCTGTCGTCAAGGCAAAGGGTGGCTATTTGAAGAATCTCAAATATAAAATATATTTGGACTTTTTTCGTTACTACATGATTCCATATGTGTTATTTCATCGTTTTGATGTCTTCACTATTATTCTACATTGTAGAAAATAGTAAAAATAAAGAAAAACCCTTGAATGAGTAGGTGTTCTAAAACATTTGACCGGTAGTGTATTATTTGGGGGATACCTAAAATTCAAAATCAAATAGCTGAATGATCCAATCAGCCTGCGACCCGATCTTCACTGACATCACTATGGTGGGTTTATATACTTATTTATATCCTTTATAGTTGTCAATTTCACTTTCATATTAGTACATCATTTTTGTTTATTTGAACTAAGTGACTGGACCAGTTTTACCGCTATCAAGCCAGTCTGAAACTGATGATGGGAAGATTTAATCTCGCAAGCCTGTGTCACACGAAGCAATCTGGATGCAATTTCTGTTGTATATGCAATTTCCAAGTGACATCTCAAGCAACTTTGCACATACATGAAGCAATTCAAACACGTGGTTTCATAATTGATTTGTTTATCCAAACGTTTGGTAATTGTAACAGCGTTGGCATATACAAAATTCTAGTTGTACAATTTAGCTAGCAAGCCAAAATGTTGCCTGTTTGACAACCATGTTTTACCAAGCTAGACGTCATTGGCACCGGTGGCACCATAAGATACAAGAGCAATCAATAACTATTGATCAAGTAGACTTTGTCTGATGTAAGGGATGTTAGATTTAAATTATGCAGATGAACAATGTTAAATATTGTGATTAGGATATCTGTATAATCACAAATGATTGACATTTTATGTGGTCTTTATGTTGAGGAAAGTGGAAAGTTTGAAAAAAATAGAAACCGGAAGTCCTGCCGCTTGTGCACTTAGCGTATTACATCTGTGAGAGTGTATTGAAGCATTTTGGAATGCTAATGTGGAGTGTACCCACTGAGATTTAAATCAACATGGTAATGCTTTCACTGATTGCACATAAAGGAAGATACAGTAGTTCCTAAATTATAGAGTGCTTGCTTTGTTATCCAACTGATCTTATGTCCTGTCTGTCATCCTGTGAACCCCGTTAGTTGCTGCTCACAGCTATATCATTGTAGATCTTATAATTTTAGTGAGCAGTACAACATGATATTGATGTCTCTTTTCATGGTAAAACGATTTTGCTAAGTTAAGTCTAACATCATCATGTTTTTGGAAAGATAGGGAGTTTTGAAGATATACCTTGCCTCGGTGACAGTATAGTGTAGTACACTGCTCTGAAAAGTGCAGTTCAGATTTGTTCTTTGGCATCTCTATGTAGAAGAGATGTATTCTGAAATGCTTCATCCAGACATGTACACTGAGAGGAGAGGAGAGGGGAGGGGAGAGGGAGGGGAGAGGGAGGGGAGGGGAGAGGGAAGGGGTAGAGAGGGACGGGAGAGGACGGGAGAGGGGAGGGGAGAGGAGAGAGACGAGGAGAGAGAAGTGGAGAGGGAAGAAGAGAGAAATAACTGAAAAGGAGGAAAAGAGAAAAGAGGAGAGGAGATGCTATCAAAGTCTCTCAATGTCCCATTTGTTATGATACGGGTAGCCTCACAGGACAGAAGCAGGCTTTAACTGCGCTGTAAAGCATTGTGACAGGGTCTCTGAAGAGCTCCATGATGACACTGCCTATAAACCTATGGAGATGGTTGCAGATGATCAGTACAGTGTGAGAGGAATACAAATATAATGACTGCAGTAAGTCATTTGAAAGTGTAGATCATGACAGGACAAAAGAGAAGTAATGATTTAGAGGTGCGTTTGGTGATTTACACAGGACTATGATTAGAATACTATTAGAACTACTTGTAGTATACATACTAAACCCAGAAAAGGTACAAGGTACAATGCATTCGGAAAGTATTCAGACCAGCCTTATTTTAAAATGGATTAAATCGTTTTTTCCCTCTTCAATCTATACACAATATCCTATAATGACAAAGCAAAAACAGGTTTTTAGAATTTTTTGCAAATTTATAAAACATAAAAAAGTATTCAGACCTTTTACTCAGTACTTTGTTGAAGCACCTTTGGCAGCGATTACAGCCTCGAGTCTTCTTGGGTATGATGCTACAAGCTTGGCACACCTGTATTTGGGAGTTTCTCCCATTCTTCTCTGCAGATCCTCTCAAGCTCCGTCAGGTTGGATGGGGAGGGTCGCTGCACAGCGCTATTTTCAGATCTCTCCAGAGATGTTAGAACGGGTTCAAGTCCGGGCTCTGGCTGGGCCACTCAAGGAAATTCAGAGACTTGTCCCGAAGCAACTTCTGCATTGTCTTGGCTGTGTGCTTAGGGTCGTTGTCCTGTTGTAAGATGAACATCAGATTTATTGGTCACATACACATGGTTAGCAGATGGTATTGTGACTGTAGCGAAATGCTTCTGCTTCTAGTTCCGAAAGTGCAGCAATATCTAACAATTCCACAACAAATACCCAATACACACAAATCTGAGTAATGGAATGGAATAAGAATATATAAATATAAATATGTGGATGATCAATGACAGAGCGGCATAGGCTAAGATGCAATAGGATAGTATAGAATACAGTATATTGTGCATATGAGATGAGTAATGCAAGATATGTAAACATTATTAAAGTGGCATTATTAAAGTGACTAGTGTTCCAGAATATATAAATATAAATATGTGGATGATCAATGACAGAGCGGCATAGGCTAAGATGCAATAGGATAGTATAGAATACAGTATATTGTGCATATGAGATGAGTAATGCAAGATATGTAAACATTATTAAAGTGGCATTATTAAAGTGACTAGTGTTCCATTTATTAAAGTGACCGATAATTTCAAGTCTGTATGTAGGCAGCAGCCTCTCTGTGCTAGTGATGGCTGTTGAACAGTCTGATGGCCATGAGATAGAAGCTATTTTTCAGTCTCTCTGTCCCAGCTATGATGCACCTGTATTGACCTTACCTTCTGGATGGTAGCAGGGTGAACAGGCAGTGGCTCGGGTGGTTGTTGTCCTTGATGATATTTTTGGTCTTCCTGTGACATCGCGTGCTGTAGGTGTTCTGGAGGGCAGGTAGTTTGTCCCCTGTGATGCGTTGTGCAGAATGGATGCTCTGTAAAAGTTAGTGAGGGTTTTAGGTGACAAGACAAATTTATTCAGTCTCCTGAGGGTGAAGAGGCACTTTTGCACCTTCTTCACCACACTGTCTGTGTGGGTGGACCATTTCAGTTTGTCCGTGATGTGTAAGCTGAGGAACATAAAACTTTCCACCTTCTCCACTGCTGTCCATTCGTTGTGGATAAGGGAGTGCTTCCTCTGCTGTTTCCTGAAGTCCTAGATCATGTCCTTTGTTTTGTTGACGTTGTGTGAGAGGTTATTTTCCTCACACCACACTCTGAGAGCCCTCACCTCCTCCCTGTTTCGTCGTTGGTAATCAAGCCTACTACTGTTGTGTTGTCTGCAAATTTGATAATTGAGTTGGAGGCGTGCATGGCCACATAGTCATGGGTGAACAGGGAGTACAGGAGGAGGCTGAGCACGCACCCTTGTGGGGCCCCAGTGTTGAGGATCAGCGAAGTGAAGATGTTGTTTCTTACCTTCACCACCTGGGGGCGGCCCATCAGGAAGTCCAGGACTCAATTGCACAGGGTGGGGTTGAGACCCTATGGTGTTGAATGCTGAGCTACAGTCAATGAACAGCATTTTAACATAGGTATTCCTCTTGTCCAGATGGGATAGGGCAGTGTGCAGTGTGATGGGGATTGCATTGTCTGTGGACCTATTGGGGTGGTATGCAAATTGAAGTGGGTCTAGGTTGACAGGTAAGGTGGAGGTGATATGATCCTTGACTAGACTCTCAAATCACTTCATGATGACAGAAATGAGTGCTACGGCGGCGATAGTCATTTAGTACAGTTAGCTTTGCATTCTTGGGTACAGGAACAATGGTGGCCATCTTGAAGCATGTGGGGACAGCACACTGGGATAGGGAGAGATTGAATATGTCCGTAACCACACCAACCAGTTGGTCTGCGCATGCTCTGAGGATGCGGCTAGGCATGACGTCTTGGCCGGCAGCCTTTCGAGGGTTAACACGTTTAAATATCTTACTCATGTCAGCCATGGAGAAGGAGAGCCCACAGTCCTTGGTAGCAGGCCATGTTGGTGGCACTGTATTATCCTCAAAGCAGGCAAAGAAGTTAGTTTGTCTGGAAGCAAGACGTTGGTGTCTGTGACGTGGCAGGTTTTCCTTTTGTAGTCCGTGATTATCTATAGACCCTGCCACATATGTCTCGTGTCTGAGGCGTTGAATTGTGACTCCACTTTGTCTCTATACTGACATTTGGCTTGTTTGATTGCCTTGCGGAGTGAGTAACTACACTGTTTGTATTCAGCCATATTCCCAGTCATCTTTCCATGGTTAATGCGGTGGTTCAAACTTTCAGTTTTGCGTGAATGCCGCCATCTATCCACGGTTTCTGGTTAGAGTAGGTTTTAATAGTCACAGTGGGTACAGCATCTCCTATACACTCCCTTATAAACTCACTCACCGAATCAGCATATAAGTCAATATTATTCTCTGAGGCTTCCCGGAACATATCCCAGTCTGCGTGATCAAAACAATCTTGAAGCATGGATTCCGATTGGTCAGACCAGCGTTGAATAGTCCTTAGCATGGGTACTTCCTGTTTGAGTGTCTGCCTATAGGAAGGGAGGAGCAAAATGGAGTCATGGTCAGATATGTCGAAAGGAGGGCGGGGGAGTGCCATGGATGCATAGCGGAAGTTAGAATAACAGTGGTCCAGTGTTTTTCCAGCGTGAGTGCTACAGTCAGTATGTTGATAGAATTTAGGTAGCCTTGTTCTCAAATTTGCTTTGTTAATATCCCAAGCTACAATAAATGCAGCCTAAGGATATATGGTTTCCAGTTTGCATAAAGTCCAGTGAAGTTCCTTGAGGGCCGTCGTGGTATCAGCTTGAGGGGGCAAATACACGGCTGTGACAATAACCGATGAGAATTCTCTTCGGAGATAATACGGTCGCCATTTGAATGTGAGGAATTCTAGGTCAGGTGTTACAATTACACCATGAGTCGTTAGTCATGAAAGAGACACCCCCGCCCTTTTTCTTCCCAGAGAGATGCTTATTCCTGTCGGCGAGACGCACTGAGAACCCAGGTGGCTGTACCAACTCCGACAGCATATCCCGAGAGAGCCATATTTCCGTGAAACAGAGTATGTTACAATCCCTGATGTCTCTGTGGAAAGCAACCCTTGCCCTGATTTTGTTGGCCATGTTATCTAGGGACTGGACATTAGCGCTTCCGAAGTCTGACCAGAAGACCGCTCCGTCTCCCTCTTCTCCGGCGGCGTTGTTTTGGGTCAGCCTCTGGAATCAGTTCAAAAGCCCTGGGTGGTACGGACAAAGGGTCTGCTTTGGGAAAGTTGTATTCCTGGTCGTAGTGCTGGTCAGTTGACGTCGCTCTGATATCCAAAATTTCTTCCCGGCTGTATCTAATAACACTTAACATTTTCTGGGTAAACAATGTAAGAAATAATACATAAAAAAACAAAATACTGTAAAGTTTCCTAAGGACTAGAAGTGAGGCAGCACTCTCTGTCGGCGCCATCTTGTCATTCGCCCCAGTCTGAGGTCCTGAGTGCTCTGGAGCAGGTTTTCATCAAGGATCTCTCTGTACTTTGCTCTGTTCATCTTTCCCTCATTCCTGACTAGTCTCCCAGTCCCTGTCGTTGAAAAACACCACAGGTGGACTCCAATCAAGTTGTAGAAACATCTCAAGGATGATCAATGGAAACAGGATGCACCTGTGCTCAATTTCGAGTCTCATAGCAAAGGGTCTGAATACTTATGTAAATAAGGTATTTCTGTTTTTTCTTTTTAATAAACGTGCAAACATTTCTAATAACCCGTTTTCACTGTCATTATGGGGTATTATGGGGTATTGTGTGTAGATTGATGAGGAAAAATTTAATTTAATCAATTTTATAATAAGGCTGTAAAATGAGGAAAAAGTGAAAGGGTCTGAATACTTTCCGAATGCACTGTATATTTTCTGAAGAAAATGTGTGTGCGTGCTTTTGTGTTTTGTAGTCTTTGATTTATAGCCTAGTTAGATGTGTATTTAGTATACATTCTAGATTTAAAAAATTGGTCTAGATCCTTGTAGTATACATGTTTAAACCATTTTTACCCATAATATTTTCATGGAAAATGCTTAAACTTTTCTTTTGTGAAACTCTACAAACCTTTATTTTATTTAATTAAACCCATTAAACCCAGGTCAGTCTAAGCTATTATATTGCATACTACATACTACTACTAATACTACAACATCGAGTACGTTTACTTGCACACTAATAATTAGATATTAAAGTGATTATGGTAGTAGGCCGACTATGGCATTAGTCATGTGAACACCTTACTCTGCTTATCTTAATCGGCGGATGGTCATAAAGTAAGCATACGCTGATTAAAGCACCTGGTTTTCTGAACAATCTTAAGAATTATTAGGATATGTAAACACTGTGGTATCCCGGGAGGTTTACCCTGGGGGTTGGTGATATAGGGGAGGTATGTGCCGTGACTTTGGCTCCCTCTGCTGGCAGTACATGGGCTGGGCACCCTGACGCTGATGGCCCCAAGAAGAGTTAATTAGGGGAGTGCTAACCAGTCGTGCAGGCCACATAAAGTGAGCACCGTGGCACACAGTGAGGAGGACAAAGAGAGGCAAGGAGTGAGCCTACAGATGGGAACGAAGCTCCTGGAGGCACAGAGCCGAACATGAGAAGAATGACTGAGCCAACCCTCACTTATTTTGGTGTCATGTTCATTTTTGTTTCCTTGTAAAGTTCTGTTTTCTCACTAGAACCTTCCTGTCTCTGTGTCCATCTCTGCACGCTCAACCCAACACCCCACGGTTTACCACATATGGTGGAGAATGCGGGCAACTCAGCAGCTTTGGGTGCCGTGTGGTCGAGCGTACGGAGATTACCATGGAGGAACTCGTGACTCTGTTCATCTTCAGCCAGCAGAAGCAACAGGCTCTCCAGCAAGGACTGTAGGAGCAGCGCCAACAAAACCTCAACCTGGTAGCGGAGGTAGCCCAGCGGAAGGGTGGTATGGCTCAAGAGTCTAGCCCGAATCAGTTCCTGGTCAAGCTAATGGAGGAAGATGATATGGAGACATAATTGTGCACTTTCGAGGGGACTGTGCAGAGGGAAGGAAGGATGGCCCAAGCCCAGATGTTTTGGCACCCTCCCTTTTGGCCTACTTCAACTTGAAATCTGACCAGGCAGCAAATTATGAGGGATTCAAAAGCGAGATCCTGAGCCGTTATGGATTCAGCCTGGCATGCCGTGCACAACTGGTCCATGACTGGGCCTTTGACTCCACCATCTCTCCCCGCGCTCAGATGAGTGACCTGGTCTGCCTTACCAAGGGCTGGCTACTGACCGACATACCGTCCCTCCCGATAATAGATAAAGTTGTTCTGGATCGGTACCTTTGGCCCATTCTCTATACGACATGAAGAAGCAGCGAGTCTGCAGAACCCCAAGAGCCTGGAGGAAATGCTGTCCGCGGTGGAAACCCACCTGAACACCCAGGACCTGCTGAAAGGGGCCCGTGCAGAGAGAGTGGACGCATGGAGGGGGAATAAAAGCATGGAGAGAGGTGAGGGGCTGAAGGGCGCCCAGGTGGAACCAGCCAAGACCGGGAAGCAGGAGGGCGACCCCAACCGATGATAACGTCTTCTGCTGGACCTAGATCAGAGGCGCTGCTATGAGTGTGCGGCGAGCAAAGGACACCTCGCATTGAGCTGCCCTGGCCGGGAGGAGTCCATGCCTTCCGAATCTCCCAGCTCCGTGGTAACCCGGAGGGTGAGTTATGTCACCTCATTTTGGGCACACAGAGAGATGGCCCCTCCGCTGGTTCCAGTATGAATCGATGGTGTCGACATTAGTGCTCTGATGGATTCCGTCAGCATGGTGACCCTGGTCCAATCACATCGGACCAGGAGGAGGGAGACCTCAGGCTCCCATTTATGGAGGTGGAGGCACCAGACGGGCTGTCTGATAGGGGAATTCTCACGGGCCAGTTCAGGACGGCCCAGTTAGAGGACCCCAATCTCCAAGATGCAATGCGCCAGGTGATCACAGTGGATGGCACACGGTTACCCAGGGTAAGTAAGTGGCGCTACCCATACTTCGCTATCAAACATAATTTATTGTATCAAGTAGTAAAGCACAATGGGGAGACAAAAGACTTGTTACTCATACCCACCCAGTATATTAGTACTGTCTTGCAGCTCGCCCACATCCACCTGCTTGGGGCACACCTGGGGATGGAGAAAACCAGGGAGCGGATCGGTAATCGGTTCCACTGGCCCGGAGTCAAGCGTGCCGTGGAGGACTACTGCCGTACCTGCCTGGAGTGCCAGATCACAGCCCTAGGGGCATATTATTATCTCTTGCCCATTATAGGGGTTTTGTTTGAGTGGGTGGCAATGGATCTGGTGGGTCCGTTGGTGAAGACCGCGAGGGGACACCAGTACATCCTGGTAATTGTAGATTACACCACCAGGTATCCGGAGGCGATCCGGTTACGCACGGTGGCAGCGAAAGGTATCACATGGGAGCTCTTCCATTTATTCAGGTGGGTGGGTATTCCACAGGAAATCCTCACGGACCAGGGCACCGCATTCATGTCTTCTGTAATGAAAAATATCTGCAATCTATTACAAATCAAACAAGTAAAGACCAGTGTGTACCATCCACAAATGGATGGGCTAGTCATACACTTCAATAAGACCCTAAAGCAGATGCTGAAGAAGGTCATCGAAAGAGTCGGGAGGAACAGGGACCAGCTGCTGCCCCATCTGATGTTCTCGGTGCACAAGGTACCCTAAGCGTCCACTGGGTTCTCCCCCTTTGAGCTCCTGTATGGCTGTTGGACCTGTGGACTGCTGGACCTAGTGAAGAAGGTCTGGGAGGACCAACCAACCCCCCTTCGCAGCGTGGTGGAAGGGAGGGAGAGGTTGAAGACGATTTGGCCAGTGGTGTGGGAGTACATGGCCCAGGCGCATCTCATCCAGGAGCGTGTATACAACTGGGGGGCCCAACCACGAAAGTTCCACCCGGGTGAAAAAGGTCTTGGTGCTGATTCCCACAACAGAGAGCAAATTCCTGGCTATGTGGCATGGACCATACGACATCGTCGAGCGGATAGACAATGTCAATTGTAAGGTCTGCCAACCGGGGAGGAGAAAACCCCTCCAGCTTTACCATGTGAACCTACTGAAGAAGTAGCACTGTGCTCAACGTGGACCCGGGCACAGCAGAACCTGCTCTTTGTCAAAGGTTCCATGGGGGAAGACCTCAGCCCGACCCAACAAGCGCTCCGAGAGTTGGTCCAGCGGATTACAGTCATGTTCTCAGAGGTGCCGGGGCGCATGGATCATCATATCCACACACATCCTGGAGAAAAAGTGCGTAAACGGCCGTACCAGATTACAGAAGTCCTGAGGGCTGCGGTCCAGCGGGAAGTGACAACAATGCTAGAGATGGGGGTACTGGAGGAGTCCCACAGTGAGTTGTCTAGCCCTATATTGCTGGTACCAGAAACTGGACGGAACCGTCTGCTTCTGCAATGACTTCCGGGGCCTGAACGAGGTCAGTAACTTTGTCGTCTACCCCATGCCCCGGGTAGACGAACTGATCGACTGCTTGGGGAAGGCAAGATACGTCAGCACCCTGGACCTGATGAAGGGTTACTGGCAGGTACCGCTGGTAGCGGCCTCCCGGGAGAAGATGGCCTTCTCCACCCCGGGGGGCCTATACCACTACCGGGTTCTTCCTTTTGGGCTCCACGGGGCCCTAGTGATCTTCCAGAGACTCATGAACCGCATCCTGCACCCGCACCATGAGTAAGGGATGCGGGGCTGACAGTGAACCCCCACTAGTGCAAGCTGGGCTACGCCGAGGTGGAGTACCCCAATACATTGTGGGGGGGAATGGCAAGTTCCCCAAACCAAGAGGCTGGTGAAGTCGTTCCTGGGGTTAGCAGGCTGTTACAGTCGATTTGTACCTACCTTTGCCGCAATAGCTTCTCCCCTCACAGACATAACAAAGGCACGCCTACCCCAGATGGTGCGATGGATGGAGGGCACAGAGGCGGCATTCCAGGCCCTGCAGGATGCGCTATGATCGCACCCGGTACTCGTCATCCCGGACTTCTCACAAAAAAAAGGGGGTGAAGATGTACTCGATTGTTAAGAAGGAGTGCCTTGCCTTGATGTGGGTGCTGGACACCCTCAAGTATTACCTTCTCGGGAGGAAGTTAACCCTGATCACTGACCATGCCCCCCTTGTGTGGATAGCAAGAGGTAAGGACGCAAATGACCGCTTCACCCGCTGGTTCCTGTCGTTACAGCGATTCTCTTTCTCTGTCATCCACAGTTCGGGGGCCCAGCACGGCAATGCAGACACCCTCTCTAGGAGAGATGCAAACCTAGCCCTGAGCACGCATCCCTCCCGGTCAGGGCTACGGGGGGGAGGGGGGGGGTTGTGTGATATGCCGGTTGGTGATAGAGAGGAGGTATGTGCCACAACGTTAGCTCAGGCTTGGTACCCCGATGTCAACCAGCCGTGCAGGCCATATAAAGGGAGCACCATGGCACACCACGAGGAGGACAAAGAGGGAGGAGTGAGCCTACAGAGGGGAACAAGGCACTGAGCCGAACATGAGAAGAAGGGCCGAGCCAACCCTAAGTTATTTTGGTGTTTTGTTTATTTTTGTTCCCTAGTAAAGTTGTGTTTTCTGACTAGAACCTCCCAGTCTCTGTGTCCATCTCTGCACGCTCAACCCAACACCCCATGGTTTACCACAACACCTTAATCGGAGTTCCAGTGGTGTATTTGATCTGCGCATGTCGTAGCACCAGCCGAGCGAGCCTCCCTCTTTAGCGCGGGTGAAGTAAGTTCGGAATAATTGAAAGTGTGCATCTTAGAAGTAGTTGTCATGTACAAACTTCCCAAAAATAACATGGTTGTGGTATGGTTGTGGTTAATGACATTTTCTGCATTTCATTAAAGTCCCATCAGGTAGCCTGACTTCAGATGTGTCCATGTAAACACGATTATTAGGGAAATTGTTATTCTTACAAAGCATGTAAACGTTTTAACCAAACTATTTTATTAATCTGTGTAACCATACTACTACATGTACAACTAGTTTTACTAGTATTATTTTTGTTGAAAACTGTGAAACTTTCCTTATGTCAAAAATCTGCAGATACTTTCCTTATGCTACAAAATAGCATATATGTCACGTTTCTGACCTTATTTCCTTTATTTTCCTTTGTTTTGTCTTTAGTTAGTATGGTCAGGGCGTGAGTTGGGGTGGGCAGTCTATGTTCTGTGTTTCTATGTTTAGGTTTGTCATTTGGCCTGATATGGTTCTCAATCAGAGGCAGGTGTTTTTCATTGTCTCTGATTGGGAACCATATTTAGGTAGCCTGTTTTCACTGTTGGTTTGTGGGTGTTTGTTTCCTGTGTCAGTGTTTGTGCCACACGGGACTGTTTTCGGTTAGGTTTACTTTGTTATTTTGTATTTGTGTCTTGTTCAGTTTGTTCTATTAAAACATGGACACTTACCACGCTGCGTGTTGGTCCGATCCCTGCTACACCTCCTCTTCAGACGAAGAGGAGGAAATCTGCCGTTACAATATACAAGATATGTTGGCCTTCAATTAAACCCATTAAAGCCCATATGAAGTGCAATTAAAGCCATATGAAGAGTTTGTCACCTCTGTATGTCCCAGATCTGTGGCTGGATGCCAAATTAGACCCTATTCACTATATAGTGCACACATTTTGACCAGAGCCCTATTGGCCCTGCTCAAAAGTAGTGCACTATATAGGGAATATGGTGCCATTTTGGCAGCTGCCTGCGTGTTCCATATGGATGTTTATGGTGGTAATTCAGGTTAAGAACCTTGGATACACAGTACAGGCCCACCTGGGAACACAACCTTCTGGTCTCTTAAGCAGCCCTGTGCTAATTGGGCTGGAGGTATAACTCACAGGGTTTTATATGTAATTACATCTACACCACAGGCTTCTGCTAATGACTCCCATGGTTGTATGTAAGGTGGATGACAACGGCATATAGTAAAAAGCAGTATAAAAGCAGTATAAAAGCAGTATAAAAAACATCATCATTAAAACTCATCACTGCTTGTATATTCTGTAACAATGCTTATGGAAAAAGACATATCGGTAATTATTTTGTAAATATGTATTTATTTCATGATGCACTAAAGTCCTGTCTGGAGGAA
Source organism: Salvelinus alpinus (assembly GCF_045679555.1). Taxonomy (NCBI): domain Eukaryota; kingdom Metazoa; phylum Chordata; class Actinopteri; order Salmoniformes; family Salmonidae; genus Salvelinus; species Salvelinus alpinus. The sequence goes on along the minus strand of NC_092101.1, from coordinate 32,142,832 downwards.
TGTTTCGTCTAAGATGTCAAATGGATTTAAGGTGTATTATGCATGAAGATTCTGGAAATAATTGTTGCTTGTTATAATCATGTTATATTATAATATTATTCTATATAACAGTAGAATAATCTCACCAGGAGGCTGCTGCTGGCAAATTAGTCATTTGTTGTGTAATTAATGTAGAATTTAATCCCAGATTTAGATTAAAGAGTTGTAATACCAGTCTGGAAATGAGCAAGCTATATGCATTGTTAATGTATTGGCTGTTTAACATTCAATTGTCTCAGACAGGTCTAACATTACAGTACTGGAGCTTCAATATTGTCAAAATGCACCCGTTGATGTGTTCGCTCCACTTACAGTACATCAGTCTTTGTGATATTTGTGAGTACAGTGCGATACTGTATGTTTGTACTTACTGACTGTATGTGTGACATCCGCGGTACAAAGCTAATTTGTATAATATTTAGATCGTTTCCTATGTGTGTCATGCAGCAGGGTCCCCTTTAACCTCTGAATGTTGACTGAACCGTGAGTAATTGGGTGGTCAGTTCCTTGGCTAATTTAATGCTCGGGGTGGGGGGTGGTGTGTGTGTGTGTGGTGGGAGGAGGTGGAAGCCAGCCCTTATCTACCACTCTGTAAAGTAGACCCATCACCCGTCCTCTCAGTCCCTACAAGGCTGGGGGGTGTGGTTCAGTAAACTGAGGGCTTCCCCCATTCAAGATCCTTGTAAAGGAGTAATGACGCAGGTCACGCAGGGCATCCATGCCACTATAGAGAGAGAGGCTGCGTTCCAAATGGCACCCTATTCCCTATATTATCTCTGGTCAAAAGTAGTGCGCTATAGGGGGAATCTGAGACGCAACCTTGAGTTTCTCTTCTCCCATCCTCATCCCTAAACCCACCAGCTTTATAAAATAATAATAATAACTTTATTTGTATGATATATTTGTATGATATCATGACAGGCATGTAGGCCGCGCTCTGTACTTCCAGCATGCTTTGCTCTCTGACCGCTGGCAGACCGAACAAGTACAGCCCATGGCTGAGGGCAGGCAGGCTGCAGCTGAGCGCAGAGAGCCGGATGTTGGCGTGAGGCTCCTTGCCAAGTGCCCTCGCTTGTACCATCATGGATGTTCATTTCAATTAACTCAATCACATGCTCCCAGATTGACCTTTCCTGTTAGGAGAGCTAGGGCTGCAGTCTTTTGTTCCAGTTCCTCTACACATGCAACACCAATGCCTTAGGCTAGTAGTGTTAAGTTGTGTGGTTGGTTGGTGTTTGCGTGACTCCCGGTGATGGTCTCTCGTCTCTCCTCCTCTCCGATACTCGGTTAGGTTGGCCAAGACATTTCAACATTTCAGCGGTGGTTTGTCAAGGCTCGTTGGTCAGCTTGACAACCACCAGTGGGGAAAGAGTGAGGGAGGGGGGAGGGAGGGTGTGGATTGTGGGCTTATGATGTAAAGGCTGGTAATCAGTCTGAGCAGTGGTTGGTCCTGTACTGGTGGCTGTGTGGTGGCACACTGGTGGTTGATGACTGCTGCTGGCAGGATGGTGTTGGCGGAGTGATTGATGCTGGCCTGTTCCCTCATGCAGAGCGCTGCCATGTAGACCCCACTATGTAAACACAGTCGCTGTGGCGATTCTCTTAGCTCCCTAGACCCTGGATTGGTCAGTGGCCAGGGTTGGCTAGCTGAAACGCTGCCCAGAAACAGACAGGTAGCCTGCATGTAGCTAGCTCACTGCAGCTAATGAAATGCTGCCCCAAAATAGACCGGTAGCCTGGCATGTAACTAGTGTCTTGAGCCCAGTGTCTTGAGAGTCCCAGTCCCAGTCTTTAAATATCACAATGTCATTGCTGTGCAGGCTGGGGGCTGGGGCTGGGTCGGCCCAGGCTGGGTCTGGGGCCTACAGGGCCTTGCCTGTGGGGGTCAGAGTACTCCCTCCCTCCCCACCAGGCTCCCCTCTCTCAGAATGCCCCCTCCATCCCTCCATCCCAAATGCTGAGCTCAGGGCCCGAGATAAGTGCTTCTCCAGAGATGGCACCTCACCTGCAATTGCCTTCCACATCTGTGTAAAGATGTAAGGATGTCTGAGATGTACATGTTTTAACATGGTCACCATTAATCATCAGGAGCCCAACCAACAGCCATGGGAGCTACGGGAGCTACGGGAGCCACGGGAGCCCCCAACCCAAATGGAAATGTGTCCTGGGTCGTGTTCAGTGGGCACAAAATAGAAGAAAACGCTCCAAATCTGAATCGTTATTGTTAAAGAGAATGTGTTCTCAGTGACTTACCTGATTAAAGGCAATACATGAAACGGGGATAAAACAGTTTTTGTTCAATAAGAAAATAATGTTTTTGTTTACCGTTACAAAATGTTTTGCTACATGGAGCACCTAATGAACACAACCCTTGTGAAATAGAACACAGAGAATGAGAGTAGTACCATTAGAGGAGACCTCCTCATATTAGCATCACAGTTACTCAGCAGCACTTCAAGGTACACATGGCATGGTGAAGATCTTACTCTAGCCAATGGGGCAAGAATGGACAGTTAGCATGTACTGTATGTTGTTAGAGATACAGAGGTTATTGCAGAGGTTGATACAGAAGTACACCGAGTGTACAAAACATTAGGAACACATGCCTTCCATGACATATACTGACCAGTTGAATCCAGGTGAAAGCTATGATCCCTTACTGATGTAACTTGATAAATCCAGAAAGAAGGATGTTTAAGCCTTGAGACAATTGAGACATAGATTGTGTATGTGTGCCATTCAAAGGGTGAACGGGCAAGACAAAATATTTAAGTGCCTTTGAACGTGGGGTATGGTAGTACACTCTTAGAAAAAAGGGTTCCAAAAGAGTTATTTGGCTGTCCCCATAGGATAACCCTTATTGGTTCCAGGAAGAACCCTTTTTGGTTCTAGGTAGAACCCTTTTGCGTTCAATGTAAAAGGGTTCTACCTGCAACCAAAAAGGGTTTTCCAAAGGGTTCTTGTATGGGGACAGCCGAAGAACCCTTTAAGGTTCTATATAGCACTTTCTTTCCCAAGAGTGTAGGTGCCCAGCACACCGGTTTGAGTGTATCAAGAACTGCAACATTGCTAGGTTTTTTACGCTCAACAGTTTCCTATGTGTATCAAGAATGATCCACCACCCAAAGGACATTCAGCCAACTTGACACAAGTGTGGGAAGCATTGAAGTAAACATGCGACAGCATCCCTGTGGACACCTTGTAGAGTCCATGCCATGACGAATTGAGGTTGTTCTGAGAGCAGAAGGGGGTGTTCCTAAACACTCTGTAATGTCAAATTGAAAGATTTATTTTATTTTTATTAGTATATTAATAGAAATTAAACAACTAAAATAGAGTTGCTGCATAAGTATTCAGCTCCCGGAGTCGTTAGAAACACCTTTGGCAGCGATTACAGCTATGAGTCTTCTTGGGTTAACTTTACATACCTGGATTGTGCAATATTAGCACTTTATTATTTTCACAATTCTTCAAGCTCTGTAAAGATGTTGGGGATTATGGCTTGACAGCAATATTTAATGTCTTGCCATTGATTATGAAGCAGATTGAAGTAAAAACTAACTTGTCCACTCAGGAACATGCACTGTCTTCTTGGTAACAACTCCAGTGTAGATTTGTCCTTATGTTGTAGGTTATTGTCCTGCTGAAAGGTGAACTCCTCTCCCAGTGTCTGTTGTAAAGCAGACTGAAGGTTTTTCTCTAGGATTTTACCTGTGCTTAGCTCCATCCCGTTTCTTTTTTTCCTGAAAAACTCCCCAGTAGTTACCGATGTCAAGTATACCCATACCATGATGCAGACACCACCATGCTTGAAAATAAGGAGGCAATTACTCAGTGATGTGTTTTGTTGGATTTTTTCATTAACATAAAGCCTTGCATTTAGACCAAATATGTATTCCTTTACGGTATGACTTTAGTGTGCCTTGTATTCTGTATATTTGTATTCTTCTTTTCACTATGTCATTTAAGTCATTATTGTGGAGTCACTACAATGTTGTTGATCCATTCTCAAGAATTTAAGCTTTCTGCCAATTTCAGATATGTCTATGTCCTGGGAAATGTTCTTGTTACTTACAACCTCATGCTACTCGCATTAGCCTACGTTAGCTCAACCGTTCCGTAGGAGACCCACCAATCCTGAAGAAGTTTTAAAGAGATATTAAATGTCTGATTTGTTTTTATTACCCATCTACCAATAGGTGCCCTTCTTTATGAAGCTTTTGAAAAGCTCCCTGGTCTTTGTAGTTGAAATTAAAATGACATTTTTGACTGAGGGACCTTCCAGATGTTGTATGCATGGTAGACAGAGGAAGGGTTAGTCATTAAAAAATCATGTCAAGCCCTATTATTTCACATAGAGTGAGTCCATGTAACTTATTTTGTGATTTGTTAAGACAAATTTTACTCCTGAACTAATTTAGGCTTGCCTGAACAAAGAGGTAGATTTTATTTATTAAAATGTTAGAAATGTTCTTCCACTTTGACATAACAGAGTATTCTGAGTAGATTTTGACAAATAGTTGCAATTAAACAATTTTAATAAAATCACCCGCCGGCCACCCTGCTCTAGCAGATATCCTTTATCTTGTGTGAAATAGTATCCTTCTCTTTCTTTCCCTTTCTTTCTGTCTCTGGTGCCTTTGTCATGGACACGGAAGGCTGTAGACGGAGATGTCAAACTGGACCTCTGAGGTCATAGGGTCAGAGAAACTCTTCACTACTGTTGACCTTCATCCAGACAGATTTAGCCACTTGTCAATGCCACACACACACACACACGCACGCAAACAAGCACGCACGCACGCACGCACGCACGCACGCACGCACGCACACACATACACACACACGCACATACACACACACACACACACACACAGTCAAAATTTCTCTTTGACTAACCCCCCTCCAATCTCTTTTGTGATTGTAGACAGCCATAATGAAGATATCACTTTTAGCTTTTTGACCCCTATCATCATTGGTTAGTATTCAGGAATTATAGTTATTTGGACAAAGAGTGAGGTCAGGATGGTGAGGGCACCAGCCTTAGATTTTTGACCCGTGTCTTTTTAATGCAATAGCCAAGCAACACTCAACATACATATTCAAGAATGATCCTTAGAACAAAGTATTGAGGTGAGGACATTGAGGGGTAATAGTTTTTTTCTTCACATTGTCAAAGACACGCTGTTAAAAAAAACAAGTCTATCCATTTGCCTGCGTAATCACATTAAATTGCTCGAAGCTCATTTGCAGATTGTTTGTTGGACGAGACGGAGCTGAGACAATTTACCCACTTGACAGCTTAGTTAGCGGTCTGGGAAGTTGTGAAATGTCACACTTCAAGTTTTTCAATTTGAAAGCCACACATAGAGATGTGAGAAGGAGAACCGTCAGATAAGACACAGGCTTAATTTTGCTCTTCAGTGTCCACCTCCTTGCATTATCTCTCAAATCTAGTCAAACTAAATGCAGCAAATCAGCATATCAACACTATGTACAAGATAAGGATCTTTTACTTTATTTTAGCAGTTTGTCCCATTGAGGTCAGAAGACATGCTACACTATCAGATTTACAACAATTTAAGAAGTGTGTTATGATAATCGCACGCATTCGCGTTGCAACAAACAACACACATCAGACCAATAAGACACCACCACTGTACTCAGTAACAACAACCTCCTGCCTGCCTCCTCACCACCACTGTACTCAGTAACAACAACCTCCTGCCTGCCTCCTCACCACCACTGTACTCAGTAACAACAACCTCCTGCCTGCCTCCTCACCACCACTGTACTCAGTAACAACAACCTCCTGCCTGCCTCCTCACCACCACTGTACTCAGTAACAACAACCTCCTGCCTGCCTCCTCACCACCACTGTACTCAGTAACAACAACCTCCTGCCTGCCTCCTCACCACCACTGTACTCAGTAACAACAACCTCCTGCCTGCCTCCTCACCACCACTGTACTCAGTAACAACAACCTCCTGCCTGCCTCCTCACCACCACTTTGTTCCTCCTTCGTCCCCTCCTATGTCTGTGTTGGAGCAGGTCAGAGGTCAATGTCGCTGTGTACCCAGGTCTGCAAACAACTCATTAGCCAAGCTGTAGTCTCACTGGGAACAGAGCTCCTGGGAAGACTTGCTACTCCAAACACACACCCATGCACAGACACACACACGCGCCCTGCCCCTGCGCTGGTACATGTGTGTGTGTGTGTGTGTCTGGTAACCTCAGACCTCAGGTTTGTTTAGAGCCCTCATAGGGGACTCACTCCTTCATAGTGTTAGTTATGTTGTTTGTCTGTCTCATGTTTAATTAAAAATTAACTCGTGTCGACTGCGTGTTTAAACACATGCTATAACATCATGGAAAAGACAGAGGAAGAAAAGGTAATGTCAGGATGATGAGCTTTGTTTGTTTAAATGGGCTCCTGAGTAGCGCGGCATCTCAGTGCAAGAGGTGACACTACAGTCCCTGGCTCGAATCCAGGCTGTATCACATCCGGCCATGATTGGGAGTCCCATAGGGCAGCGCACAATTGGCCCAGCGTCGTCTGAGTTTGTCCGGGGTAGGCCGTCATTGTAAATAAGAATTTGTTCTTAACTGACTTGCCTAGTTAAATAAAGGTAAAATACATTTTAAAATGGTCAGGCCTTCTTCTTCTGTATTATTCTAACCCAATAATGGATGTCCATAAAAAGCAAATATAAAACATTCTCTCCATTAAATGTGAATACAAATAGTAGCCAATACTCAATGATTTAAGAAAGACTATAGAATCGTGTTGAATGTATATAAAAGCTATTCGTATTGGCCATCTCTTGACTTAATTCAGGCCATAAAGAGAGAAAATTACTAAATATAAAACCTGGATTTTCCTACATCCTCCCCATCTCTTGCAAAATACCACAATTAGATCCAATGTTTCTCCCTGATCATCCTCAGAGGTGGAGGTGTTTGAAACACTAATAATAACCACTGTGACAGTTTGATAGCTTGAGGACAAGACCACATTATTTGTGTTAGAGGATGGCGGGTGCTGGGAGGTGGTACTGTACGGTCACCACCACCTTGCCCAGGCAGTGACAGTGTATGTGTCCTAAATGGCACCCTATTCCCTATGTAGTGCACTACTTTTGTAGTGCACTACTTCTGATCAAAAGTAGTGCACTATATTGGGAATAGGGTTCCATGAATTGGGAGACAATAACAGTAAAACCCCAGTTAATGAACCCCTCCTGGTATGACATCAGGTGGTCTGATCTCTCCCCTTTTGGGTCTGCTGGCTCTGCTGAAAACAGGCCATATTTGCATCCAAAATGGCACGCTATTCCCTATATAGTGCATTATATTTGACCAGAACATTATGGGCCCAGGTCAAAAGTAGTGCGCTACATAGGGAATAGTTTGTTATTTGGGATCCCATAACAATAATAATTACCCGTTTCAGGTTTACTATTTCAACCTGTTTGAGTCCCTGATTCAGTCTGATTATTATCTACCAGCTTCATCTGTCTGGTGTGTTCAGCTCCATCCTCCATCCTATCTTCATTAATAACTATGAGGTCCAGGGTTAAAAACTCATTTAATTGCCTTTATGTTAATAATATTATGAATAGCTGGAGCGGCTGAGGCGGATTGCAGAGGAGATAGAGGGCCTGCATCCCAAATGGCACCCTATTCCCTTCGTAGTGCACATGCACTACTTTTGACCAGAGCCCTATGGGCCTGGTTAAAAGTAGTAAAATATGTAGGGAATAGGGTTTCATTTGGGACATAATCAGAAAGTGTAATTCTGTACAATAGCTAGCTTGCACGTTGCATAGCCCCCTGGAGGCCTGTTCATTTTGCCAGCATTACAGAACTTCCAACTCTGCTCCGCTCTACTCTACCCTCCCCTTGCAGGTGGGTTTCTCTGCTCTGCAAAACCAGAATTAATGTGCAAGACACTTTATCAGCTATGACAAATATGCTCTCCGGCAAGGAATTATCTTGTAAGATTGGTTGAGGACACACACACACATACCTTCTTATGCACACGTACGCACTCAAACACACTCAAACACACTCAAACACACGCAGACACACACACACACACACACACACACACACACACACACACACACACACACACACACACACACACACACACACACACACACACACACACACACACACACACACACACACACACACACACACACACACACACACACACACACACACACACACACACACACACACACATATACACAAGCACTCACACAAACACATACACACATACACACACGCACACACCCCTCCTCCCCCTCCACCCACACACTACCCTCGCTCGACTCAATCTAACTAATATAGATTTGTACATTCTTAAATGCCTCTTCAGTAAACATGGATCACATAGCAACTCATATTCAGTCTACTCCACCTCCTGTCTCCCTCCCAGCCCCCACATGTGATTCAAGTTTCTACATTGTTAGGTCCTTTAAAGAACATTCCTTCCCATCTCCTGAAATGTGTAAACCAGTTGGGCTCCAGCTAAATTAGCCAGCATACGTCTGCTAAGCTTAGGAATAATGATAATGGAAATGCCTCTCAGCGAAGAAGCTATTTTACTCATAAATATTGCAGAGAGGGGATTTCAGAGGAGCTTTGCCACTTTAACTAATTCAAATTCTCATTAGCTGAGCAGCCGCTGAGAAAACCGGTTTCTCATTTGTGGGGCTGGTTTTTATAAGCTCAAAGGAAGATAGGTTTTTGTTGTTTGTGTTTATTGTTAGTTACAACAACAATACCAACTACATTAACTTTAATTACATATAACTAGAGAGTAAAATTATGAATTATAACTTGAATCAAATATTCAATACAATTTACCGTATGAATAACATATGAATTACATAAGTAATGTACAATACAATGTAAGTCCTTGCAGACATCCAACAACCACTCTTGTCCCTTTCAGACATTGGAGCACCTCTCTCCAGGATGGATGGGATAGTGGGTTGGATATACACATGTACATAGCATACTGTATTTTGTTATCCTTTTCTTTGTAACGCCATCAATACAGTTGAAGTCGGAGGTTTACATACACCTTAGCCAAATACATTTCAACTGTTTTTCAAAATTCCTGACATTTAATCCTAGTAAAAATTCCCTGTCTTAGGTCAGTTAAGATCACCAATTTATTTTAAGAATGTGAAATGTCTGAATAATAGTAGAGGGAATGATTTATTTCAGCTTTTATTTATTTCATCACGTTCCCAGTGGGTTAGAAGTTTACATACACTCAATTAGTATTTGGTAGCATTGCCTTTACATTGTTTAACTTGGGTCAAACAATTTGTGTAGCCTTCCACAAGCTTCCCAAAATAAGTTGGGTGAATTTTGGCCCATTCCTCCTGACAGAGCCGGTGTAAGTGAATCAGGTTTGTTGGCCTCCTTGCTCGCACACGCTTTTTAAGTTCTGCCCACAAATTTTCTTTAGGACTGAGGTCAGGGCTTTGTGATGGCCACTCCAATACCTTGACTTTGTTTTGCCATTTTGCCACAACTTTGGAAGTATGCTTCGGGTCATTGTCCATTTGGAAGACCCATTTGCGACCAAGCTTTAACTTCCTGACTGATGTCTTGAGATGTTGCTTCAATATATCCACATAATTTTCCTGCCTCATGATGCCATCTATTTTGTGAGTGCACCAGTTCCTCCTGCATTAAAGCACCCCCACAACATGATGCTGCCACCCCCGTGCTTCACGGTTGGGATGGTGTTCTTCGGATTGTAAGCCTCCCCCTTTTCCCGCCAAACATAACAATGGTCATTATGACCAAACATTCTATTTTTGTTTCATCAGACCAGAGGACATTTTTCCAAAAAGTACGAACTTTGTCTCCATGTGCAGTTGCAAACCTTAGTCTGTCTTTTTTATGGCAGTTCTGGAGCAGTGGCTTCTTCCTTGCTGAGCAGCCTTTCAGGTTATGTTGATATAGGACTCGTTTTACTGTGGATATAGATACTTTTGTACCTGTTTTTTCCAGCATCTTCACAAGGTCCTTTGCTGTTGTTCTTGGATTGATTTGCACTTTTCGCACCAAAGTACGTTCATCTCTAGGAGACAGAACTCGTCTCCTTCCTGAGCGGTATTGTCACGACTTCCGCTGAAGTCGCTCCCTCTCCTTGTTCGGGCGGCATTCGGCGGTCGACGTCACCGGCCTTCTAGCCACCGCTGATCCACTTTTCATTTTCCATTTGTTCTGACTTTGTCTTATCACTTAATCAATTACTTGTTTATTATTTAACCCCCTGTTCTACATGTTGTATTTGTGAGTGATTGTTTGTTGTATTGTGGTCCGTATTGTGTGGCCATGTATTTACGTGTTATGTTTGAAATTTTTGAGTAAAGTATTTTATTACTCATATCTGCTGTCCTGTGCCTGACTCATCTCACCAGCTACACACAGACGCTTTTACAGGTATGACAGTTGCATGGTCCCATGATGTTTAAACTTGCGTGCTATTATTTGTACAGATGGACGTGGTACCTTCAGGCGTTTGGAAATTGCTCCCAAGGATGAACCAAACTTGTGGACGTCTACAAAAAAAAAAATCTGAGGTCTTGGCTGAATTCTTTTGATTTTCCCATGATGTCAAGCAAAGAGGCACTGAGTTTGAAGGTAGGTCTTGAAATACATCCACAGGTACACCTCCAATTGACTCAAATGATGTCAATTAGCCTAACAGAATCTTCTAAAGCCATGACATCATTTTCTGGAATTTTCCAAGCTGTTTAAAGGCACGGTCGATTTAGTGTATGTAGACTTCTGACCCACTGGAATTGTGATACAGTGAGTTATAAGTGAAATAATCTGTAAACTATTTTTGGAAAAATGACTTGTGTCATGCACAAAGTATATATCCTAACCGTGTCATGTTTTGTCTTTGATCATGTCTTGTCCCTGTGCTTCCCTCTGCTGGTCTTATTAGGTTCTTTCTCTTTCTCTCTCTCTATCGTTCCGTTCCTGCTCCCAGCTGTTTCTCATTCTCCCTACGACCTCATTTACTCTTTCACACCTGTCCCCTGTTTTGCCCTCTGATTAGAGTCCCTATTTCTTCCTCTGTTTTCCGCTCCTGTCCTTGTCGGATTCTTGTTTGATGTTTGCTGTTCCTGTGTCCTTGTTTCGCCCTGTCGTGTTCTTTGCCTTCTTCAGATGCTGCGTGTGAGCAGGTGTCTATGTCAGCTACGGCCAGTGCCTTCCCGAAGCGACCTGCAGTCTGTGGTCGCGTCTCCAGGCGTTCCTCTCTATTGACGAGAGGATTTCAGTTTCCTGTTTTGGATTACCATTGATTATATCCAGGAGAATCATTATTTGTTTAATACTGGAATAAAGACTCTGTTACTATTACGTCGCTTTTGGGTCCTCATTCATCAGCATAACAGAAGAATCCGACCAAGATGGACCCAGCGACTATGGATTCTCTCAACACTGCCGTCGAGTTCCAGGGAGCAATGCTCGGCAGACACGAGCAGGAATTGTTTGCTGCTCGTCATGCCGTTGAGACCCTGGCCGCTCAGGTCTCCGATCTCTCTGGACAGTTTCAGAGTCTTCGTCTCGTGCCACCAGCTACTTCCTGGTCTTCCGAGTCTCCGGAACCTAGGGTTAATAACCCACCATGTTACTCTGGGCAGCCCACTGAGTGTCGCTCCTTTCTCACCCAGTGTGATATTGTGTTCTCTCTCCAGCCCAACACGTACTCAAGAGAGAGAGCTCGGATCGCTTACGTCATATCACTCCTTACTGGTCGGGCTCGGGAGTGGGGCACAGCTATCTGGGAGGCAAGGGCTGAGTGTTCTAACGATTATCAGAACTTTAAAGAGGAGATGATACGGGTTTTTGATCGTTCAGTTTTTGGGAAGGAGGCTTCCAGGGCCCTGGCTTCCCTATGTCAAGGTGATCGATCCATAACGGATTACTCTATAGAGTTTCGCACTCTTGCTGCCTCCAGTGACTGGAACGAGCCGGCGTTGCTCGCTCGTTTTCTGGAGGGACTTCACGCTGAGGTTAAGGATGAGATTCTCTCCCGGGAGGTTCCTTCCAGCGTGGACTCTTTGATTGCACTCGCCATCCGCATAGAACGACGGATAGATCTTCGTCATCGAGCTCGTGGAAGAGAGCTCGCGTTAACGGTGCTTCCCCTCTCCGCATCTCAACCATCTCCTCCCACCGGCTCAGAGACTGAGCCCATGCAGCTGGGAGGTATTCGCATCTCGACTAAGGAGAGGGAACGGAGAATCACCAACCGCCATTGCCTCTATTGCGGTTCTGCTGGACATTTTGTCATGTCATGTCCAGTAAAAGCCAGAGCTCATCAGTAAGCGGAGGGCTACTGGTGAGCGCTACTACTCAGGTCTCTCCATCAAGATCCTGTACTACCTTGTCGGTCCATCTACGCTGGACCGGTTCGGCTGCTTCCTGCAGTGCCTTGATAGACTCAGGGGCTGAGGGTTGTTTTATGGACGAAGCATGGGCTCGGAAACATGACATTCCTCTCAGACAGTTAGGGAAGCCCACGCCCATGTTCGCCTTAGATGGTAGTCTTCTCCCCAGTATCAGATGTGAGACACTACCTTTAACCCTCACAGTATCTGGTAACCACAGTGAGACCATTTCCTTTTTGATTTTTCGTTCACCTTTTACACCTGTTGTTTTGGGTCATCCCTGGCTAGTATGTCATAATCCTTCTATTAATTGGTCTAGTAATTCTATCCTATCTTGGAACGTTTCTTGTCATGTGAAGTGTTTAATGTCTGCTATCCCTCCTGTGTCTTCTGTCCCCTCTACTCAGGAGGAACCTGGTGATTTGACAGGAGTGCCGGAGGAATATCATGATCTGCGCACGGTCTTCAGTCGGTCCAGAGCCAGCTCCCTTCCTCCTCACCGGTCGTATGATTGTTGTATTGATCTCCTTCCGGGGACCACTCCCCCTCGGGGTAGACTATACTCTCTGTCGGCTCCCGAACGTAAGGCTCTCGAGGATTATCTGTCTGTTTCTCTCGACGCCGGTACCGTGGTGCCTTCTTCCTCTCCCGCCGGAGCGGGATTTTTCTTTGTTAAGAAGAAGGACGGTACTCTGCGCCCCTGCGTGGATTATCGAGGGCTGAATGACATAACGGTTAAGAATCGTTATCCGCTTCCCCTTATGTCGTCAGCCTTCGAGATTTTGCAGGGAGCCAGGTGCTTTACTAAGTTGGACCTTCGTAACGCTTACCATCTCGTACGCATCAGAGAGGGGGACGAGTGGAAAACGGCGTTTAACACTCCGTTAGGGCATTTTGAATACCGGGTTCTGCCGTTCGGTCTCGCTAATGCTCCAGCTGTCTTTCAGGCATTAGTTAATGATGTACTGAGAGACATGCTGAACATTTTTGTTTTCGTTTACCTTGACGATATCCTGATTTTTTCACCGTCACTCGAGATTCATGTTCAGCACGTTCGACGTGTACTCCAGCGCCTTTTAGAGAATTGTCTCTACGTGAAGGCTGAGAAGTGCGCCTTTCATGTCTCCTCTGTCACTTTTCTCGGTTCTGTTATTTCCGCTGAAGGCATTCAGATGGATCCCGCTAAGGTCCAGGCTGTCAGCGATTGGCCCGTCCCTAAGTCACGTGTCGAGTTGCAGCGCTTTCTCGGTTTCGCTAATTTCTATCGGCGTTTCATTCGTAATTTCGGTCAAGTGGCTGCCCCTCTCACAGCTCTGACTTCTGTCAAGACTTGCTTTAAGTGGTCCGGTTCCGCCCAGGGAGCTTTTGATCTCCTCAAGAAGCGTTTTACATCCGCCCCTATCCTTGTTACTCCTGACGTCACTAAACAATTCATTGTCGAGGTTGACGCTTCAGAGGTGGGCGTGGGAGCCATTCTGTCTCAGCGCTTCCAGTCTGACGATAAGGTCCATCCTTGCGCTTACTTTTCTCATCGCCTGTCGCCATCGGAACGCAACTATGATGTGGGTAACCGCGAACTGCTCGCCATCCGCTTAGCCATAGGCGAATGGCGACAGTGGTTGGAGGGGGCGACCGTCCCTTTTGTCGTTTGGACTGACCATAAGAACCTTGAGTACATCCGTTCGGCCAAACGACTTAATGCACGTCAAGCTCGTTGGGCGTTGTTTTTCGCTCGTTTCGAGTTCGTGATTTCCTATCGTCCGGGAAATAAGAACACCAAGCCTGATGCCTTATCCCGTCTCTTTAGTTCTTCTGTGGCTTCTACCGACCCCGAGGGGATTCTCCCTGAAGGGCGTGTTGTCGGGTTGACTGTCTGGGGAATTGAGAGACAGGTAAAGCAAGCACTCACTCACACTGCGTCGCCGCGCGCTTGTCCTAGTAACCTTCTGTTCGTTCCTGTCTCTACTCGTCTGGCTGTTCTTCAGTGGGCTCACTCTGCCAAGTTAGCTGGCCACCCCGGCGTTCGGGGTACGCTTGCTTCTATTCGCCAGCGGTTTTGGTGGCCTACTCAGGAGCGGGACACGCGTCGTTTCGTGGCGGCTTGTTCGGACTGCGCGCAGACTAAGTCAGGTAACTCTCCTCCTGCCGGTCGTCTCAGACCGCTTCCCATTCCTTCTCGACCATGGTCTCACATCGCCTTAGACTTTATTACCGGTCTGCCTTCGTCTGCGGGGAAGACTGTGATTCTTACGGTTATCGATAGGTTCTCTAAGGCGGCACATTTCATTCCCCTCGCTAAGCTTCCTTCCGCTAAGGAGACGGCACAAATCATCATTGAGAATGTGTTCAGAATTCATGGCCTCCCGTTAGACGCCGTTTCAGACAGAGGTCCGCAATTCACGTCACAGTTTTGGAGGGAGTTCTGTCGTTTGATTGGTGCTTCCGTCAGTCTCTCTTCCGGGTTTCATCCCCAGTCTAACGGTCAAGCAGAAAGGGCCAATCAGTCGATTGGTCGCATTTTACGCAGCCTTTCGTTTCGAAACCCTGCGTCTTGGGCAGAACAGCTCCCCTGGGCTGAGTACGCTCACAACTCGCTTCCTTCGTCTGCTACCGGGCTGTCCCCGTTTCAGAGTAGTCTTGGCTACCAGCCTCCTCTGTTTTCGTCCCAGCTCGCCGAGTCCAGCGTTCCCTCCGCTCAGGCTTTTGTCCAACGTTGTGAGCGCACCTGGAGGAGGGTCAGGTCTGCACTTTGCCGTTACAGGGCGCAGACTGTGAGAGCCGCCAATAAACGTAGGATTAAGAGTCCTAGGTATTGTCGCGGTCAGAGAGTGTGGCTTTCCACTCGTAACCTTCCCCTTACGACAGCTTCTCGCAAGTTGACTCCGCGGTTCATTGGTCCGTTCCGTGTCTCTCAGGTCGTCAATCCTGTCGCTGTGCGACTGCTTCTTCCGCAACATCTTCGTCGCGTCCACCCTGTCTTCCATGTCTCCTGTGTCAAGCCTTTTCTTCGCGCCCCCGTTCGTCTTCCCTCCCCCCCCCCCGTCCTTGTCGAGGGCGCTCCTATTTACAAGGTACGGAAGATCATGGACATGCGTTCTCGGGGACGTGGTCACCAGTACTTAGTGGATTGGGAGGGTTACGGTCCTGAGGAGAGGAGTTGGGTTCCATCTCGGGACGTGCTGGACCGTTCGTTGATTGATGATTTCCTTCGTTGCCGCCAGGGTTCCTCCTCGAGTGCGCCAGGAGGCGCTCGGTGAGTGGGGGGGTACTGTCATGTTTTGTCTTTGATCATGTCTTGTCCCTGTGCTTCCCTCTGCTGGTCTTATTAGGTTCTTTCTCTTTCTCTCTCTCTATCGTTCCGTTCCTGCTCCCAGCTGTTTCTCATTCTCCCTACGACCTCATTTACTCTTTCACACCTGTCCCCTGTTTTGCCCTCTGATTAGAGTCCCTATTTCTTCCTCTGTTTTCCGCTCCTGTCCTTGTCGGATTCTTGTTTGATGTTTGCTGTTCCTGTGTCCTTGTTTCGCCCTGTCGTGTTCTTTGCCTTCTTCAGATGCTGCGTGTGAGCAGGTGTCTATGTCAGCTACGGCCAGTGCCTTCCCGAAGCGACCTGCAGTCTGTGGTCGCGTCTCCAGGCGTTCCTCTCTATTGACGAGAGGATTTCAGTTTCCTGTTTTGGATTACCATTGATTATATCCAGGAGAATCATTATTTGTTTAATACTGGAATAAAGACTCTGTTACTATTACGTCGCTTTTGGGTCCTCATTCATCAGCATAACAAACCGACTTGCCAAAACTATAGTTTGTTAACAAGACATTTGTGGAGTGGTTGAAAAACAAGTTTTTTATATTTTTATTTTATTTTAATTTTACCCCCTTTTCTCCCAATTTTTTTTGTGGTATCCAATTGCTAGTAATTACTATCTTGTCTCATCGCTACAACTCCCGTACGGGCTCGGGAGAGACGAAGGTTGAAAGCCATGCGTCCTCCGAAACACAACCCAACCAAGCCGCACTGCTTCTTAACACAGCGCGCCTCCAACCCGGAAGCCAGCCGCACCAATGTGTCGGTGACCGGCCCGCCACAGGAGTCGCTGGTGCGCGATGAGACAAGGATATCCCTACCGGCCAAACCCTCCCTAACCCGGACGACGCTAGGCCAATTGTGCGTCGCCCCACGGACCTCCCGGTCGCGGCCGGCTGCGACAGAGCCTGGGCGCGAACCCAGAGTTGAAAAACAAGTTTTAATGACTCCAACCTAAGTCAAATCAAATCAAATCTAAGTTTATTTGTCACGTGCGCCGAATACAACAGGTGTAGACCTTACAGTGAAATGCTTACTTACAGGCTCTAACCAATAGTGCAAAAAAGGTATTAGGTGAGCAATAGGTAAGTAAAGAAATAAAAACAGTATAAAGACAGTGAAAAATAACAGTAGCGAGGCTACATACAGACACGGTTAGTCGGGCTGATTGAGGTAGTATGTACATGTAGATATGGTTAACTATGCATATATGATGAACAGAGAGTAGCAGTAGCGTAAAAGAGGGGTTGGCGGGCTTTGGGTGGCGGGACACAATTCAGATAGCCCGGTTTGCCAATGTGCGGGAGCACTGGTTGGTCGAGCCAATTGAGGTAGTATGTACATGAATTTATAGTTAAAGTGACTATGCATATATGATAAACAGAGAGTAGCAGCAGCGTAAAAAGATGGGTTGGTGTATGTAGCATAATGAAGAAGAACTAAAGAGCATGAGGAGGAAGTTCTTGGTGTCAGAAATGGCACCATATTCCCTACATAGTGCAATGCTAATTTTGAATGGGCCCTGGTCAAAAGTAATGCATTATAATAGGGAATAGGGTGCTATTTGGGATGTAGCCTTAGTTTACGACAACGATGGCCAGACGGAAACGAGTGCGTGATGAATGGTTGAATCTCCCCCAAGCTAAAAGATGACCTGGATACCACCTTCTCTCTCTCTTTCCTGCTCTCTCTCTCCCTCTCTCCTTCCTTCCTTCCTTCCCTCCCTCTCTCTCTTTATCTCTCTCCTCTGTGCCAAGTGGGCCACCATTTTTCACTGGTCTCACATTTAGCCATGGACAGGCTGCAGGCTTCAGGCTGGGGCCCCTCCTTTCCTTCTCACTGTAGCCCTGACCTGCAGTATAAATACATATGCCTCCATCCTCCCTCCCTATCCACTTCCCTTCCTCTTTCCTTACATACAAACGCCTCCTCCATCCATCCCTCCTCCCTCGTTCTTCCCCTCCTTCCCCCTCCAAAAAACAGTAATCCCTTCTCCTAGCTGGCTTCTGTAATTTGATCAAATAGCATGCATCCTTCCCACCACTTATTGGCCAATTAAGTCAAGTTCTCAGGCAGGGGGTCCAGCTGTCTGGGTGTTATCTGGGGATGAATTGATTGAAGCCATTCCATGTCTATGAAGGCCTGCTTTAATGATCTAGGTGATAATACTTGTAATTCTTCTCAGTCAGGGGATTCACAGGCCCCAGCTGTTGCCACAGTAATCCTCTACATCCCAAATTGCACGCTATTCCCTATATAGTGCACTACTTTGAAGAGAGCCCAATGGGCCCTGGTTAAAATTAGTGCGCTATATAGGGAATAGGGTACCATTTGGGATGCAACGTTGTCCTGATACACTGAAGTACTGGCGAGGCATTAATCTGTTCCTCAGATACGAGAAGATCTCACTTGTAGTAGGTTTTATTTGTAGTCTTCCCCCTCCCCCATCCTTTCTCCATTTTCCCCCTTTCTCGCTTAAAAAATTCCATCCCTCATCACTAAGACTAGCTACATCTGTGAAATGTGACATTTAAGGTTTAGGCAAAAAAGAGAATATCATTGTGAAGGATTCTTAGAGGTTGAATATAGCCTCCCAGATTATCCAGTCCATACCTACAGTCCGTTTCATACTGAAAAATTACCCTGAACCACTACAGTCCAGTAAATTTAAGGAGGTAAAAGATTTAAGCCTGAAAAATCTATAAATACATGCATCATTTTTAAAGGCAGGGCATTACCATTGTTAAACAGGTTTCGGCTTTAGTCCTGCCTCTAACCATCCAGCCAAAATATCACATTACCATAATGAGCCCTAAATGCATATAAATGTTAAGCATTATAAATCAGAGGAGGTTAGTTGTAAATGTGTTACGTTATTGTCTTTTCAGTACTGTGAATGAATAGTTTGGTGATATAGTTTCCTGCCTTTTCCTAATAAATGCAGGTATTCTACAGAACATCACACCTTCCAGTTACAGTACTCTTCTATTCCATCATATTTTAAAAATAACTTTATTAATGATGAGAATTAATAATAAAGGTGCTATAATATAATCTCTTTTTTCCTTTAACACATTTCTTCAGAAAGGTGCAAACTTACATTTTTATTGCCCAAATTAAAGATCCAACAGTGAAGCGGATTTTAAACATATCATGCAACAAAAATCTGTGGAGCAGATTTCTTTAAAGGGTATCTGAGCTGGCTTATACTTGACGTCAGAGGGGGAGAATTGCATCGGAAATAATATGAAAGTGGAGCTTGCTAGATGGTAAATTATGTTTTATCCAGAATTCAGAGAGACCACATGGAAGCAGTAGTAGGGCTCTATTCAGCCACTGGGATCTTCAACAGGGTATTTTTATCCAGTAAAACCACTAGTCTTCTCCCATGGAGTAGAGCAGAACATGGGCCTTTGAGCCACAGACACGCAAACACACACACTCACACACACACACACACACACACACACACACACACACACACACACACACACACACACACACACACACACACACACACACACACACACACACACACACACACACACACACACACACACACACACACACACAGAGAAAGAGAAACTAATTTTAATAGACAACACACACCCCCTCCAGGCCACGGTGGGGTCAGTATGAGGATCCTCAGGGGTGTTCTGTTCTACAGGGGTCAGGGGTCGCCAAATCCAGGTGGAGTCTGAGACAAATGTATCAAGGGAATGAGATCATGTAGACTTTTAAGTATCGTCAACAAGGGCAAACCTAGGCAGACCAGCTGGTGCTCTGTGGCAGAGACAACACTCACCTGCCAATAAAGAGTAAAGATGCTCTCCTCTTGGCTCTCGCTACGCACTAGGGATTCATTTACTTAGAGGGGCGGTTTCCCAGACACAAATTAAGCCTAGTCCTGGACTAAAAAGCATTCTCAATGGAGAATGCCCATTGAGCTGTTTTTTTTGTCCACATTGTGTCTTATTTAGTTATAATAAATTGCCAAATGTCTGTAATATTAATTTCCCTTAAAGCCATTGCAGTGTCTTGTAGGGTAAACATCAAAAAAATATGTGGGTAAACGTAAGTATACTGATACAATTTGCACAGCATTCTGAGATAGGATGCATTGAAGATGAATTCATTATAAATAAAGAACTGAACAAATTAGGATGGTTTCAGATCCAGTCTCTCCCCTCCTTAACGTGTTACACAGAGTATAATAGTACATCCCAAATGGCACCCTATTCCTTATATAGAGCCCATAGGGCCCTAGTCAAAAGTAGTGCACTATATAGGGGATGGGGTACCATTTGGGACACAAACATACAATGCCACAAAAGATCTCGCTATTAAGGATGAAAAATTGGGCAAGTAAGCAGTCCTGGCAGAGCGGATCAGTCTCATGGTAAACAATTTGGCTAGTGAGGGGTCGTAATGACTATCTACTGTCTCATTTAGAACGCCTGTTGGTGCCTTGTGGTGGGTACGTCTCCCCATTGATGCTGCATGTACAGATTTGAAGCATGATTGCAGTGACAGGACATTTTAGCTGCCACAGCGCGACACCTATTTCTGTCTGAAAGCCATCCTTCGTTTCTGCCTCCCCGCTACTGTAGCAAAATGTCACACCTTCTCTTGTCTAATGGCATATTGCACAGCTTACCTTTAGCATGCTGCCTTATTGTCTTACAAATAGTTGTGTGTTGAGGGGGTTAGAAAAGCAATAAATTACAATCAACCTTGAAGGCTTGTTATGTGTGATGAACTGATGCAGAGGGTCACTGGGCAATCAAATGTAGAAATACATTATGCACATAAATAGCAAATTATGAAAAACATGGTTTGTGTGTATTTCCTGCATGTGTTCTTTTCTGCGTGTGCCTCTGTGTGTGTGCCTCGTGCGCGTGTGTCCATGCTGTGTATGTGTGAGGCTGGAGGGTTATAATAACGCAATAACACAAGTTAATTATGTGGCCTGTAAACACAACATGCACAAAGGCTAGAGAGGAGAGAGAGCGCTTCTGTTGGTTGTGCTCCTTATCGTTTTTGGCAGGGTTCCATATGTTCACAGTGCTGGGAAGCAGTGTGATTACCATCCCAATCAGCGGAGAGAGTCACATTCATTTGTAGTAATTAATAGCAGTGATGCATCTGACAGTGTAAGCTAACGAGGATCAGCCTTTGATTGTTTGGATCTCTAAGTACGCCTCTCATTGTTTGCATCACCTCAGAGGAATTCATAACATCAAAGCTTAGCAGCTATCTGATACTTGTCAAAATGCAATTTATAAAAGTTTGATTCTTTTATTGATTTAGTTTGGGTTTGATGCCTGCAGTGTCAGCTCCCCTGGTAGGACTTAGTGGATTCAAATGCTTGTCACCAGCACGGCCTCCTTTTTACTGAGAACAATCGCCATAGGCCAGCCCAACAGGCATGCTTTAATTGCCTTTAATTAAAAGCATAAATCTTTTTTTCTTCACTTGCTCTGCTCTTAAACAGCTCTTACGTATCTGTTTTTTTCCCTGCGCTTGTCAGAATCCCTCCTGGCTAGTAAGGGTTCACCCGCTCCTCCTCCTCTTCCCATTCTCCCTCTCTCTCCCTCTTTTTCTCTCTTCACCAGACGTTTCTGGAATCATCTTTTTAGCACACTCCTCTGCATGATCTGACGTGGCGTGCGTCTGTTCGGGCGGCGTGGTGATATTTAGTAAACCGGGTTCCTTCTTTATTGCAGTATAATGAGGTCAAATGAATCCCCTCATACGCATGCTTAGATGGCTCCTTGCTTCAAATCCACGCTGACAGCCAGTAAAACAGCCGGCAAACACAGTGCAGGCTCCCAGACATGGCCGTGAAAAACCATGCTAGTGTGGAAGAAAAAAAGCTTTCATACGCTGACAACTTCCCTCCTCTCTCTTTCTTTAATTAGGCGTTTTATAATCCTCTGTTTTTCTCTCTCCTCCTCCCAGACTGGGGCTAGCTAAATACCCTCTGTATAATGTAATACTGCTACATACTGGCAGTAGAGCTTGGTTAGACTGTATAATGTAATACTGCTACATACTGGCAGTAGAGCTGCGATATACATTACAGTAGCTAGGCAGTTTAGTCCACATCATACTGTGCAACCTGTCTGAATAATGGCTGCTTTATATTGAAGCAGTTTAGATCATATTATACATCCTGTCTGAATGTACAGCTGGTTTATACATTACAGAACATAAGCAGTTTAGATCAGATCATCATCAGATTAGTCCTCTGTAGTTCAGTTAGTAGAGCATGGTGCTTGCAATCTCTGGGTAGGTGGATCGACTCCTGGGACCACCCGTAAGTAAAATGTATGCACATGTGACTAAGTTGCTTTGCATAAAAAACATCTGCTAAATGGCATATTTTATTATTATATTATCAGACAACAACTCTTTTTATTAAACCAAAATGTATTTGGCTTGGCCATATAGATTTGGAAGGGGTTCTTTTTGTTGTTCATTGTTTTGTGTGTGATAAATATTTACACCTTTTTATTTTGAAGCAAGCTGTTCAGTCACAAATCCCCCTCTTTGGGGCAGACGAGGGATGGTGGGATATATGGATGGGTTGCCGCTCAAATCCGTTTAAAACAAGGGAGGGGTTCCACGTTTCCAAAAAATCGTATCAGTGAGTGGTGACTTGGATTCATGGTGTCAAAACAATTCTGTTCCCTTTCGCTGCCAAGCATCGTCCTCTAGCCCCCTAGCCCCTAGCCCCCTAACCCCTAGCCCCCTAGCCCCTCAGCCCCAGTCATACCCAGTGCTTTGGGTGGCCATGTCACCATCAACAGCTCATCCGAGCTGCACGGCCGTTTACGCATATTAGCTTTTGTCGCATCTGCCAGCGTTCGCAGCCCTTCTCCCCGCTTAGACGGGGATTGATTAATTTTATTTGCCAGTAAAAAAAAACATGCATATGTTTAAAAACGTGACAGCGATATCACAAAAAAGTCAGAGACTTATTTCCAGTGTGGTTCCTAAATTCCAGGTGCAAAAACAATACAACATTATACAGACACATTATAAAAAGATATAGACACATTACTTAGATATACACACATTACATAGATACAGATACATTACATAGATACAGATACATTACATAGATAAAGACACATTACTTAGATAAAGACACATTACGTAGCTATAGACACAATACATAGACACAGACACATTACGATATACAGACACATTACGTAGATATAGACACATTACGTAGATACAGACACATTATGTAGATACAGACACATTACGTAGATATAGACACATTACATAGATATAGACACATTACATAGATATACACACATTACATAGATACAGACACATTACATAGATACAGACACATTACATAGATACAGACACATTACATAGATACAGACACATTAAATAGATATAGACACATTACATAGATACAGACACATTACATAGATACAGACACATTACATAGATATAGATACATTTCATAGATACAGACACATTACATAGATACAGACACATTACATAGATACAGACACATTACATAGATACAGACACATTGCATAGATACAGACATATTACATAGATATAGACACATTATATATATAGATACAGATACATTACATAGATACAGATACATTACACAGATACAGACACATTACATATATCGTGCATTCGGAAATAATTCAGACCCTTTCCCTTTTTCCACATTTTGTTACGTTACAGCCTTATCCTCTATGGGATCGGTGTCCCTATATCGAGACAGTTGAGCTAATGTGCGCTAATGTGATTAGCATGACGTTGTAAGTAACAAGAACATTTCCCAGGACATATACATGTCTTATATGGGCAGAAAGCATAAATCCTTGTTAATCTAACTGCACTGTCCAATTTACAGTAGCTATTACAGTGAAAAAAATATAATGCTATTGTTTGAGGAGCGTGCACAACAACAAAAAAACGTTTATCATGGCAACTGTTTTAAGTTGCCATTGAAAGTAAATAATGTACTTACATTCAGTAATCTTGCTCTGATTTGTCATCCTGAGGGTCCCAGAGATAAAATGTAGCAAAGTTTTGTTTGATAAAATACATTTTTATATTCAAATGTAGTAACTGGGTTCTACAGTGTGAACCCCTGTTGTCTCTGGCTCCCCGCGGGGTCATCTAAATGTGGGAAAGTTAGTGTATAAGCTAATGACCCATCATGTATGACATTCCTGGGAGTGTGTAAATTAAAATTTTGTATTACCATATCATTTTTGTATGTTCTCTATTGTTGTGTACTTGAAAATGTATCAATTGACCAATTCGGCACGTTTGGGCACATTTGGGACAAAATATTATCCAATATTGCAATTATTCCCTGGATCAATCAGAAACTTTTCACACACACTGTTGCCATCTAGTGGCCAAAATCTTAATTGCGCCTAAACTGCAATATTATATCGTGGCCTTTTGTATTATCTTTTACCAGATATAATGTGTTATATTCTCCTACATTTCAAATGGTATCAAGAATATGCATATCCTTGCTTCAGATCCTGAGCTAAAGGCAGTTAGATTTGGGTATGCCATTTTAGGAGAAAATTGAAAAAAAGGGTCTGATCCTTTATTCTAAATGGATAAAATAAAATAAAATACTCTTCAATCTACACACAATACCCCATAATGAAAAAGTGAAAACGGTTTTTAGATATTTTTACAAATGTTTTAAAAATAAAAAACAGAAATACCTTATTTACAGAAGTATTCAGACCCTTTGCTATGAGACTCGAAATTGAGCTCAGGTGCATCCTGTTTCCATTGATCATCCTTGAGATGCTTCTACAACATGATTGGAGTCCACCTGTGGTAAATTCAATTGATTGGACATGATTTGGAAAGGCAAACACCTGTCTACATAATGTCCCAAATAATGTCCCACCGTGCAAAAACCTAGCCATGAGTTCGAAGGAATTGTCCATAGAGCTCCGAGACGGGATTGTGTCGAGGCACAGAACTGGGGAAGAGTACCAAAACATTTCTGCAGCATTGAAGGTCTCCAAGAACCCAGTGGCCTCCATCATTCTTAAATGGAAGAATCTTGGAACCACCAAGACTCTTCCTAGAGCTGGCTGCCCGGCCAAACTGAGCAATCAGTGGAGAAGGGACTTGGTCAGGGAGGTGACCAAGAACCCGATGGTCACTGTGACAGAGCTCCAGAGTTTCTCTGTAGAGATGGGAGTACCTTCCAGAAGGACAACCATACTCTGCAGCGCTCTACCAATCAGGCCTTCGTGGTAGAGTGGCCAGAAGGAAGCCACTCCTCAGTAAAAGGCGCATGACAGCCTGCTTGGAGTTTGCCAAAAGGCACCTAAAGGACTCTCAGACCATGAGAAACAAGATTCTCTGGTCTGATGAAACTAAGATTGAACTCTTTGGCCTGAATGCCAAACGTCACGTCTGAAGGAAACCTGGCACCATCCCTACGGTGAAACATGGTGGTGGCAGCATCATGCTGTGGGGATGTTTTTCAGCGGCAGGGACTGGGATACTAGTCAGGATCGAGAGAAAGATGAATGGAGCAAAGTACAGAGAGATCCTTGATGAAAACCTGCTCCAGAGCGCTCAGGACCTCATACTGGATTCTGTTTTTCCAAGATGCAGAGAACGTTTGTTATCTGAAAGCCATTTACTGGTATTGGATAACTCTGCACTAAGGATCTATTCCACTGAGGCTTGGTTCTTATGGGACACAAGTAGAGCAGAGTCATCTGCCTACAGCAGGTAGTGTCGTACTAGTAGCTGAAAGGTTGCTAGATCGATTCCCCGAGCTGAAAAGATAAAAATCTGTCCTTCTGCCCCTGGAACAGGAAGTTTACCCACGGTTCCTAGGCCATCATTGTAAATAAGAATTTGTTCCTAACTGACTTGCCTAGTTAAATAAAGGTAAAATAAAATAAAATATTCAAAACTATTTACAAGTGTTGGGGGCTGGGGCTGCTCGCCAACCACACACACACACACCCACAACCTCACAACCTCCCACCCAGGCCTTACTGCCTTATTAAAAGCAGTGAGTGTTTCAAGTTCAGGGTCGCTGAGAGAGTACAGAGCATAAATATCTGATGGCGGCAGCACTATCAGCCGGTCAGTTTACGGAGTGTGATCGATGATAGCCCAAGCCGACACACTCCCTACAAACATCTTAAGCGGATGCTGTTTTGCCTAATTGGGAGCTTTGCAGCACAGATCAGATTCTGCCTTTTTTGATGCTGATCATGAAGTCCCAGGAAACAGCCTGTGAGATTTCTGCTGGCTGCTTGCTGTCTTCATTTGTAGGCCGGTTACAGCTCTAACCTGCCAATTTGACCTACATAGTATTATACCTGAAAGATAATTATCTCCATCCCCTCCATTCTAAAGGGGTTATGAACACAGGCACACACACACACGCAAGCAAGCGGGAGTGCACACACACACACGCATGCTCTCTCTCTCACCATGGGGCTGAGCTTCTATTTTAATCCTGGCGGCTCCCTGTGAAGGGAGGAGGAAGTTCCAATTAAAATTAAAATAAGCTCTTTTAACGGTCTCTTAAATTGACAACTGAACAATGATTTTCGTATTGGTATCTGTCAAAGGTCTTGGAAAATCCTCGGTTGATAAGGCCCAACGCATCCAATTAGGACCGGAGCAGGGCCTCAGCCAGTAATGATTTCCTCCATGTCCCTGAAGATGTGGCGCGGACACTTATTGCAAATTACTGACAAAAAGGCCTGCTGTATTGATGAGGGGGAGAACAGACTGTTCACCATGTTCCCATCAGGTAGAGGAGGAACAAGTTTACAGAGAAGGACTGAGGTGCCTGATGTTCGGCCCCTAGCCTCTCGCCTGTCTCACTTTCTACAGTAACTATTGCTCTCTCCTCTTTGCTCTCTCTATCTCGGCCCTAGTATCTCTGTCTCTCTCTCTCTCTTGCACTCTCTCTCTCTGTCTCTTTCCTGTCTGTCTGTCTGTCTGTCTGTCTGTCTGTCTGTCTGTCTGTCTGTCTGTCTGTCTGTCTGTCTGTCTGTCTGTCTGTCTGTCTGTCTGTCTGTCTGTCTGTCTGTCTGTCTGTCTGTCTGTCTGTGTCTCTCTCTCTCTCTCTCTCTCTCTCTCTCTCTCTCTCTATATATATATATATATATATATATATATATATATATATATATATATACAGTAGCAGTTAAAAGTTGTTTTACTATTTTCTACATTGTAGAATAATAGTGAATACATCAAAACTATGTAATAACACATATGGAATCATGCAGTAACCAAAAAAGTGTTAAACAAATCAAAATAGATTTGAGATTCTTCAAAATAGTTACCCTTTGCCTTGATGACAGCTTTGCACACGCTTGGCATTCTCTCAACCAGTTTCACCTGGAATGCTTTTCCAACAGTCTTGAAGGAGTTCCCACATATGCTGAGCACTTGTTGGCTGCTTTTCATTCACTATGCAGTCCAAATCATCCCAAACCATCTCTATTGGGTTGAGGTTGGGTGATTGTGGAGGCCAGGTCATCTAATGCAGCACTCCATCACTCTCCTTCTTGATCAAATAGTCCTTACACAGCCTGGAGGTGTGTTTTGGGTCATTTTCCTGTTGAAAAACAAATGATAGTCCCACTAAGTGCAAATCAGAAGGGATGGTGTATCGCTGCAGAATGTTGTGGTAGCCATGCTGGTTAAGTGTGCCTTAACTTCTTATGGCTGCAATCCCGGTGACAGGATGATATGACAACAGCCAGTGAAAGTGCAGTGCGCCAAATTCAAAACAACAGAAATCTCATAATTACAATTCCTCAGACATACATGTTTCTTATACCATTTTAAAGGTAATCTTGTTGTTAATCCCACCAAAGTGTCCGATTTCAAATATGCTTTTCAGGGAAAGCACTACAAACGATTATGTTAGGTCACACCAATCCACAATAAGCACAGCCATTTTTCCAGCGAAAGATAGCAGTCACAAAAAGCAGAAATATAGCTAAAATGAATCACTAACCTTTGATGATCTTCATCAGATGACACTCATAGGACTTCATGTTACACAATACATGCATGTTTTGTTTGATAAAGTTCATATTTATATCAAAAACTCTGAGTTTACATTGGCGCGTTACATTCACTAGTTCCAAAAACATCCAGTGATAGTGCATAGCCACATCGTTTCAACAGAAATACTCATCATAAATGTAGATGATAATACAAGTTATACACATGGAATTATAGATATACCTCTCCTTAATGCAACCGCTGTGTCAGATTTCAAAAAAACTTTACGGAAAAAGCAAACCATGCAATAATCTGAGACGGAGCTCAGAACAAGAGTCAAATTAGTTGCCATGTTGGAGTCAACAGAAACCAGAAATGACATGATAAATATTCCCTTTACCTTTGATGATCTTCATCGGAATGCACTCCCAGGAATCCCAGGTCCACAATAAATGCTTGATTTGTTCGATAATGTCTGTTATTTATGTCCAATTAGCTACTTTGGTTAGCGCGTTTGGTAAACAATTCCAAAGTCACAAAGCGTGTTCACTAAAACGTGACGAAATGTCCAAAGGTTCCGTAATAGTCAGTAGAAACATGTCAAGCGATGTATTGAATCAATCTTTAGAATGTTGTTAACATATATCTTGAATAACGTTCCAACCGGAGAATTACATTGACTTCAGATGAGCGATGCAACGGATCTGCCTCTCACGTGAACGCGCTTGGTCAAAGCATGGTCGCCTCATGGCAGTGGTGACTCATTCCTGTCTCCTTCGGCCCCCCTTCACAGTAGAGTCATCAGACAAAGTTCTATTGACTGTTGACATCTAGTGGAAGCCGTAGGAAGTGAAAACTCATCCATATCTCGCTGTAATTTCAATGGGAGCTTGGTTGAAAATCTACCAGCCTCAGACAAAATCCAAAAAGGAAGTGGAACTTCTCAGGTTTTTGCCTGCCATATGAGTTCTGTTATACTCACAGACATAATGTCACGTTCTGACCATAGTTCTTTTGTGTTTTCTTTGTTTTAGTTTTGGTCAGGACGTGAGCTGAGTGGGCATTCTATGTTGTGTGTCTAGTTTTCCTGTTTCTGTGTTGGGCCTGATATGGTTCCCAATCAGAGGCAGGTGTTAGTCGTTTGTCTCTGATTGGGAGCCATATTTAGGTAGCTTGTTTTGTGTTGGGTTTTGTGGGTGGTTGTCTTCTGTCTTCGTGTGTCTGCACCGGACACAACTGTTTCGGTTTTTTCACATTTATTGTTTTGTATTTTGTAGTGTTCAGGTTTATGTTCTTTATTAAACATGATGAACACTAACCACGCTGCGCTTTGGTCCTCTCCTTCGTCCACAGAAGAAAGCCGTTACAGAACCACCCACCATAACAGGACCAAGCAGCGTGGTAACGGGCAGCAGCGGCAGCAGCAGCAGCAGCAGCAGCGATGTCAGGACTGGACATGGGAGGACGAGTTGAACGGTAAAGGACCTGCCCAGGGGAATATCGCCGCCCCAAAGCTGAGCTGGAGGCAGCGAAAGCGGAGAGGCGGCGTTATGAGGAGCTAGCACGGCAGCGTGATCAGGATCTGGGTTATACTACTTGGGAGGAGATAGACAGGTGGTCGGTCGACCCAGGGAGAGTGCCGGAGCCCGCCTGGGATTCGCTGGAGCAGTGCGAGGAGGGATACCGGCGAATGAGGTTAGCACAACGGCGCGGTAGGAAGCGCGAGAAGCAGCCCCAAAAATGTATTGGGGGAGGGCACACGGGGAGTGTGGCGAAGTCAGTTAGGAGACCTGCGCCAACTTCCCGTGCTTACCGTGGAGAGCGAGAGTACGGGCAGACACCGTGTTATGCGGAAGAGCGCACGGTGTCTCCTGTACGTGTGCATAGCCCGGTGCGGTACATCCCAGCTCCTCGTATCGGCCGGGCTAGATTGGGCATCGAGCCAGGTGCCATGAAGCCGGCTCAACGCATCTGCTCTCCAGTGCGTCTCCTCGGGCCGGTGTACATGGCACCAGCCTTACGTATGGTGTCCCCGGTTCGCCAGCACAGCCCAGTGCGGGCTATTCCACCTCGCCGCACTGGCCTGGCTACGGGGAGCATTCAACCAGGTGAGGTTGGGCAGGCTCGGTGCTCCAGAGCTCCAGTACGCCTTCACGGTCCGCTGCTACCTCCTCGCACCAGCCCAGTATCACCAGTGCCAACACCACGCACCAGGCTTCCTGTGCGTCTCCAGAGCCCTGTACGCACTGTTCCTTCTCCTCGCACTCGCCCTGAGGTGCGTGCCCTCAGCCCGGTACCACCAGTGCCGGTACCACGCACCAGGCTTATAGTGCGCCTCGAGAGTCCAGTGTGCCCTGTTCCTGCTCCCCGCACTCGCCCAGTGGTGCGTGTCTCCAGCCCGGTACCACCAGTTCCGGCATCACGCACCAAGCCTCCTGTGCGTCTCCAGAGCCCTGTACGCACTGTCCCTTCTCCCCGCACTCGCCCTGAGGTGCGTGCCCTCAGCCCGGTACCACCAGTGCCGGTACCACGCACCAGGCTTATAGTGCGCCTCGAGAGTTCAGTGTGCCCTGTTCCTGCTCCCCGCACTCGCCCAGTGGTGCGTGTCTCCAGTCCAGTACCACCAGTTCCGGCACCACGCACCAGGCCTACTGTGCGCCTCAGCAGGCCTGAGTCTGTCGTCTGCCCAGCGCCGCCTGCGCTGCCCGTCTGCCCAGCGCCATCTGAGCTGCCCGTCTGCCCAGCGCCATCTGAGCCGCCCGTCTGTCCAGTGCCATCTGAGCCGCCCGTCTGTTCTGAGCCGCTAGAGCCGTCCGCCAGTCAGGAGCCGCCAGAGCCGTCCGCCAGTCAGGAGCCGCCAGAGCCGGCCGCCAGTCAGGAGCCGCCAGATCCGCCCGCCAGTCAGGAGCCGCCAGAGCCGCCCGCCAGTCAGGAGCTGCCAGAGCTGCCCGCCAGTCAGGGGCTGCCAGAGCCGCCCGCCAGTCAGGAGCTGCCAGAGCCGCCCGCCAGTCAGGGGCTGCCAGAGCCGCCCGCCAGTCAGGAGCTGCCAGAGCCGCCCGCCAGTCAGGAGCTACCCTCCAGTAATGAGCTGCCCTCCAGTCATGAGCTGCCCTTCAGTCATGAGCTGCCCTTCAGTCATGAGCTGCCCTTCAGTCATGAGCTGCCCTTCAGTCATGAGCTGCCATTCAGTCCGGAGCTGCCATTCAGGCCGGAGCTGCCATTCAGTCCGGAGCTGCCATTAGTCCGGAGCTGTCCTTCAGTCCGGAGCTGCCCTTCAGTCCGGAGCTACCTCTCAGTCCTGAGCTATCTCTCAGGCCTGAGCTACGTCTCAGTCCTGAGCTATCTCTCAGTCCTGAGCTACCTCTCAGTCATGAGCTACCTCTCAGTCATGAGCTACCCCTCGGTCATGAGCTACCTCTCAGTCATGAGCTACCCCTCGGTCATGAGCTACCTCTCAGTTATGAGCTACCTCTCAGTCATGAGCTGCCCCTCAGTCCGGAGCTGTCCCTCAGTCCAGAGGCGCTCCTCAGTCCAGTGGGACCCTTTGTTAGGGTTCCCAGGCCAAGGTCGGCGGCGAGGGTCGCCACTCAAGGGACGCTAAGGAGGTGGACAAAGACAGTGGTGGAGTGGGGTCCACGTCCAGCGCCAGAGCCGCCACCGTGGACAGATGCCCACCCAGACCCTCCCCTATAGGTTCAGGTTTTGCGGCCGGAGTCCGCACCTTGGGGGGGGTACTGTCACGTTCTGACCATAGTTATTTTGTGTTTTCTTTGTTTTAGTGTTGGTCAGGACGTGAGCTGAGTGGGCATTCTATGTTGTGTGTCTAGTTTTCCTTTTTCTGTGTTTGGCCTGATATGGTTCCCAATCAGAGGCAGGTGTTAGTCGTTTGTCTCTGATTGGGAGCCATATTTAGGTAGCTTGTTTTGTGTTGGGTTTTGTGGGTGGTTGTCTTCTGTCTTCGTGTGTCTGCACCAGACAGAACTGTTTCGTTTTTTTCACATTTATTGTTTTGTATTTTGTAGTGTTCACGTTTATGTTCTTTAAACATGATGAACACTAACCACGCTGCGCTTTGGTCCTCTCCTTCGTCCACAGAAGAAAGCCGTTACACATAATTCAAACAGTTTTAGAAACTTCAGAGTGTTTTCTATCCAATACTAATAATACTATGCATATATTAGCAACTATGACTGAGGAGCAGGCCGTTTACTCTGGGCACCTCTGTGCACCTTTCATCCAAGCTACTCAATACTGCCCCTGCATCCATAAAAAGTAACATTATAAATAAATCACTGACTGTGTCACGAGCAAAGCACCCCCACACCATCACACCTCCTCCTCCATGCTTCACGGTGGGAAGGACATATGCATTGACATTCCGTTCACCTACTCTGCGTCTCGCAAAGACACGACAGTTGGGACCAAAAATCTCAAATTTGTACTCATCAGACCAAAGGACAGATTTCCACCGTTCTAATGTCCATTGCTCGTGTTTCTTGGCCCAAGCAAGTCTCTTCTTCTTTTTGGTGTCCTTTAAAACCTCTTGACGCTAGGGGTCAGATATTTTATATATTTTTTAATAACGTTCCCAAGGTAAACGGACTATTTCTCAGGTCCAGATCGTAGAATATGTATATAATTTACAGATTAGGATAGAAAACACTCCAAAGTTTCCAAAACTGTCAAAATATTGTCTGTGAATATAACAAAACTGATTCTGCAGGCGAAAACCTGAGAAAATCTAACCCAGAAGTGATTTTTTTTATTTTAAATCTGTGTTTCCTGGCCCGTCTTTCTTCCATTTAAAGGGGTATCAACCAGATTCCTTTTCCAATGGCTTCCTCAGGCTGTGACCAGGCTTTAGACATAGTTTCAGGCTTTTATTTTGAAAAGTGAGCGAGATTTTTCAAAACTAGTCAGGTGTCCTCTGATTAGTTCCTGTGCGCGAGAGGGGTAGCTCTCCATTTTCTTTCTCTCTTTTATTGAATAGGTTACGGTCCGGTTGAAATATTATCGATTATGTTTGTTAAAAACAACCTGAGGATTGATTATAAAAAACATTTGACATGTTTCTACGACCATTACGGATACTTTTTGGAATTTTCGTCGAACGGAACGAGCCTTTGGTTTTCAGAACATAACGCGCAACCCAAATGGCGTTTTTTTGTTATAAAAGTAATATTTATCGAACAAAAATAACATTTGTTGTGTAACTGGGAGTCTCGTGAGTGCAAACATCTGAAGATTATCAAAGGTAAGCGATTAATTTTATTGATTTTCTGACTTTCGTGACCATGCTAATTTGGGGCTAGCTGTTGTAGCATTGATTGATACACTCACAAAAGCTTGGATTGCTTTCGCTGCAAAGCATATTTTCAAAATTTGACATGATAGGTGGATTAACAACAAACTAAGCTGTGTTTTGGTATATTTCACTTGTGATTGCATGATTATAAATATTTGTAGTAATATTTTTGAATATGATACGTTTGGGAATTTTCTTCTGCCTTTCAGGACCGGAACGAGGCTGTAGTTTTCTGAACATAACGCGCAACCCAAATGGTGTTTTTTTGTTATAAAAGTAATATTTATCAAACAAAAAGAACATTTATTGTGTAACTGGGAGTCTTGTGAGTGCAAAAATCCGAAGATTATCAAAGGTAAGCGATTCATTTTATTCCTTTTCTGACTTTCGTGACCATGCTAATTTGGGGCTAGCTGTTGTAGCATTGATTGATACACTCACAAAAGCTTGGATTGCTTTCGCTGCAAAGCATATTTTCAAAATCTGACACGATAGGTGAATTAACAACAAGCTAAGCTGTGTTTTGGTATATTTCACTTGTGATTGCATGATTATAAATATTGTTAGTAATATTTTGCGCCCTGCAATTCAGCGGTTGTTTAGGAAAATGATCCCGCTAAAGGGATCCGTAGCGCAGAGAAGTTAAGTAGTGGTTTCTTTGCAGCAATTCAACCATAAATGCCTGATTCACGCAGTCTCCTCTGAACAGTTGATGTTGAGATGTGTCTGTTACTTGAACTCCGTGAAGCATTTATTTGGGCTGCAATTTCTGAGGCTGGTAACTCTAATGAACTTATCCTCTGCAGCAGAGGTGTCTCCGGGTCTTCCTTTCCTGTGGCGATCCTTTTGAGAGACATTTTCATCACTGCAGTTGATGGTTTTTGCGACTGCACTTGAAGAAACTGTCCTAAGTCTTAACTTCTCTTGGGTAGGGGGCAGCATTCGGAATTTTGGATGAAAAGCATGCCCAAAATTAAACTGCCAGCTACTCATCCCCAGAAGATAAGATATGCATATTATTAGTATAAACACTCTGAAGTTTCTAAAACTGTTTGAATCATGTCTGTGAGTATAACAGAACTTATTTAGCAGGCGAAACCCAGAGGACAAA
This sequence comes from Salvelinus alpinus, assembly GCF_045679555.1. Classification (NCBI taxonomy): domain Eukaryota; kingdom Metazoa; phylum Chordata; class Actinopteri; order Salmoniformes; family Salmonidae; genus Salvelinus; species Salvelinus alpinus. The sequence goes on along the minus strand of NC_092101.1, from coordinate 32,108,612 downwards.
CCATTCAGATTTTTCTTTTTTTGAGGTTACTCTCTTTTCAATGAGTTTTCATTGGGAAACCAGATCTCTAAGGGACCTTCTTGCAGTACCTACCGCTTCCACTGGATGTCAACAGTCTTTAGAAATTGGTTGAGGTTATTCCTTTGTGTAATGAAGAAGTACGGCCATCTTGAAGGAGGGTCACTCGAAGTGTCCTGTTTGTTAGAAGCGCGTGACCAGAAAGCTAGCTACAGTTGGTTTTAATCCTATATTGAACACAGATCATCCCGTCTTCAATTTTATCGATTATTTACATTAAAAAATACCTAAAGTTGTATTACAAAGTAGTTTGAAATTTTTGGGCAAAGTTTACAGGTAACCTTTGAGATATTTTGTAGTCACGTTTCACAATTTGGAGCCGGTGTTTTTCTGGATCAAACGCGCCAAATAAATGGACATTTTGGATTTATATAGACGGAATTAATCGAACAAAAGGACCATTTGTGATGTTTATGGGACATATTGGAGTGCCAACAACAGAAGCTCGTCAAAGGTAAGGCATGAATTACATTTTTATTTCTACATTTTGTGTCGCGCCTGCAGGGTTGAAATATGCTTCTCTCTCTTTGTTTACAATGGTGCTATACTCAGATAATAGCATTGTTTACTTTCGCCAAAAAGTCTATTTGAATTCTGACATGTTGGCTGGATTCACAACCAGTGTAGCTTTAATTTGGTATCTTTCATGTGTGATTTAATGAAAGTTTTTATAGTCATTTTTATAGTAATTAATTTGAATTTGGCGCTCTGCATTTTCTCTGGCTTTTTGCCAAGTGACACAGTAGCGTCCCGCCTAAACTCAGATTTTTTTATATAAATATGAACCAAACATACATGTATTGTGTAACATGAAGTCCTGTGAGTGTTATCTGATGAAGATCATCAAAGCTTAGTGATTCATTTTATCTCTATTTCTGCTTTTTGTTACTCCTCTCTTTGGTTGAAAAAATGGCTGTCTTTTTCTGTGACTTGGCTCTAACCTAACATAATCGTTTGGTGTGCTTTCGTCGTAAAACCTTTTTGAAATCGGTCACTTTGGCTGGATTTACAACAAGTGTATCTTTAAAATGGTGTAAAATACTTGTATGTTTGAGGAATTTAAATTATGGGATTTCTGTTGTTTTGAATTTGGCGCCCTGCAGTTTCACTGGCTGTTGACGAGGTGGGACGCTACCGTCCCACATACCCTACTGAGGTTAAAGTAATGATGGACTGTCGTTTCTCTCGTTTCCCTACCTTGTCACAACACAACTGATTGGCTCAAACGTATTAAGAAGGAAAGAAATTCCACAAATTAACTTTTAACAAGGCACACCTTTAATTGAAATGCATTCCAGGTGACTACCTTATGAAGCTGGTTAAGATAATGCCATGACTGTGCAAAGCTGTCATCAAGGCAAAGGTAGTCTACTTTGAAGAATCTCAATTGAAAAACGAGTTTTAATGACTCCAACCTAAGTGTATGTAAACTTCCGACTTCAACTGTATAACATAACCGTGGCCTTGCTCATATGTGAAATCCCCTGCTGGCTTCGACCCTGCCAGACTAGTCTCTGTTGACGTGTGTCTCAACCCTGCCAGACTAGTGTCTGTTTACATGTGTCTCAACCCTGGGAAATGCTCATGCCAAAAGGAGGGCCTTGAGTGGCTCATCAATAACTTCTGGTAATGCATTTCAAACTGAATGTATCAATGTGTGTGAGATGGTGTGTTTCAATGTTGGTCATATCAGGGAGCTGTTTAAAGCCATTGTGCTCTAGCTAGCTAGGGGGTTATTTCTATCATTTAATCTCAGTGCTTAAGCTCCTGTAAACCAATGTTGTTTTGTTATACTATGCTTTGCATTATACGAAGTCCAGTCTATACTGCACTCTAAGAAAAAAGGTGCTATTCAGAACCAAAAAGGGTTCTTTGGCTGTCCCCATAGGATTACCTTTTGAAGAGCCCCTTTTGGTTCCAGGTAGAACCCTTTCCACAGAGGGTTCTACATGGAACCCAAAAGAGTTAACCTCTCTGGGATATGTGGGACGGTAGCGTCCCACCTGGCCAACATCCAGTGAAAATGCAGAGCGCCAAATTCAAATAAATTACTATAAAAATGAAACTTTCATGAAATCACACATTCAATATATCAAATTAAAGCTACACTTGTTGTGAATCCAGCCAACGTGTCAGATTTCAAAAATGCTTTACAGCGAAAGCAAACAATACTATTATCTGAGGATAGCACCCCAGCAAACAATCACATTCCATCATATTTCAACCCTCCCGGCGCGACACAAAGGCAGAAATAAATATATAATTCATGCCTTACCTTTGACGAGCTTCTTCTGTTGGCACTCCAATATGTCCCATAAACATCACAAATGATCCTTTTGTTTGATTAATTCCGTCGATATATATCCAAAATGTCCTTTTATTTGGCGGGTTTGATCCAGAAAAACATCGGTTCCAACTCGCTCAACATGACTACAAACGTTACCTGAAAGCTTTGTCCAAACATTTCAAACTACTTTTGTAATACAACTTTAGGTATTCCTAAAGTCCGGAGCCTCCAGCGACGGTCTCCAGTCCGGAGCCTCCAGCGACGGTCCCCAGTCCGGAGCCTCCAGCGACGGTCCCCAGTCCGGAGCCTGCAGCGACGGTTCCCAGTCCGGGGCATCCAGCGACGGTTCCCAGTCCGGAGCCTCCAGCGAGGGTCTCCATTCCGGAGCTTACAGGGGGGGTTCCTACCCTGGAGTCCCCGACGGCGATCTACGGTCCAGAGGTCCCGGCGACGATCCCTGCACCAGAGGCGCCACCGAAGTGGGGGGAGCCTCAAGCGGAGCGGGGTCTGCGTCCCGCACCGGAGTCTCCACCGAGAGTAGATGCCCACCCAGACCCTCCCATATAGGTTCAGGTTTGCGGCCGGAGTCCGCACCTTTGGGGGGGGGGGGGGTACTGTCACGCCCTGACCTTAGAGATCCTTATTATTCTCTATGTTTGGTTAGGTCAGGGTGTGACTCGGGTGGGAAAGTCTAGGTTTTCTATTTCTTTGTTTTTGGCCGAGTGTGGTTCCCAATCAGAGGCAGCTGTCTATCGTTGTCTCTGATTTGGGATCATATATAAGTTGTCATTTTCCTTTTGGGTTTTGTGCGATCTTGTTTTCTGTTTAGTGTCTGTGTCTGACAGAACTGTTCACTTTCGTTTTTTGTCTTTGTTATTTTGTTTTGGTGTCATCAATAAAAAGACGATGTACGCCTACCACGCTGCGCCTTGGTCCACTCTTCATTCTACAAACGAGAGTCGTTTCAAATACATAATTCTCTCTACTATTATTCTGATTTTTCACATTCTTAAAATAAAATGGCCATCCTAACTGACCTTAGACAGGGAATTTTTACTAGGATTAAATGTCAGGAATTGTGAAAAACTGAGTTTAAATGTATTTGGCTAAGGTGTATGTAAACTTCTGACTTCAACTGTAGCTGGCACCAAAGAATGCTGTACACAAAAGGAGTTACGTTGTGTACAGTATTTGTAATTTACCCCTGAAATCATATTTGCCATTCCAGTGTGTGGGTTGTTGTCTTATTTGAGGTAGTGTGTCATTGGGGCTAATGATGATAATTAGGTTGTCTTCCCACTATCATTAAGCTGTAATGATAGACATTTTTGAAAATTCAACATCTACTCTGTCTGCACAGTTTCCCAGGCAACCACCAGAATGATTTGATGCAAAATGAGCTTTCCCAGGGCAAAGAAGGGGGATATCGGCCTTGTCTCAGGATTGTAAGTTGGTGGTTGAGGATTTCCCTCTAGTGGTGCGGGGGCTGTGCTTTGGCAAAGTGGGTGGGGTTATATCCTTCCTATTTGGCCCTGTCCGGGGGTTTCTTCGGATGGGGCCACAGTGTCTCCTGACCGCTCCTGTCTCAGCCTCCAGTATTTATGCTGCAGTAGTTTGTGTCGGGGGGCTAGGGTCAGTTGGTTACCTGGAGTACTTCTCCTGTCTTATCCAGTGTCCTGTGTGAATTTAAGTATGCTCTCTCTAATTCTCTCGTTCTCTCTTTCTCTCTGTGAACCTGAGCCCTAGGACCATACGTCAGGACTACCGGGCATGATGACACCTTGCTGTCCCCAGTCCGCCTGGCCTTGCTGCTATTCCAGTTTCAACTGTTCTGCCTGTGGTTACGGAACCCCTACCTGTCCCAGACCTGCTGTTTTCAACTCTTAATGATCGGCTATGAAAAGCCAACTGAGATTTATTCCTGATTATTATTTGACCATGCTTGTCATTTATGAACATTTTGAAAATCTTGGCTCTCTCTAATTTTCTCCTTCTCTCTTTCTTTCTCTCGGAGGACCTGAGCCCTAGGACCATACGTCGGGACTACCGGCCGTGGTGACTCCTTGCTGTCCCCAGTCCGCCTGGCCTTGCTGCTATTCCAGTTTCAACTGTTCTGCCTGCGGTTATGGAACCCCTACCTGTCCCAGACCTGCTGTTTTCAACTCTTAATGATCGGCTATGAAAAGCCAACTGAGATTTATTCCTGATTATTATTTGACCATGCTTGTCATTTATGGAAATTTTGAAAATCTTGGCTCTCTCTAATTTTCTCCTTCTCTCTTTCTTTCTCTCGGAGGACCTGGGCCCTAGGACCATGCGTCGGGACTGCCGCCCGTGGTGACTCCTTGCTGTCCCCAGTCCGCCTGGCCTTGCTGCTATTCCAGTTTCAGCTGTTCTGCCTGCGGTTATGGAACCGCCACCTGTCCCAGACCTGTTGTTTTTCAACTCTTGATGATCGGCTATGAAAAGCCAACTGAAAATTATTCATGATTATTATTTGACCATGCTTGTCACTTATGAACATTTTTGAACATCTTGGCATAGTTCTGTTATAATCTCCACCCGGCACAGCCAGAAGAGGACTGGCCACCCCTCATAGCCTGGTTCCTCTCTAGGTTTCTTCCTAGGTTTTGGCCTTTCTAGGGAGTTTTTCCTAGCCACCGTGCTTCTACACCTGCATTACTAGCTGTTTGGGGTTTTAGGCTGGGTGTCTGTACAGCACTTCGAGATATTAGCTGATGTACGAAGGGCTATATAAAATAAAATTGATTCATATGCTGTGAAACTCCAACATACTGCAAGACATAGTTATTCATTTAAAATCTGCATCAATTGAGCATTTCAGGCATACAAAAATTACAAATACAATCGTTCGCAAAAACGTGTACAACCAAATATTGCATATTTCGAATTGAGTACTTGAAAAACACCAGAAAACACATTGTAGAATGAGTAGATCACTACATCAACGAATTGATAGCATCATAACTCAGAACAGGAAATAAAGGAAATAAAATTCTCAACCCATTAAATGTTGTTACATTTTAACAAACATTTCCCTTTTCAAAAACATTACAGGCTAGGTAGACAGGCTCCTGGATCTCCTTTTCAACGAGGTCACCCTTGATCCAGCGACGTATGTGGGGAAGCTGTGTGAGTTGTCCATCCCAGGAACCTTGTCTACCCATTGTGACAGGCCTGACAAGGAGGAGGCCATAGCTGGATTTGGCTTGCTCTTAAATTTTGGGGGTGACTGGAGCCAAGTGGATGACTGAAGCCTGCTTGATTGAAGTGGGGTACATGGCTCCCCTTCCTCTCCCGCTTCTCTCCCCAGCAATCTCTGTAGTTGGTTGCATTTCCTAAAGCCTAAGTAATTCACTTTTACGTGATATGATATCACATTTTATGGCTTTGTATAGTTTTTTTTTAAACATTCAGGTGGGAGATGAGCGTTGCAAATTGCACGAACAAATGGTGTCCTGCACTCTGTAGAGCGGCCGGGTGCCTATAAAAGGCTTATTGCTCTAATTATTTTTGTCCCCCATGATGAGCTCAGGGACGGGACTGTGCATCTCTGTCCGTTCGTACGTTCGTTTGTATGTTTGTTAGGCACACGCGATATCTCAGACAGCGTTTGCCTGATTTTGGCGAAAGTTGGGTGAATGATGCGTCTTGCTATAAAGATCCATCATTTACAAAATTACACTGATTGGCCCAAGGGGGCGCTATCATAATCAACCGTACGTATGTAAGTCACAAGCAATATCTCAAACACCACTGGCCCGATTTTGACAAAACTTGGGTAAATGATGCGGCTTGTCATAGAGATCCGGCATTAAAAAAAATACACTGATAGGCCCAAGGGGGACGCTATAGTAATCAACTGAAACACCAAACTTTGAACAAGCATATCTCCTGTCCAGTTCGAGCTTGAATTGTTGCCACTAATTGGCCCCCATTGGGCAACAGTAAGCAAGGCCTTGTTTAATGTCAAATGATGTCTCACCATTATTTCTAAACTTTATTTCTCATGAGTGTTCATCTTGATACATTTTTCCTCTATGCTGGCCTATTGTAAATGATCAAATAAATGTCTGATCAATACATACAATTCTAAGCATATTGTCATTTATAATGCTAATACAGAGACACCAATAAATTGTCCAGTACACTTATTGTTTGTTGTTTTCATGTACATTCCCTTATGCCTAAGCTTGCAAGGTGACTCGGGCTTTACTAATTATTGTGAAGAAGTGTATCAGTGAACTGTATTCTTTAATTAGCTACAAAACAATATAAATGCAATTGTGTATTGCTGCTGTTTTTCTGATATCCAACAGTCCATGATCAGCTCTGTTGACCAAGAGATCATTTTGCATAATGACATGTGGCCTATTGTTTACCTTGTTACCTGGAAACGACCACAAGGGTTTTCAAAGAGCTGTCAGTCAAGGTGAGCTTATGAATATAAGCTCCCCGCCCACTCAGCCTGTTATTCAGGGCTTCCTGAAAGTTAGAGATGAGAGAAGACACCATTTCTTCAATTCTGAGCATTTTAATAGTGTAAAAATATAATGGGTGATGTTTTGGTCATTCAAAGCCTATTATTACGTGGGAAATAGGATGACTGTGAGGGACCTTAAAGATTAGGGAGGACATCATTTTTTATGAGCATGACCTTATTTATACTGAACAAAAGATTGTACACAACATGTGACAATTTCAACGATTTTACTGAGTTACAGTTAATATATGGAAATCAGTCAAATTAAATATATTCATTAGGCCCTAATCTATGGATTTCACATGACTGGGCAGGGGGGCACCCATGGGTGGACCTGGGAGGTTATACCCACTTGGGAGACTGGCCCAACCACTGGGGAGCAAGGCCCTGCCAATCAGAATGAGTTTTCCCCCACAAAAGAGATTTATTACAGACAGACAAACTCTTCAGTTTCGTCAGCTGTCCAGGTGGCTGGTCTCAGATGATCCCGCAGGTGAAGAAGCCGGATGTGGCGGTCCTGGGCTGGCATGGTTACACATGGTCTGCGTTTGTGAGGCTGGTTGGACGTACTGCCAAGTTCTCAAAAAACGACGTTGGAGGCAACTTATGGTAGACAAATTAACATTACATTCTCTCTCTGGCAACAGCTGTGGTGGACATTTCTGCAGTCAGCATGCCAATTGCACACTCCCTCAAAACTAGAGACATCTGTGGCATTGTGTTGTGTGACAAAACTGCACATTTTAGAGTGGCCTTTTTATTGTGGCCACTTCTGTATGCTGTTTAATCAGTTTCTTGATATGCCACACCTGCTAGGTGGATGGTTTATCTTGGAAAAGGAGAAATGCTCACTTACAGGGATGTAAACAAATGTGTGCACAAAATAAGAGAAATACGCTTTTTGTGCATATGGAAAAAATGTGAGATATTTTATTTCAGCTCATTAAACATGAGACCAACACTTTACATGTTACATTTATATTTTGGTTCAGTAAATATTACAGCATATTGGATGACTGTCATTCATATTCCATTCACCCAGCTAAATGTAACATCGATAGGTTTAGGTTACTACATGATGCCTGAATTTGCCCTATACCCATCCTGTTGCTAAAACCTAGCCTACAAATTAATTTTCATAATGTAGGTGCACAGGTTGAGAGACAAATTGGAGTAATTAAGGTGATAAACAGTGACACATTCAATACCACCTTGCACACTCTTGCCTGCGTCTAGCTGATCTAGGATGTAATCATTAGTTCAAACAGTTCCAAATGTTCTGTTTGGTTACTAAAATAAGTGTTTCTATTGGACAAATTCAGGTAGTTCCCTCACCTTCTGTTTGCTTCCGTTTAAGAAACTTTTTGTCACAGAATCAGCAGAATGAATACACCTATGATAACCTGCATACCCAGTTTACTTTCACCCCCAATCCAATCCATGTGTACAATCACGCAGTACAGTGTACAACAACCAGTTTAGCAGTTACACCGGCGGGCCCCGGTAGCAATAAATTAATAAAACTGAAAGCTTACCTTGACTTTGAAGAATTGCCGTGTTGGCTATGCCAGCTAGCTAACATAAATAGCATTACTCTATGTTTGAGTCAGATTGTTGAGTAGGCTAAATTAACTGCATTAGCTAAGTAAGTAAAAGGTAAACTAAGCAGAAGGAAAAATACAACTCTCTCTCCCGCTCTCTTTCTCTGTGCTGCTTTTCCTTAATTTTTGAAGAATTTGTTCAAAACTGTTCAACTTTTATATTTCTCTCTTTTTGAGTCAACTACTCACCACAATTTATGGACTGCAGGGCTAGCTAGCTGTAGCTTATGCTTACAGTACTGGATTCATTCTCTGATCCTTTGATTGGATGGACATGTCAGTTCATACTGCAAGAGCTCTGATAGGTTGGAGAACATCCTCCGGAAGTCGTCATAATTACTGTGTAAATCTATGGAAGGGAATGAGAACCATGAGCCTCCTAAGTTTTTGTACCTACTGTACAGGAGGATGGAAAATAGCTGTCCTCCAGCTAAACCATGGTGCTACCCTAGAGGGTGCTGTTGAGGCCACTGTAGACCTTCATTGTAAAACAATGTGTTTTAATCAGTTATTTGGTGGCATATTTATTAGTGTAGTTTTATCTAAAATGTCAATGTTATACAAATGTTATTTGTATGAAATTCACTGAGTAGGATGGTGTTTGTGTGTGTGTGTGTGTTTAAGAAACCCACCTCTGTTCAGTAAACCACCATCCACCAACTTTCCTTTCAATAACAGGAGTTGATAGTGAGGTAAGCAAGCATGTTACACACAACATCCAGGAGGAACATTGATGGTCATTGTGCATTTCCTACATACTAATTCATAGTCTGTATGGAGTGCAGCTGCAGGGCTGGTTACAACAGAGCTCTCTGGCCATGTCAAGTCCCTGTCAAGTCCCTTGGGTCTGCTTCCCAAATGGCACCCTACACCCTACACCCTAAATAGGGCTCTGGTGGAAGTAGTGCACTATGTAGGGAATAGCGTGCCATTTGGGACATACTCTATGACTCTCCCGCTCTCCCTCCATGTTGCTGTTGTGTAGCATCACGCTGTAGGCTGGGTAAGGAAGGTGTTGACCTCTGGTGACCTGCAGCTTGGCTTCCATTGGAGGAAAGAACGTTGCTTCATCCTCACTGCGTCAGGGTCAAATAATTGGTAGTTTGTAGTTTCCTGCAGCTTCAGTCAGATGTCTGCTGGTGCACTGGAGATGATGGGGTGATAAAGGAGAATTCAGGTTTGTAGGAGGATGCTGCAGTTTGAAGAATTTCATAAGTGTTATTTGATGGTTTAAAGACCACAGAAAAAATTGCAGTTTCGAAAAACTGGACTGTTATGTTTTCCTAATGTTTATCATTTTGTTTTGCAGCCCAAAATTTTCTGAAGAACATGATGTAATACCAAGGTTATTTTGTCTTATTTTTATTGTATATTTACAATAGCCTATATGTCCAATTGATTTAGTGAAATACAATCTGTTTCTACAACATGCCTTTACGTTCAGGATAGTGTCATGGCTCTGTCTTCCTGTCTTCTCCTGTAAGAAGAGAAATTGTCCTGTGTCCTCCTTTGATTCCTACAGATTTAGGATCTTAATTTGAGGAGGTTTGCTGCATCAGGAAAATAATCCTGTAGCAACAGGAAATGTGAATTATGTGGATTATAACTAATGGACATTTTTGTAGGAGTTGTTACATTTCAAAGTGGAAATTACAAACTTCAGAAGCCTTTTAAAACCTCAAATGTACACTACAAGTTTAACATTTTCTGCATTGCAGGAAAGTTCTCCAGCAATGAAGATCCTACAGCTGTATGTGTCACTCTGACTGACACACTCTCTGACTGACACGCTTTCTGACAGGTGTGCTTAAAATTGTGAAAATTGTGCATGAGAATCTAGTCAGTCTCAATCCCTAGCCCAGGGCAGTAGAACGCCAGAGACAGAAGTCAGTCTCAATCCCTAGCCCAGGGCAGTAGAACGCCAGAGACAGAAGTCAGTCTCAATCCATAGCCCAGGGCAGTAGAACGCCAGAAACAGAATTCAGTCTCAATCTCTAGCCCAGGGCAGTAGAACGCCAGAGACAGAAGTCAGTCTCAATATCTAGCCCAGGGCAGTAGAACGCCAGAAACAGTAGTCAGTCTCGATCTCTAGCCCAGGGCAGTAGAACGCCAGAGACAGAAGTCAGTCTCAATCTCTAGCCCAGGGCAGAAGAACGCCAGAGACAGAAGTCAGTCTCGATCTCTAGCCCAGGGCAGTAGAACGCCAGAGACAGAAGTCAGTCTCGATCTCTAGCCCAGGGCAGTAGAACGCCAGAGACAGAAGTCAGTCTCAATCTCTAGCCCAGGGCAGTAGAACGCCGGAGACAGAAGTCAGTCTCAATCTCTAGCCCAGGGCAGTAGAACGCCAGAGACAGAAGTCAGTCTCAATCTCTAGCCCAGGGCAGTAGAACGCCAGAAACAGTAGTCAGTCTCGATCTCTAGCCCAGGGCAGTAGAACGCCAGAGACAGAAGTCAGTCTCAATCTCTAGCCCAGGGCAGTAGAACGCCAGAGACAGAAGTCAGTCTCAATCTCTAGCCCAGGGCAGTAGAACGCCAGAGACAGAAGTCAGTCTCAATCTCTAGCCCAGGGCAGTAGAACGCCAGAGACAGAAGTCAGTCTCGATCTCTAGCCCAGGGCAGTAGAACGCCAGAGACAGAAGTCAGTCTCGATCTCTAGCCCAGGGCAGTAGAACGCCAGAGACAGAAGTCAGTCTCGATCTCTAGCCCAGGGCAGTAGAACGCCAGAGACAGAAGTCAGTCTCAATCTCTAGCCCAGGGCAGTAGAACGCCAGAGACAGAAGTCAGTCTCAATCTCTAGCCCAGGGCAGTAGAACGCCAGAAACAGTAGTCAGTCTCGATCTCTAGCCCAGGGCAGTAGAACGCCAGAGACAGAAGTCAGTCTCAATCTCTAGCCCAGGGCAGTAGAACGCCAGAGACAGAAGTCAGTCTCGATCTCTAGCCCAGGGCAGTAGAACGCCAGAGACAGAAGTCAGTCTCGATCTCTAGCCCAAGGCAGTAGAATGCCAGAGACAGAAGTCAGTCTCGATCTCTAGCCCAGGGCAGTAGAATGCCAGAGACAGAAGTCAGTCTCGATCTCTAGCCCAAGGCAGTGGAACACCCTATTTAGTGCACTACTTTTGACGAGGGGGACCAGGGACCATAGGGCTCTGGTCAAAAGTGGTGTACTCTATAGAGAAAAGGGTGCCATTTGAAAAACATAAACATAAACCCCACCAACTGATACAGAAAAAGGACACTGATAATGAAGATAGAGAACCAAATATAACATAGGCTACTGCGCTGAGGTGTCAGGCTACTGCGCTGAGGTGTCAGGCAGGCAGCAGAGAGAAACCTCTGACAAACCAGGCAGTGTCTTAAGCGAGCATGCCCTTTGTTGTCGCGCTAAACAGACACAGACGGGCTGAGATCTGTTGTTGTTCTCACTTTCTTCTGTCTTCAACCATTCACTATTTCTTTCCCTCTTTTAGCCAGAGGTGATAAACCTGGCCTCCTTTACTCCTCCTCGGCCGACTTTCTTCTTCCCTTCTTCCTCTGGCCATTTGTTATCTCCTCTTTGGATGCGTCCTAAATAGCACCCTATTCCCTAATAGTACGCTACTTTTGACCAAACCCCCATTGATTAGAGCCCAAAAGCAGTGCACTATAAAGGGAATAGGGTGCCATTTGGGAGTCAGACACAGACTCTGTTGTGTTTGAAAAGGGCAAGGCGGCTGAGCAGTCTCTGGGTTGGCTGAGCAGTTTGCCCTGCAGTGCCACGCCGTGCCACGGGCCATGCCCGCCTCAGCTGCTCCATCACCGAGGGAGTGGACTAACGCCGTCTGACTGCACTTAGCTGTGTTTCTCTGAGACAGTCATATCAAATCAGCCTGGACACTGGGACATCACAGATCACAGATCACATGCCCCTCACTACTTTAAGCAGTTTTGGATGCATCCCAAATGGCACCCTATTCCTTATTATATTCCCTATTCCCCTATGGGTCCTTTTCAAAATGTGTGCACTACATAAGGAGTAGGGTGTCATTTGGGACATAGGCTTTGTTGCCATCTTGCAACGTTTTTTTCTGTTATCGAGTGATGTTATGATTTGCTGCAGTATTTTCCATCAGCTCTGCTGCCACATTTGTGTCGGGTAACAGGGTCCTATTACAACTTATGGTCTCCCTCGATCTGGACAGTTTTTTTTTCTTTAGGCCTCCCCCTCCCCTCCTAGGTTTTGTCCATCCTATTCTTCATCCTTACCTCTGAATTTGAATCTTCCAGATAATAGGCTTTGACTTCTGGCTGCACGTTTATGGGTCTTTTCATGTTATCAGCTTAGCTCATAGCGTGGAGCGGCTGAACACAGAGTTCTAGTGACAGGCCAGCCAGTCAGCAAGGCCGGCCTGTCAGGCAGGAGCTCTCATACGCTAATGATTTCCCTTTAGTCTGTTTTCTGTCTCATTGGCCGTTTCCTTCAAAAACAAATTGCTCATTTAAATTCTCATGCCTGGGGCATTTTGGTCTTCAAATATTGTTGGAAAGTGAAAGGATTAGGCAAAATATGCTTTTTTAAAATGTTAATATATTTTCTGGTTCACTTTCTCCTCTGAGGCCAATTAGGGAGTCTCTGCTGGCTGTATTAATGTCAAACTGACATCCCCCTGCTATAATTACACAGAGCTTGAAACCTAACTTTCACTGGCGGGGAGATGAGGAGCACACCTTGCAGTGACACACATTCTCTCTGCCAGCTTTTGATCATTTAATCATTGCTTGCTTTCTTTCCCTCTTTTCTCTTTTCTCCCCCCACTTCCTTCTACTCGCTGGATGATTTCACCTTGATTCTCTCTCTCTCTCTGTGTTGCAAAATGCGGTGTTATTTCATTATTCACAGTTGTGTTTTGCCTGGGCTTATTAGTGACATCGTCTCTCCACTTTGCTTCTGCCTGGTGAGGAGGAACTGATGGTCCCTTCAGGTGCAGATACCATATGTACATTGTTTACTTACTTTATTCACAATTTACATTGTGTTGTTTGTGTTTTCCCCTTGTTTTTACAACAGCAGCCAGCATGGAGTGAGCGTGCTGTCAGTGAGTTGAGGGATGGGTAACGTGTGGCGCCATGACCCGCCGATCCTCCCTCATTGTGCTGGCATTGTGTGTCAGGAGAAGGGAGACTTGTAATGATGGTTAACACTTCTTTCCCATGAATATGAATGCTCCCACAATGCACCCCTGTACAGCTACAGGATGGCAGCTCCATTAGTGATGTGTTGATGCTCTATCCTCTCCTCTCTCCATCCCTGCCAGTTGCCATGGCTCCTCATACACAGCCAAATACGCATTGAATCAAATGTAGACATATCTATCCAAATTGGTGACTTCATTAAGGAGTTAGGGCCATCTTAGTCAAACAAGGAATAAATGTGCTAACTACCACTGAGAATTATGGGATTCTGCTATTAGACACTAATTGGACAACTGGACCCGGCTAATAATGAAGAAGAAGCTATGTTAAGTTATATTTGTTTTTTATGTCTGTTTTAATTTAGACCGTTTTTGAGCAGACATCAGTTTGTCCAATATTTGTTTTTATTTTGTGATTTATATTGAATATATAAATACATAAAGACTATGGCTGGAATTCACTCGCACTCACCACAGCAATCTTTAAACAGTATTGTTAATTTCTGCATTAAATATTTACTTGAACAGCTTAAACAGCATTGCTATGGTTATAAAGTAATTAGTTATTAGTTAATTTACAAGTAATTACACATTACTGTAATTTATAAGTGCATATAAATCAATGATGTAGAGCCCTCAAATTCAACTCTGGACCTCAAAACCTTTTCTAATGCTTGTTTTCATTGTTCCAATCTCATCAGGGTCCAGGACACCAGGTAGGGGCAATTAATTATCAGGTAGAACAGAAACCCAGCAGGTTCCGAACCTCGTAGAGTAAGAGTTGAATTCCCCCGATGTAGAGAATAATTCGAAGACAGTTTTTTTCTTATGGATAATGGAAACCTTTCCAGTTTTTGTATGTTTCCCAGAGAGCAGTGCAGTCTGTGAAGGCAACACAACACACTGAGAGCAGTGCAGGCTGTGAAGGCAACACAACACACTGAGAGCAGTGCAGGCTGTGAAGGCAACGCAACACACTGAGAGCAGTGCAGGCTGTGAAGGCAACGCAACACACTGAGAGCAGTGCAGGCTGTGAAGGCAACGCAACACACTGAGAGCAGTGCAGGCTGCGAAGGCAACGCAACACACTGAGAGCAGTGCAGGCTGTGAAGGCAACACAACACACTGAGAGCAGCTTAAAAGATTGAACATCCCATCAGTAAAGCTGTTATTACCATTAGAATACATTTTACTGTGCAGAACACAAAACAGCTACGCTTTCTCTTAGAGTAAAGTATGGTTCGAATATACAGTACCAGTAAAACGTTTGGACACACCTACTCATTCCTGGGTTTTTCTTTATTTTTACTATTTTCTACATTATAGAATAATAGTGAAGACATCAAAACTATGAAATAACACATATGGAATCAAGTAGTAACCAAAAAAGAGTTAAACAAATCAAAATATATTTTATATTTGAGATTCTTCAAAGTTGCCACCCTTTGCCTTGATGACAGCTTTGCACACTCTTGGCATTCTCTCAACCAGCTTCATAAGGTAGTCACCTTGGTTTTTTATGTAACTTAGTGCGGAGATCCAAGCGGGATCAAATTCGACAACATCCGGTGAAATCAGAGGGCGCCAAATTCAAAATACAAAATTGTAATATTAAACATTCATGAAAATACAAGTGTCATACCTGACTCTTTAGCTTAGAATCTTGGTAATCGAACTCCATTGTCAGGTCTCAAAAAGGCTTTACGGCGAAATCATAGCATTTGATTGTCTGAGGACAGCGCCTTACATTAGCATATTTTCCAAACCAGCACAGGCGTCACCAAATAACAAATAGCGATACAATAAATCACTTACTTTTGAAGATCTTCCTCTGTTTGCAATCCCAAGGGTCCCAGCTACACAATGAATGGTCATTTTGTTCGATAAAGTCACTCTTTATATCCCAAAAACGCTGTTTAGTTGGTACCATTGAATTCAATAATCCAGTCCTTCAACATGCATACAAAGGATTCCAAAAAGTTACCAGCAAAGTTCATCCAAACGAGTCAAACAATGTTTTTTATTAATCCTCAGGTTGTCTAATATCTAAATAAACGATAATATTTCAGACGAAGATTACTATGTTCAACAGCAAAGGAAAAGAACGAAAAGCGCGCCCACGTTCACGCGCGTAAAAAGACTACTTTTGCCCTGGCGCTCAACTTGGAAAGACTACAAATACTTCTTAATTTAAAAAAAACAAGCCTAAAACCTTGTATAAAGACTGTTGACATCTACTGGAAGCTAAAGGAACTGCAATCTGGGAGGCGGAAATTAGATCTTTCAATAGCATTGCATTGGAAGCAAATTATTTTTTTCCCAGATCAATTTTCCTCGGGTTTTCGCCTGCTATATCGGTTATGTTATACTCACAGACATTATTTTAACAGTTTAAGAAAACGTCAGAGTGTGTTCTATCCAATTCTACCAAATATATGCATATCCTAGCTTCTGGGCCTGAGTAACAGGCAGTTTACTTTGGGCACATCAGACAGGCAGAAATTCAGGAAACTAGCCTTACTCGCAGAGAGGTTAACCTTGATTTAACTAGGCAAGTCAGTTAAGAACAAATTCTTATTTATAATGACGGCCTAGGAAGAGTGGGTTAACTGCCTTTTTCAGGGGTAGAACGACAGATTTTTATCTTGTCAGCTTGGGGATTACGATCTAGCAACCTTCTGGTTACTGGCCCAACGCTCTAACCACTAGGCTACCTGCCGCTCCGTTAATTGAATGCATTTCAATTAACAAGTGTGCCTTGTTAAATGTTATTTTATGGAATTTCTTTCCTTCTTAATGCGTTTGAGCCAATCAGTTGTGTTGTGACAAGGTAGAGATGATATACAGAAGATTGACGTATTTGGTAAAACACCAAATACATATTATGACAAGAACAGATCAAATAAGCAAAGAGAAACAACAGTCCATCATTACTTTAAGACATGAAGGTCAGTCAATCCGGAAATTTCAAGAACTTTGAAAGTTTCTTCAAGTGCAGTCGCAAAAACCATCAAAGTGCTATGATGAAACTGGCTCACATGAGGACCGCCACAGGAAAGGAAGACCCAGAGTTAACTCTGCTGCAGAGGATAAGTTCATTAGAGTTACCAGCCTCAGAAATAGGCAATTAACTCCACCTCAGATTGAAGCCCAAATAAATGCTTCACAGAGTTCAAGTAACAGATATATCTCAACATCAACTGTTCAGAGGAGACTGCGTGAATCAGGCCTTCATGGTCAAATTGCTGCAAAGAAACCACTACTAAAGGACACCAATAAGTAGAAGAGACTTGCTTGTGCCAAGAAACACGAGCAATGGACATTAGACCAGTGGAAATCTGTCCTTAGGTCTGATGAGTCCAAATTTTTGATTTTTGGTTTCAACCGCCATGTCTTTGTGAGACGCAGAGTAGGTGAACAGATGATATCTGCATGCAGCGGTACGCTATTCCATCTGGTTTGTGCTTAGTGGGACTATCATTTGTTTTTCAACAGGACAATAACCCAAAACACATCTCAAAGCTGTGCACTGCATCAGATGACCTGACCTCCACAATCACCCGACCTCATTCCAAGTGAGATGGTTTGGGATGAGTTGGACCGCAGAGTGAAGGAAAAGCAGCCATCAAGTGCTCAGCAGATGTGGGAACTCCTTCAAGACTGTTGGAAAAGCATTCCTCATGAAGCTGGTTGAGAGAATGCCAAGAGTGTACAAAGCTGTCATCAAGGCAAAGGTTGGCTACTTTGAAGAATCTAAAATGAAAAATATATTCTGATTTGTTTAACACTTTTTTGGTAACTACATGATTCCATATGTGTTATTTTATAGTTTTGATGTCTTCACTATTATTCTACAATGTAGAAAATAGTAAAAATAAAGAAAAACCCTTGAATGAGTAGCTGTGTCTAAACTTTTGATTGGTACTGTAATTGGTCTCGGTAACATGTAGCCTATTCTTTGTTGTCGTTATAGGACATATATACGATTACCTATAGGACTACTTGGTGAGAGAATTCCATCATGTCTAAGCACTAGCATCCAGGTTGAATGTCTCAACTGGTTTTTAAAAAGCAGATTGTTGCTATTGGTGTCTGTCTATATTTAGTCTATATGACAGCAGTTGAGACACATTTCTGGTAAACTAGACAATCTTTCTGTCAAGCTCTAACGCCAATCTAGATAATAACCCACAGGGAACATTTTAAATTTGACTAAACCTGTGTTGTACAATATCAAGCTGCCATTTGGTGGCTTAGGTGAAAAAAATCACCTGCTTTGACGAAGTTTGCATGTGGCCCTCCAGCAATTCTTAATCTCCTCAACCCACACCACCTCCTCCTTGTCCTTCGCTCCTCCTCCTCTGTCATACTTGCCTCTCTCCTCTCGTTTGCGTTGTTTGATCCTATTGCTTGGACTTCAGGTAATAGGAAATGGCACTGACCCCTTCTGATCCCCACGATTACCTTTGTGAAGCGTGAACGTGCTATGGAATCACACATCAGGAGGCGTGCAGTAATTATTTTGCGATGCCATCAGCATGGATCAATCACGCGGGGAGGCCAGTAGTGGGATGGCGCTCGCAGCCATGGCCGGGGCCAGCCGAGGCCCTCTCTGACTGACAGCTTACGTAATTAAGTGATTGTATAGACCCCTCCGACTGTTCTAACAACCTTGTCAGGCGGCAGGCCCAGGCTGCTGTGGCTGTGGAAATGATGCAGGACAGAAAGGAGGGACGGAGGCTAAACTCACTCAAATCAATGTGCCCTCCACTGCTTGAGCGTCTCTGACCATTGCACATCTTGTACCTCAAGACTGGATGGATGAGGAAAACTAACCAAGAGATAAAGGGTAAGAACATGGCCCTCATGTATTTTGATGAGAGAGGACAGTGACGGTGTCCGAAAACAAAAAGTGTCAAGGCAAAACTGTTGGACACACCCACGCGCACACACAAGTAATCCACAAACACACACACTCAGGAGGCACACAGCTTTAACATTTTATTTTGGAATCAGATTTAAAATGTGCATGATGTCTGTTTCATACATGAGCCTAGGAACAGCACAGTATCTCTTCCCTGTTTTATAATCTCTGTTCCATGTGTGCCTTAGATTAATACTGGGCCGCTCTTCAAATTAAACTTGAATGCCATATGTTTTATTACACAGTACATTCAGGCAGAGAAAAGACTGGTAGGCCACAGCATGAAGAAACATATAATATTGGGATTTGGAAAGAACCCATTGTAAATGTCACATTGCACTGAAAGCTCAATACCTTTAATACCATAGCTCCTAAGATAGGATTTCATGTTGAATTTTGAGGCACATAACAATTTCATGTTAGCTTTTTCCAACCTGCTCAAATGGAGGATGTACAACATATTTTATAAAAAGACAGGTAATTTGTCTATAGTGTGGTTACCGTGATAATCTGCTCACTAATAATACTTGTATAAATTAGTAATTGGTGTGTGGATGTCTGCCAAGCCAAAAGCTAGCTCAGCTCACGGTCACACAATACCCACAGATCCACACTAGACAGTGTTCCTTCCAATCGGCTGTAAAGCCCACAAACAAGTTCATGTTTTAATGAGCATCAGGGGTCAAAAACATTAATGAGGGAAAAAAAGGCTGTAAAAGTCTTTAGAGATTTATTGACCGACCCTTGACCTTTCCCCTCCTGTTGGTAATTGGCCCATCTGAAAGTAATGTCTCTGACATCTAGTCAATGTCACAACAACACTAACCACACAACTGTCACATCATCCCCTGCTTCATGTCAAGATGATGTCATGAGTTGGAACTGAGAGATTGTTTTAAAAAGTAAACACTCATTAAATAATCAAGTTGTGCTGGAAATGTAATCTATTTCAACTGTCATCAAGTAGTAGTAGAGTGCCACTTACTTTATGCCACTTAACTATTACAAGTATTATTAATCACTTCTAACACTAATAATTAACCCTACACTACTTCTAACTACTTCTAATTACTGTAAGAATACAGTAGCACTCACTGGTGGTAGCAATTAAGTTGTTATTTTCCATAATACTATCACACCCACACCCAAACATGTATCATCATCAAGCTATTAGGTCTCTTGTAAATCTAATCGACAGATGTATCTTTGAGGTCTCAATCTGTCCACTGTCAGTTGCTTTATGATTATAGTATTGTGTCCAAGGGACACACTTGTGTTACATATTATCCTGTTAAGAGTGTGTTGTGGCTACTCCAGCTACTTCTTCAAGTTTGTAGAGCTATTTGAATATAATGTTAGTACTTGTGTATATATTTTTCTAGAACTTTTAAAATGCATATCTTATCACAATATCCATGTTTATTTAAAAACATTATTTTCACAGTCTCTTTACACTCCCAATAAAAATGTAAGAGGACATATACATTAACTTATGTGTGTGCTGCTGAAAATCAAAACACTATAGGAAATCCTTTAACCTGGCAACAGAAAATGGGTGTTAAACTTGAATCAGTATAAAATGTCACTCTGTTCATGGACTAACTGAAAGATTGTAAGACAGGGTTGATCCATTTCACTTTTCATTTTGGGAGACTACAATTAAATTAAATGTATGTCTTAACCTAATTAATTGATACAGTCCCATAGGTATCATTCACTAGTTGAGTTTCAGTTTAAAAAAATATGTGGGCTAGAGGTGGAAGAGTCAATTTGGTGAGTAGTCCTATTTGATATCTAAATGTTGAGCTAATTTCTGCTGGAGGGATTGAAGCTGTTTATTAAAAACAATCTGTTTTACTTTTCTAATTCAGTGGCCTATACTTTAACATAATGCAGATGGTTAAAGGCATCATTTGTAATTTGTCCCTGCATATAAAGTGTGATATTCGTGACTGGACATTGATCAACTGGAAGTGAGTTAATAGAAAATATAGGCTACATAATGTATCATCATACACACACCTAATGTATACCGTCATGTGAATTGTTAAAGGTACAATATGCCATTTCAACAGTCTGACCCTGCCACTTTATTGGGGAAAGGGAAGGGAAAGGGGGATACCTAGGCCATTGTACAACTGAATGCCTTCAACTGAAATGTGTCTTCCGCATTTAACCCAACCCCTCTGAATCAGAGAGGTGCGGGGGCTGCCTTTGGTAAAGGCTACTGAGGGGGCTGGAGAAACGTAAGCCCTCTAAACAAATTATAACAAAACATCGTGGGCTAAGATAATACAGTTATATGAAGGTTGTACTCAAAGTACACCTTTTCCTAAAATCTAAGGGTAATGTGGCTATAATTTAAATGACAATTGGACAGGAGGAAATCTTACATTGTCAACACACACACACATTTTTGTAGATCGTTTGTTTGAGTTTGAAGCAATATTCACAACATAGCTAGTCTACTGTAGATGTAAAACGTATTCCTATTACCGACATTATGAAAGTATGCAATCAAAATGTTTGCTTTAGTTAGTTGGCCTGGCTTTGGTTGGCCTTATGTGCCTGCATTGATTGACCGCCTAATGTGTCTTGCCTCTGTATAAAGATTACAACTGGCCAAAGCAAAGGTCGACCGATCGGCAGTGGACTGGAGTGACAGCTTCGACGCAGAGCAGCGAGATAATCAATACGGTGCAAACTACTATTTCACTGTCCGATCATCGACCATCAGTCGCGGCTAATAAGATGATACCTTAACTGGTAGTATTCAATTTGTTCCTGCTGCGCCCTTAAACCTAATAAAGCGATTGATTGTTGCTCAAAGAGCCGTTTCAATTAGTTGGCTGTTAATGAACATGCAATGTCCACTTTAACAGACTGACTGGCATGCTTCACGATCGCTTTGATCGTCTGTAGTGATTTGTACTTTAGAGAAAGGTAAATAGAAAAATGAATTGCGTATAGATTGTTCCCTCTCCCACATTGTGGTGGACTTAGACATTGTAAACACGCGAACTATGTGTTCTGGGCACATCATTCCTATTCTAATCTTGTGTTTTACATAATGTTATCTATTTTGGACTTACCTATAAACTGAAATCAAGGTAACTTAAACCTGAGTTAGGCTAATAATAATGTTCTTGTTTATTTTCTCACCTGTAGCCTAAATGTACGCTAGATAGATAGACCTGTGTCCATCATTCTTCATAAAAGTTTGTACAGGCCTACCACGGTTTAAAACAATTCGATATTGTTATTAAAATCGATTAATCACAACAGAAGTTTAGTTAATGATGACATTTTATTCACAATTTTATCAACTTGAAATTCACCTGACATATAGCTATATTGTGCATAATAATCTAGTAGGATATCTTTGTCGCCTCCTTGTGTGGAGAATTCGTCTGATCAAGCCTGAGCTGTCTGTGGTGCACCAGAGGAGCGCATTCCAAAAGAGCCCCTCTCAAGGAATCACTTTTGATATTCTATTTAATCAAAATTGGTGTAAATATTACATTTTACTTTCCACATCTTTCCATTTTATTTGATACATCTCGTAAATTTGTCATTGTAAATTATTGTTAATTTCACCTATGCAACATGTCAATTATTTTAATGGTGTCTTGGAAAAATATATGCAACATCTATAAAAGGTATATAACATATAGGTTGTAATTATAGGCTATTCAACCACAGATCATCATTGCATGGCTATGTTTATATGAATGAATAGCCAGCAACAAAATATCATATACTGAATAGAGCAATAGAAAATATGTAGCCTATATGGGACTTGGAATGGATAGAAATAGCTACAAATATTGAAAATGTTAATCAGAGCTTAGTTTCCAAAGATGTCCATTTTGTCGATATCCTGTCTGTGTCGGTGTACAACGTTAGCTGATTTCCATCGAACACCGTCTTTGTCATTATCGATAATATTCATAAGCCGAGCAATTCATCAATTCCCTCAAAGTTTAAGCCGTTTCAGGATGAAATTAATAAATGTATGATATTAATTGGCCTAATTAATTAAGACATTCATTGATTTTAAGCAATCATTAATATTTGTAACAGTGTACTTTTTACAACTTAAGTGCAATACGTGCTCGATGGTTTTTAAATTAGACCTATGAACTCTCACAATAAATCACCTTCTAGCTTCGAATGAAATAACAAAATTATAATCATACGTTGGTTTAAAATGTCTTTACCCAAATAATCATAATAAAATACAATTAACAAATAACACAGAGTAAAATCAATGATAATTCAATGTTCTCAGTATAATTTAATTTCAAGTCAGACAACAGATATCAAAGGACTACCAACCTAGTATGACTAGTCCCACGCCAGTGTGTCAGTGGAAATCTCATCGTGATCCGTTGCAGAATAGTGTTTCTAACAGGTCTGGTACCGCCGCCGCCAGCTCGGGAAAACACCATCACCATCATCACACTACAAACCTGCTGTAGTGAGAAAGAGAAAGGGAGAGTGAGGAGAGAGAATCTGCAGGAAAAAAATGCCAATGTTGATATCTCCTCCTCAGACCCAGGTGTAGCGTGTGTCGCACAATCAGGAAAAAAACCAAAAACAAGAATTTCAGGTATCTTTTAGAGCACCAATAAACCGCGTAGAATAGACTAGAAATGTATAGAGCCTGTACCCACAGCATGCCATTCTGTCAAAGAAAACTAATTCAAGAAAGGAATATAACGTTACCATCTGTCCTTCAATTCCACATCAGAAAGTAGTAAAATTATAATACTTTTGATCCTTCATTAGTGCCTCATAATTACTGTACTAATTAGAGTGGAGAGCTGTGTGCTGTCACGACAGTTACCACTCCTCCCATTTAACAAGACATGTAACGCTAAATCTCATCACACCTGTCTCGGTTCACATCCCTGCAATGTATTACCACTGGTACAACCCATACATGATAGGCTAGACATGGTTTAGGATTATAGAAAACCTAGCAATGCAATACACAATTGATAAAATATGATTAAACTTCATAAGGAAAATAGGCTAAACCAAAATGTAGTTTGGCAAATGCACAATATTCACCCCACAATTTCCCTAAACTACGCAACTCTATTAAAAAAGCCTGACACAAAAAAATACAACCATAGATGATTCTATGTAACGGAGATAAACCATTGACATATTAGAAACGTCATGCATGTTACAATTTAGCAGAAAGATATTGTAATAATATTTCGAAAGGGTTGAAGCCATTCTTGCAGTTAGAAAGTGTAAGATAAAAGCAAATCAACACGTGCATAAAACAAAGACTGTATAAAAACAGACTGACGCAAGTGAATTTCCAGTGCTGCGTTTTAGTTTCTTCCTATTTAACACTCCTTTAAAACACAACAATTTAGTTTTTTTTTCTTCCTGCTTACACGATGAAGGCTTATGTCAAGGCATAGTCCTATAGGCTACGCATGGCTCAAACGAGCATCAAGAATTCCATGGCTGGCTCGAGATTGTCAAGATGAAGAAACAACTCCCTGATTGGTGAGGTGCGGGGCCCGTCACGCTGTAACCAATGACAGGAGAGGAAGAGAGAAACCCGGAGAGTGTTATGATAAGAAGAAAATATTAATTCCCCTCGCCGTGGCCCGTGACGTCAGTATAGGAAGTCAATGTAGAGCAACACTAGAACGATTACAAGCAAAGGGGAGCGTGATGTCCAGGAGTTATCCCTCCGAATCTCCACACCTCAACTTAGAGAGAAAGTTCAATAGCCATAACAAAAGGACGTGGACTACACAGACAGACCCACTGCTCATTTACAATCGAATGTAACAACATCTTCTTGGACCGTATTTTTTTCTTACCGTTTTATAGAAATATAAAACGTGGATTTCGGTTTTGTTTATTTCCCCGACCATTTCAACTCTTAAATTCGTTTGACTTTTAGGTGTACATGTGCCTCGGTTTGTGATCTATTATAATTTTCATCGGTTTTGAATAAAATGGAGCATATAACCGGCCTCCTAATGTTGTCATGAAGACTTAAATCACCATCTCTTTTGCTTTTCTTACTATGGAATCCTCCAGCGGCTCTAACTTTGGAATAGACACTATTTTATCCAACCCTACTAATTCTGTTAACCCTGCGCTAATGAACGGAGATTTCCGCCTCGGTGACAGCAGGACAGCGGATTTCAGTCGGAGCCAGGTCACCCCGTCCCCGTCATGTTCGGACATAGATACGGTGGGAACGGCCCCCTCTTCCCCAATCTCCGTCACCATGGAGCACGCCGAGCCGCATCTGCTCCAAGACAGCTTACCGCACCACCACCATCACCACCACCACCTGCAGCCAGGGAGTTTGCAGCTATCGCCCCAGCCACAGCAGCTAGGGGCCGGGGCCGGCTGTGCCCCCAGGACTGCCACCTCTTCGTTTTTAATCAAAGACATTTTAGGCGACAGTAAACCTCTAGCAGCGTGCGCACCTTACAGCACCAGCGTACCGTCACCCCATCACATCCCCAAACCAGAGAGTGCCAGGGACAGTGGGGACGGCTTCAGGGCCAAGTTGGAACAAGATGAAAACAGGAGCAAATTGGACAAAAGAGAGGATATGGAAATGAAATGCAACGGTAAGTGAATATTTAGGATACATTTATATGGAAAAGTGTTTTTATGGTATAGTTATTGAATGGAGTAAATTAGGTTTTAGTGTACACAAAAAATCTATTGTACAGTATAACTGCCTTGAATGTAGACCACGTTGAAAACTAATTCCAGAAAGGAATATAACGCTATCATCTGTCCTACAATTCCACATCAGAAAGGAGTATAATTAAATTACTTTTGAATTTTCTGTCCATAAAAAAGTTGATAGCAGCCTATAAAATACTTTTCTGGTAGATAACCATCAAATTGAATAGGCCAACTGCGCAAATAATAGTCTAACAACAATAATGACAACAATAAGAATAAGACTACGGACATCTTAAATTCAAATTAACAGTGCAGGCTAGTTGGTTATATGTTGGTAGTAGCCTACAGTTATTTGTAAACTAATACATATCTATTGTACAGTATAACTAACTTGAATGTAGATAATGTTGGGTATTTATTTGACATTTTTACGACATTTATCAAAGGCTGTCTTATTAGACAATGATATTTAAGAGTTGATTTTCATTTGCCCTTTTTTATTTAGCATAACAGAACCAAAAACAGATGTAAGGCTGGCTAGATATGTTCCCCGTGCGCAAAACTCCCTAGTGGGTCAATTAGAGAGATTATTGTTCATCCTAGAGGGGGATCACAAGCGGGGCAGAAACTGCTACAAATATAGATGGATTGACACATCGATTTCCCAGTTTTACTGCTAAAAACTTAAGTTGACAAATACAGTCCGAATTTCTTATAGGCTGTTGATTTTCCCCCTAGCTGTCTGACAGGTGCAGTCAGTGACTGCAGTGCTTCAGTTTCAACTGGACTGCTCATCTTTATGAAATAATAGGCTATTGTGAGAGGTTCAAAGTTTAAAGCCAATTGTTTAATTCGATTGGTTTATATTTTTCCTTGTTAGAATACGTAGGCCTATTTGACCTTATTTTGACTCAGGACTAATAGACAATGTATTTGTTGCTAATTTATTTTTCATTGAGCCATTGAACCATTAAGGCTTTAATTATTTAAAAACTTTTATGATTGTCCACTAATGAATATGTTCTATAATTTTTCCCATTCAGGAACAAAAGAAGAGAATGAACGGGAAATTTCAAGTAGCAGAGATAGTCCTCAATCACGGTCAAAAAAACCTCGCAAAGCACGGACGGCCTTTTCAGACCACCAACTCAACCAGTTAGAGCGAAGCTTCGAGCGCCAAAAATACCTCAGCGTGCAGGACCGCATGGACCTCGCGGCAGCACTCAACCTGACCGACACACAAGTAAAAACCTGGTACCAAAACCGACGGTATGTCACACCTATTTCAAAGAATCATTATCTTCATCATTTTATTTTTATTTTATTTTATTTGTGTAATTTCTATTATTATTAGGCTATTATTATTAGCCAATTTTTTGTTGGGCCTATTTGATGTTTTATTTTGGTGGTGACGTTTGTATTATTATTTACATTAATATAATACTATTATAACATTGTAATAACGGTAGTAGGCCTATGCAATTTCAGACCATAATAACACGATTTAAGGTGGATGCATGTGTTGTTTAGTTAATTTCGTTCCTAATTAATAGTGCAGTTTAGTGTATTTTTTATATTTCAAGTGTACTGCCTTTTCATGCAGACCCATAACGTGCATGGATTTAAGTTAATTAGGCCTACTGAACAGACATAATAGAATAGAATAACTTAAGAACAGATCAAGGGGAATAATTAAACAGGCCTAATGAAAATGGTTGTCATGGAACAGACAAGGATATTTATTTACAAGATGAACCCACACCGTTTTATTCCATGGTATTGGTTATTGAAATACACGTCACTCTGGGACTATTAAAGTCTGTCTGAACAACACATGATGTTGGCAATGCACAATTTGCCTCTCTGGCGTCATTGTTAAGATTTCCCCAATATGTCAGCCAAGATTAGTGTTAGCAGCGCCCACCTAGTAATACAAAGACACAACCCAATATAATGACGAAATATGTTATGACTGCAATCATTTTTTCGATCCTGCAGTTATCTTTCTCGTTGAAAGTAGCAGCCTATAGTACAACAACACATACGTTTTTATGAATGATTTGGGTATAAAATAACATCTTCAAGTAAATCTGCCAATGTTCACAGCATACTTGGTTAGTTTATACAGAGGCCTAACGAGAAGGATCAATGAGCGAGTAATGACCTGAAATGAATCTATGATCTTATCAACCAAATATAGGCATTGCACTGTACACTTGAAATACATTTTCTGGATGTAGCTACAGGTCCTTTGCCTGGGCTAATTAAAGGCATAACCACCGATTCATGCTGCAAATAATTAGGCCTCACCAATTAAGGGCCCGTTTGGGGAATTCTCGGAGCCTGAACCGGTTTAATAATTGATTTGTTGTATTTTGATCTGATTTCAGGACGAAGTGGAAAAGACAGACAGCGGTCGGATTAGAGCTACTGGCTGAAGCCGGAAATTATTCCGCCTTACAAAGAATGTTCCCGTCGCCCTATTTCTACCACCCGAGCTTGTTGGGTACCATGGACAGCACGACAGCAGCCGCCGCAGCCGCAGCAATGTACAGTAGTATGTACCGGACTCCGCAGCAACCACATCCCGGTCTCCAGAGACCCCTTGTCCCGAGAGTACTCATCCATGGCCTTGGGCCGGGGGGGCAACCGGCATTGAACCCGCTGGGTAACCCCATGCCCGGCACGCAGCATCAGCGGTAGAAACAAGAACAAGACGATTCCTATCAGAAAAACTGTTTTAACCACATTTGATGTGAGTAACTGCGCTGAACGATGAACAATACATTTGATAAGGACAATATATGAAAGGCAATTTTACAGAAGGAGAAGGAGGTAATATTTAATGACTGAGAGACAGTTCTGACGTAACCACGAACTGTCTGCAGCATCGAGTCGAGGCCATGAAAGAAAAAGGACTGTTCATATGTATGATTGTTTGTTTGTTTGTTTTTTGTACAAATTCACGTATACTAGCAAATAAACTTATAAAGTTTATTAGATGGAGAAAAGGGTTGAATAAAGACGGAATGATACTAAAATGAATATTCTTGGATACTTCTATTGGGTCAGACGTCCGGGGCTGCCAGTCTGAACTTGGAACTGCATTGCCATCCAAACATTCAAAACCCCATGTGGCATTAAAATGTCTGCAGGCTAAAAGCGTATGGTGTTAAAATGAGATAGGCCTACAAAGACAAATAATATGTTTATATTTTGATAACGTGCAGTCAATTAGGTTACCAAGGAGCCAAAACGATAACTCCAAAAATTACCTCTGTAGCCCAAATGATAACGATAAAATTCGTTGTTATTTTACATAATGAACATACATCAACTTTTCGTTTTTTCGTTTTTTATCTGAAGCTTAATCTTCATCTCGAATCTCTGGATTTAAAGTGTTTCCATTCATTTCCTAACCATATATTTCCTATAGATTTAAAGTCACCTACAGATTCAAAGTTATGAGTACATTTTTATTTAATCGAACATGAGGCTATATGGGACTTTCTTTAGGCTACTTTTCAGTTTATCTTGTGACCGCATTCATTTCGCGAGAACTGTACCCTTGTGGCCTAAATGCAAATGCAGCAGGCAGCTATCTCTCCCTCTCTCTATGATGGTGAGAATTAATGGTTTGATTAGCTGTGATGCTGGGTTGCTGCGGTGGGAACCGGGAAGGTGGTCCTCGCGCAGCAGCTGTTCTATGGGAGCACAACGCTCGAGACAAGCGCTCCGGACAGACAGCAAGCGGGAGGGTTCTCAGCGTGAGCGAGCAAAAAGTCCACCAACACTAAAACCATACTTTTTTTTTTAACAACACATCGATGCACATTATCCGTTGTTCAAGGTCCTTATTTTGGACACCGTTATCCGTTGGCTTTACAGTGAAAACAGAACATTTTAATACATTTTCTTGAAGAAAAAAATGAACGTTTAGCCTACCTGAACCAGATGCAGATGTATGATCATGCCTAGTAAGCGAACCCATTTGACTTATAAGAACCAGGAAGGGCAGTGATTTATGAGATGTAAACAAATATTAGAGCTACTGCGCAAAATATCAGATCCTAACCTTTTTCCTTAGTATATTGCAGTGGGTTATATCAGGGTCACACAGAGTGTTTCTTGGTAGTCTAAAACACATCTACTTGAAACAAAAGTATACACCTCACACACACGGTTATGGGCTTACAAAAACGATGATACCTGAACCATGTCAGATATAGAGCTGAAACGTATTCCATTTTTAGTTTGCTTCCCAATATTATACTTTATATACATCACAGAAGACTGAAATATAGCACAACTGTTTGACATAGAAACACCAGATGTTGTTGTTGAAATAATGTTTATTAATAACGAAATTATGAAAAATATTAATAACATTCCACCCATGAGGCTACTAGGTCATTTGGCTGCAGGAAAGGGCTACAAAATAATTCATTTGGCCTCAGCCTTTTGCACCTGTCTTGGGTCTTGGATACTCTTATGATTCTCTATCTAGGACAGCGTGTATGTTGCTATCTGTGACAGAGCTAAACCAATGCCACGCGGGACTATAATTAAATGAACATTAGAATAGTTTCTTTTTTAAGTATATTCACGTCCTCTGGAGAATAGTGGCGAGGGGGCGCTTTCATGTGAATTGACTCTCGGATGGAAGCGCCTCGGGGCACGTTTGTTTGCGCTTCCCTAATTGGTGAATCGTTTGCTGATTTCTGTGTTATTAAATTCCTGTTCAAGCCAAGTTGACCTCTGCTGGTCTCAACAGTGACAAGGGAACGCTATAGGCTGCTTTACGTAGGCTATAGCCCTATCGCAGTTTCTTCTCAGTTTATCAATGAAAGAAGATTATAACCTGGCCTGTTGTCTTTATGATCAGGCTATGACTATCCAGATAAAACTTAAACGGCAAAACAAAAGATAGCTCTTCAAAGCAACGATGAAAAAAATTACGAAAAGCAATAGGCTATACATCGAAGGGCACTTAAATATAGGGATCATGTGTCCCATAAACAAATATTTTTTGTCATATTTCCTGCAGCGTTATTTGCTAAATCATGAATTGGTATTCTCAACAGAGACTGGAAGAGCCGGCGATTGGTGAAGTTCATCACAAGAAACATCAAACGTTCTTCCCATTCGAGGATAGAAAAACGGCATAGTTCAGTCGTCCACCATTAGATTTCGTAATTAAAAGCTAACATACAGATAAAACAATGTATGCTCCCCCAGGTGAGGGACTAAGGAGGTATTCGCACAGCCACCGCATGGCAAATAATTTATTAAGGGGTTGGATTGAATAGCATGCTGAAGAGCAGTGATTTTTATTGGTGCACATCCTCATTATTACTATTGCAACATTTGGATGAGTTAGGCTAGTATTAGGGTTTACATTTCCTTTTTCGTATACTTTATTTGGAAATAGCGAGAAATAGAACATGTGTTAGGAACACATATATTGCATCAAATTATGCGAAGTACAAAATCATTGTTTTAAAAAAACTTTAGGACTGATTGGTAATTGTCATTGTACCTTGCCTACGTGTGCTCTGCTGTTTCAGCTATATGCACATCAACAGTATTGCAAACAGCACCCACGTCCAATGTAGCACAATAATCAATTTAATAACATTTTATTGTGTGCATGGATTCTAAACATTATTCTAAACATTATTTATTTATTGCTCTGTGCAAAGAATGGGAGTGCCATTCTAATTCCGTAATAATAAGCCTTTCAACCCTATCTGAATTAATAGGCTGTTTCCCCTCATAGTCTATAGTCAGCCATTGCCCCCTTTTTCTCATGTCGAGTCATGCAATTGAGATTATCCTAACATTGACAAAATATTCATAATTTACAACAAATAGCAAGACATCATAGTCAACCACTTATGCTGGCCTAACTAAAATATAAATCAATGTTGATTAAAATGCTTCCTTTTTCGCATTATTATTAAATTGACCTACACATGTTCACAAGAACTTGAGTATAACATCCCTAGTGGCCATGCAGACAAAATACAAAGTTTGCAGAAAGAAATTAACCTGCCGAAGTTCCCCGTGTCGTCAAGAAAAAAAGTTTCAAAGATCAATCTGTACACTCAACATTTGTTTGACTCAAGTAATTTTGCTCTGTTGAAACATTCAATTTTATTATTAATCTAAATGCATTGCACCCGAGGCCGAACACCCATATGAAATCAGCTGCACAGGGGCATTATAAACCAAACAGAACGGCATTGCATATTAATACCAATTATGATATCCACATACATAATTTGAGTATTAGCTGATTCATAACCTATAGTTGTGGTAATTTCGTTCATGTAGCTTTTGATAAAGGTAGCCTGGACAATTTTCTTGAGAACGTATTGTTGAGAAGGCCAAGCGGTTGGTTTGTTGGTTGGAGAGGGCCAAGGCAACGGGTGTTAAAAAATTAAACGAAGATGTTCAGGCCTTTCATTGCCATGAAACACACTGACCAGAACAGAACAGACGGGTTACAGAAGGCTGGTTTGTTCTCGTTGCCTCCAGGAACCAACAGCGTAGGCCCTCTTTAATCGCTGCTGCTTTTTCCAACTGATGTAATGGCGGGAATATTTTAGTCATTATCCTAATGAGGTAACACTTACGCTCTCTTCGGCCCTCTCATTACCACGCCACTTGCGTCACTCTCTTAACACGAATATCACCAGATCGTTTTTATCCCAAATAATACAAACACTTCTCCAATAATTAGGCGCCCGAGACGAGCGAGGTGACTTAGTTGGATCTTAGATGGTGGTGTGGTTGGCGTTTGGCTATTTACGCGCACAGTTCAACAAACAGACTAGGAATGGATTGTGTGGTGATTTTTTAAAACTTTTTGTGTCCTCCCTCAATTATCGTTGGTTGGATCCTTAATCTTGCCCGGTGGTGATGACTGGGTGTCAAAGTGATGAATGTAAGATGATGGGTTGTCAACATGTGCGTTTTCAAAGCTGGTGGATTTGGGAAAATAGTAATAACAAGGTTAGAATCAGGCGAAGTGTGAATTTGGATTTATGCAAAGAGGCTGTTATTGTTGGCAGTCGCTGTGATGTAGGACCAGGGCCAGCTCTAGCCTTTTGGGGTCCCTAAGCTAGATTTTGTTGGGCCCCCCCTCCTGGCAAAACATTTTAGTGGCCCCCCTTTTGACAGTGGATAAAACATTTACGTTTTTAAGTTTATTTCCTGCAGTTCTACACATTTTGCCATGCTGCGTAGAGAAAAAAAATCAGTTTTAAGGAACGTTTTCTGCAATTCTACACATTTTGCCATGGGGCAGAGAGAAAAAAATGTGCAGTTTACAGCAAATCTTCTACAATTCTACCATTATTGTCATGGGGTGGAGATATGTTTTTTTGTCGTTTTAAAGCAAATTTCCTGCAATTCTACACATTTTGAAATTATTTATGCTATGTTAATATGATATCTGAGTGAGAATGACTAACAAAATCAATGGGGGTCCCCTGGAGGTTATGGTCCCTGGGCATATTCCCTGCAGGTCTGGTTCGTATTCGGCCATGATTACTACAAGTTTAGATAGTTGGCTAGACTAACTACCAACCTAATAAAAAAAAAAGCTTACATGGCTAATTTAGTGACATGACAAGAGAAAAACTCCTAATGCACAACCAAATGTCAAAATTGCACCCGGTGTATTCTACTATTGTTACTTTCGACAGTAAATTGAGATCCCGACTGAGTCCCTCCCCCAAAAATTAAAATAAAAACAATAATTGGGTCTTGGGCCCCCTGGCGGCCGGGCCCCTAAGCGAAAGCTTATGTCGCTTTTGCCTGGAACCGGCCCTGTGTAGGACCTGTTGCATACACTCAAAACATATAGGCCTACTGCTGTAGTTGTGACATTAACCAATATTGTCCTAGTGAATAATGCAAATATTCCGATTTGTGTTTAGGGTACGTAGCCAATATAATCATAAGTGGCAAGAATCTGCACATTGTAGGTTATGTCATTTGAAATATTATTTAGGCTGGGGAGCGATTATTTAGGCTACTGTTCAACAGGTGCAGTTGGACACACACCAGACATACAGTACATCTTAAACTTTTGTGTTCCTTTACCATTGTTCATCTATGATATTACCAATATTGATATTTTCAGAAACTCCAACATTGTCGAATTGTGTCCGACTGATAAGTATTTTTTTAAATAATACATCTCCAAATGTTTTTTCTATGGACTACTTTACAATGTAACCTTAGTCAGAAATGAATAAAAGATTGATTAGGAGCAGCTGTATATCTATACCTGAGCTTTCCCTGTCAGCTTCGTTCAATTAGGCCTGACTTTGATTGTGCTGCGGCTAATACAAATTGACAAGCAGGTGTGTTAAGTGTAACATAATAAGGTGCGTTTCAGTCTATTAGTGTGCTATTAGATTTACACCTCCATCAAGCAGTCCTTCCATCAGAAACTGATTGGTTGGAAATATAATAGGCTGAGATGGAGTTGAAGCCTGCTTGTAATATGACCTTCTGCTGAAAATGTACAGTTTGTCACATTGAGTCAAGTAGATTTTTAAGTAGACTACAATACAGTCAATTGTAATTCGTATTTAAATGGGTCCATAACATAATTACATGGTAATTACATGGCCTCATCATTTCAGCACATCTCTTGCTCTCTTTCTTTCTTTCTTTCTTTCTTTCTTTCTTTCTTTCTTTCTTTCTTTCTTTCTTTCTTTCTTTCTTTCTTTCTTTCTTTCTTTCTTTCTTTCTTTCTTTCTTTCTTTCTTTCTCTCTTTCTCTCTCTCTTTCTCTCTCTCTCTCTCGCTCTCTCTCTCTCTCTCGCTCTCTCTCGCTCTCTCGCGGTCTCTCGCTCATGACAGCTGATGGTGGTGAATCTCCGCTACCTTTCATGTTTTCAAACCCAACCATGCTGTCACATGCGACCGGATGAAGGGGGAAGAGACGAAGAGAAAAAAGTCTGTCAGCAGTGATGTCAAAAGCTTCAATTTTCTCCGGAGCAATTAAGGGTTTCATCACAGCGGAGTGATGTCAGGATTCATTACAGCTCAACAACAGCTAATTGGTTCAAGGTTAAAGAAACGGATCTGACAGCATTATATTTTAAGTGACAGACTCAGTTTCTGGTGCTGGCATTTCACAGAGCACGGCACTGACATTAAAAAAGAGAGGGAGGGTGGGATGGAGGGAGGAGGAGGGGGTTGAGAAGCAATTGAAATTACTGCACATTAGGAGTGTGATCGGTTAGAACTAACATACTGTATCTACGTAGCTCTCAAAGGGAAACTGCACAGGGACTGGTGGCTGGGTCCTCTAACTGGAGAAATTACTAATACTGTAGCAATGAATCATGCACCACTTTCATGGCCTAGTAGCCTAGTACAACTACAAGCTAGATTTACATTGGATGGACGCAGGACGACTAACTACCATCTCACATGTGAATTAGAATCCAGAGCAGTTTGACTGTGTGTCTGGTGTCTTTCTATCCTATTCGCCAAGAGATTCTTGTCACTCGACCTGCTATCACTGTTGGCCAGCTACCCATGTCATTCAAAATGTCAAACTTTTGACTCATCTGTCCATAGAACATTCTTCCAGGATTCTTGAAGATCATCCAGGTTCTTCCACTTGCTTTTTTGGCAAACATGAGTCGACTTCTTGGACGACATGGGTCCCGTTTTGTCTGATGAAAACCTAACACTGCATTCCACAGTAAGAACCTCATACCAATGGTCAAGCATAGTGGTGGTAGTGTGATGGTTTGGGGATGCTTTGCTGCCTCAGAACCTGAACGATTGCCATCCTTGAAGGAACCATGAATTCTGCTATGTATCAGAGAGTTCTACAAGATTATATCAGGCCATCTACCCAGCTTGGTCATGCAGCAAGACAATAATCCAAAGCAAACAAGCAAGTCTACATCAGAATATCTGAAAAGCAACACATTTTAAGTTTTGGAATGGCCTAGCAAAGTCCAGACCTAAACCCCATTGAGATGTTGTGGCAGGACCCGTTAAAGTAGAAGAGTATGCAATTTGGGATGCATACATTGTTACAATGTTCCTTGCCTCTTTCCTTCTTTCCTTCTTTCCTCATCGGCATTATTATTATTAGCTCAGCGCTATCAGCCAGACAATATCATTTAGATTTTTCTTTAAATTAGGGGGCCCCAATTTGAGAAGAGAAATGGAATGTTATTGAGTGAAATTAATTATAGATTGGATCATCCATAATGTGGAGCTGCAGGAGCCGTATCTTTCAAGTGAGCAGTTGTCTACCCTTTGCCTTTCTTTCTTTTCTTTCACTCTCCTCTTAAAGTGGAAAACCTGATCCTTTGAACTGATTGTTTGTTTAACCGCTATAGCAGGTTCCCCAAGGTCTGATCAAGTGTTGATCTAAGATTGGATTTAAAATCGCCTAATGAGGAACTCTTTGGATAATTAGTGGTAGCTGGATTGCTTGTGGATAATTTGAGTACTTCGCCACCACACAGCGGTACAAAGAGGAGGGAGGGAGACGGGGATGATGATGAAAGAAGAGAGAGATCAGGGTTAATGAACATTATCACGTTGACTTGCTCTCTACCTTTCTGTTTTTATCCTTTGTTCTTCCCAGGGCTGCGTCATTATTGGTGTAACAGAATAATTAGCTGTATAGTTCATAGCGGGGATAGATGGAGGGAGGGAGTGGAGGGGGAGGGGGAGAAGGGAGGGCTGTTGTTGGGACTGTGGTAATAAGACTGTATGAAGGTGTCTGCTGGGGAGGTCCAGCAGGGAATGAGGAGATGACAGTGGACCTATGGAGAGACGGGGACTCTCCCTCCTCTATCCCTTCTCTCTCCCTCTCATCTCCCTCTCCACCATCTCTCTCTACTCTCCTTTATCTTCCCTGTCTCCCCCCTCTGTTCTCACTCAGCAGTCAGCAGGAGACTATAAACAAGAGCTGTGTCCAGTTTAGACAATCGTATAAGTCCTGACTGGTCCCCTTACTCCCCTATAAACCACCAGTAATAAACTGTGGCTGCTATTTTCTTTCCATGATTGATCCATCAGGACTGTGTGAAGATGGGTGAAGACTACTACCCTTGACTTGTGTGGCTAAATAAGATTTTTTTATCAGGTTAATAGCACAAATAAAGGATCCGCATTGAGAGGTTTGTTTGTTTCTACACAGTGTTATACAACATTATTAGTGTCACGCCCTGACCTTAGTATTCTTTGTTTTCTTTATTATTTTGGTTAGGTCAGCGGGTGACATGGGTGATATATGTTTTTCCTGTCTAGGGTTTTTTGTATGTTTATGGGGGTTAACCAGTCTAGGTGTTTTGTATGTCTATGGTTGCCTAGATTGGTTCTCAATTAGAGGCAGCTGTTTATCGTTGTCTCTGATTGGGAACCATATTTAGGCAGCCATATCCCTTGAGTATTTTGTGGGTGATTATCTATATCTATGTTTAGTTGCTTGTGTCAGCACTATTAGTATATAGCTTCACGTTCGTTTTGTTGTTTTTGTATAGTTCGTCCTGTGTTCTTTCTTGATTAAAGAAGATGCATTCTAATCACGCTGCGCTTTGGTCTCATCGCTATAACGAACGTGACAATTAGCCATTAATTCAGAGGGTAACGGCACCATTCCGTCATGTTGCATGAGTTGGTGATGCTGCAAGATTTTCTGTTTTGTTCAATGTGAAAAACGACAACCCCATGTTGTTTATCTAATTCTCATCCCGTCATTGTCTGTTTTCAGGCTGGAACCAAAGTAGTGAGAGAGAGGCCCTTTACTAAAACTAGCCTGTTTTGTGTTATTACGGTTGACTCCAGTCTCCAGTCCAGATCCATTTCTGGCAAGGACAGAGTGACAAAGCCTGGCTATTAAGTGCAATGAAGGTGTGAAGAGATGGGTGATAAGACGTTAGCAGATACCTGTGAGGTATACAAGCCTGGGCCTGCCACATGGTGAAAAGTGATTCGCGGCTAGCTGGGCTTAAGCATTATTGGCCATGTCCACTTCCCACTCCTACTGCTGCTGTGGGCATCAGGGCGGAAAACAAGTTGTTGATTAGTGCTGTATTGCCAGCTTGCAGCTTTTTCATGACATGCAACAATCAAGGCCTGTAAAGACTAGCAGAGAGACGGTTTCTTTTAATAAACTCACTCACATAAGCTTTGCACGTCGAAGACACATGCACGCACGCACGCACGCACACACACACACACACACACATACACACACACACAGACCTACTAGGATATGGGCAGAAAGAATGGTACATCCAATGAAGGACCAGGGTTTGCAGACAGCCAGTGGGAAAGAGGACTTACCTCCAATAGACTTGCCTGGAAACAAAACTGGTCTGTCTCTCCGTAAACTATGGGGATGCTCTTTTTATTATGAGGTTTATTATCTTCTCTGTAGCCACACACACAAAGCAATCCCCCTCAGTTGAAGCGATTTGCTGTTCACAATACGTCAGCTTAACCAGCCAGGTCAGGTCAAGTTGACTCAAAGAATAGAGACTTTAGTGTCCCACCCACCCAAGACTGCACAACTAGTCTGCATCCCAAATGGCACCCTATTTCCTATATTAGTACCCTACTTCTGTAAAGTAATGCACTATATAGGGAATAGAGTGCCATTTGCGACACAATATTTACAGTTCTAAGGCTCACTGTGGTGAATACCAAGCCAAGGCACAAAGTGTCGCAGAGACAAAGCACCTCTTGCTCAGTGTGGAGTAAACATCTCATC
This sequence comes from Salvelinus alpinus, assembly GCF_045679555.1. NCBI lineage: Eukaryota > Metazoa > Chordata > Actinopteri > Salmoniformes > Salmonidae > Salvelinus > Salvelinus alpinus. The sequence goes on along the minus strand of NC_092101.1, from coordinate 32,070,598 downwards.
AAGTGTCTGGTTGCTCATTATGTGCTTCAGCTTATGTCCTTCCTCTTTGTGGTTTTTTTTCATAGCTTTTTTTAACGTTAAATGTAGATGTTACTTTTCCATAGGCAACATCATTTTTTAAAGATATTTCCCTATTATTTCCCATTCAAGTCTTGCAGTTTTTTTTGCATTGTCCAAATGGGGTCCCAACTGTGTCAACACTTACACCTATCACACAAGGATACTCAGTCATAGTTTGCGTACCAACGATGGTATATGCGTGCCAAAACACGCATATACCATCGTTGGTACACGAACACATACTTTATGGATGCGCACACATGCTCACGCAAGCCTACTCAGACACGGATCCTCGCGGCAAACTACCCACAATGGCGTCGGTTGAGCGGGATGCAGGGAAGGAAGACGAACATCTGATTTGTCACATTCGAAACGCTAATGTTTAAACCAAAAGGAAGAGCACACAGTAATGTGTTCATTCATCTGCATAAACACCACCTGTCCCAGTGCAGACAGATCCTCAAGCACTAGAAAGTTTACAGGCAGCCTGTGCAGAGCCAATCAGTGTGGGCCCAGCTGTGGTTTCACGAAACCACATCGTTTTCAAGTGTCAGAACGCACTGTGAGGACTGCTGGTGGTGCTGGAGAGAGAATATTTTCATTTCATGTCATCCACCAACGTGCAGCGAGTTGAAGAGGCGACAAGATAACAAAAAGGAAACAGGGTGCGCTACGTATCACGATTGACATCCACCAGGTAATTTATGCTGCCCCTTTATTTTATTTAGTCACTCCAGCGGCTTCAGTATAGACGCTGAGGAGTTGTTCTTGAAGGGTAATTTGGAGAGCATTTGGCATATTGCAGCCACTCTTTGCTTCAGAAATTCCCTCATTTGTCTCAGACACAAGCATTCAATGACTAAGTTATCAAAATCCACCACAGCATTGATCAGTTTGCCTTTCTTTTATAATGTTATCTCTGGAACAGCTCTTTAATGCCAAATACCTTGTTTATTTTGTTGTTGTTGTTGTTGTTTTTCATATACTGAGGCTGGAATAACACTTTGTCAGTTTTCTTTCTTAACTTCATTTCCAGGAGATGAATATATGAATATGCCGTGTTTGGAATGAAAAGGAGAGCTTGCCTCATACGACAAATGCTCTTCAATACTCCTCACCAACACAGAATGAGGAGCATATACTTTTGCACAGGGATGGCTGAACTCTTAATTTCTGTAAAACTGATGAATAGCTGGGTTGCCAGCTTGAAAGCAGGACCCAAGTTAGTTAGGAAATCTCATGATCTCCTTTACATGAACAAAATATGAATGCCTATGCTGAAATTAAATCTCTTAACACGTATCCCCTTTTCTAAGGGAAGTTGTATATTGTCCATCATTTTCTGTGTTGTTTTCAAGTGATCAAATATATAAAAAATAAACATCCAAAGTTTTCCCTATCTAGCTACAGTATCTCTCCTATTGTCGACTCCAGATCAGGCATTTTGGGGCACTGCATCCATTACCTCTGGGTTCTGCACTTTGTTTTTCTGTCCTTCAAAGACATCACATCAATTACCCATTGCCTTTGATAATAATAATCCAACTAGGACAATCATTTTTTGTTGTCATACAAGTGTTGTTAAGATAATAGGTCTCTTTCAAGCTGCCTACTTTCAAGGGTATTGGCTTTTAAAGGTAGAAATTGCGGCGGGCTAAGTAAGTCATCCTCCCGTCGCTGCAGAAATCATACGAGTGATCCGACAAGGAAGAAAGAGAACAATTAGAGATCATTTGGCAAAGAAGCTTTCCATTGCTTTCACTCTAGAGCCCTTTGTCTTTTGTGACCCGTTCTTTAAGAGCAAGGGGGGCGGGGGACTCGCAGAGAACCAGGATAGGGGCCTCAGTCACAGCCTCATGGCCTAGTCTTTCATCTAGCATCACAGTGAGAGCAGCACAAGTGCCAGTGTCTGCCAAGCCAGCCACTTTAATCAACTTAATGCAACAGATGCTGACGGTGGTGGCGGCTCGCGAGGCCCCAGGTCAGATTCAAAGAGGCCCACCGATGGATGGCGATGATGACACTGAGTGGATGCTTTTACTTTTCACTGCATGGGCTCTGTCTGTGGCTAGGGGGTACATGTAGTAAGAGTCAGGGATGGAGGGATATAGGGATGGAGGGATGGGGGAGACGAGGGTTGGGTCGTTGGACATGCAGTCAGACAACAGTCAGACAACCTGTCAGCCAGGCCAGGCCATGCTGGTCCCCTATCCTCGTCTGTACAAGGGGATACACAGTCCTTCTGATATGAAGTGTTGGTGATGGACCTTTGTTTAGTTCAAAGGTTTATACCTCTTTATTCCAAAATCCCTTTGTTGAGCCTTGGGCTTGAAATATGTATCACTGTCCCTTTCATTCCAGCCCTCTGAGGGAAAAGTCTAAGCTTGAAGTTTCTCTCCGAGAGTCGGTTTGAAATGGAGAGTCCATCCACACAGTGTCATAATCCTGCTAACCTGATTCCCAGTGCTAGGAAGAGGTGGGAAGGGAAAGGCCAGTAGTGATGTCTGACCTTCGGATATGGAGATACACCAGACCTTTACAACACGATGATACTAACAGGTTTACCACTATGGCTGGTACCCTTATTGGACATATGTATTATTATATTGTTCTTAGCTTTTTTGCTCTTTGATGTATTGCTGAATGTTTTTTCTTCATTTAAGCTTCATGCTGAATTTAGTTTATGCACTCCAGCATATTTAGCATTTATCTCTCAACTCAACCCTTTTCATTTATACAGACATTTGTGTCAGATTGTGCATCAGTGTGGTTAAGTGTGTGGTGATGTCAAGTGAAGTGTACCATGTTTTGTAAACTGTTCAAATCTAGGCCAGTGTCAGGATAATTTTTAAGGATTTGAAGTTTGATCCCGCATTCTCAGAAATCTCAGTTTAATGTAACATTCTGTGCTAACAAAAAATGCAAGAATATTAAAACATTTCACAACCACATACAATGGAAATCACTTTTCTGCCTACCATACCTGCAAAAGCCCACGGTAAAAATCCCTGAGCTGTGTAACGTGACATCGGCATCTCTTAGAAAAATGTTCTAATTGAGTCATAGAGAGCTAATGGTGTTTCTGCCTGTCTGTATCTCCTGTTGTAGATTAGACAGGCAATTTAATTGAGCGGTGTTAGCTGCCATACGAGAGGACAGAGAGACAGACAGAGACACGCTGCTCCCAGGCATGACATTGTTTTTGACTTAGCAAAGTGCTGAGCTCTGCACCTGACCGAACACAGAGACAAGGAGACACTCGACCCCTGAAGGAACTGGGAACTAGCTACCCAGACAGACTGGTGAGAGAACTACCCTTACCTTATCCAGTAATAACATAAACACTACCGAGCTGAGCCGAACCAAGCCAAGCCAAGCTGGCCTGGATCCACATTCACCTTACCTTCTCCAATAACATAGTGTAGTCATCCAGAGAGGGACCAAGACCTTGATATTCTAACACAGGGTGATGATCTTTTCTCTGCTTACACAGTTCTCATCTATCGTATATCAGTACTGTTCTTTAACAACAATATCAACTAAAAAGTAAAGACATGTGTCTTATTAATAATTAATAATTCATATTTTTCTTGGAATTCATTTTAGAAAGAGAGGGTGAGAGAGAGACAGAGAAAGAGAGAGAGAGAAAGGGAGATATAGCAAGGCTATATCAACGTTCTAGCTTTATCTAATATCGAGAACAAACCAATCCAATGCGCTTCAGCTTTATAAAGTAATATTTTCTATTCTCTTGAACTGGCATTTAGTTTTGTTGTTCCTGGAACAACACAATTGAGGGTTTGTTTTCATCTTTAGGTAGGTCCTCTTTGGGGAGTTTCTCTCACAGGGGTCAAACCACAGATTAATAGGGCTGGGTAATGAGTTCCCCGGAGTAAGTGTCTGGGTCTACACCTCCACCTCACCCCCCCTTTTCCTCATCCTCCTCTCCATTATCTCCCTATTTCCTCCTGTGATGGATGGATGGATGGTGGCAAGTACCATTCACACTCACACATCTCAAAGAAAAATGGCTAGGATGCTCCTTCTGTGGAGACATCAGCTATACTACTGCTGTATTTGCTCAGAGGCTGCATAGTTTTTCTTTCTATTTGTGTTTGTTGTCATCCATGTTGAACTGTCACAGCTGTCGCTCTCTTGTTGTTCGGTGTTTCAAATACTGCATCCCAAATGGCACTCTATTCCCTATTTAGTGCACTACATAGGGGAAGGGTGCCATTTGGGACACAAGGTAGGAAGTACGAGCAACAGGAAGGAATGTTAAGTTGCTCCTTTGTTTTTCTCAGGTACTTAAAGCAGCAGCTTAGTGTAGTTCCATATCTGGTAGATTCCCACCAAGTCTTTGATGTAATCGAAGCCCTTGATGCTCAGACCAGAACATTGAGATGAATATGAAACCCATCAAGAGCAATATGAATGACAAGGTATTACGCTTGCAGATTGATAAGGCCTAATGGAAGTACAGCATTATGCAATGATACAAGGCTCTATTCCTGGAGGAGCAATAGTCTTCCAGGAATCTTCTATGTAGGAAGACTGAATATGTTCTTTTGAAAAGTGTAAAGGCCATGCTGAATTGTACTGAGGTTGTACTGTGAAATCTTCAACAGACTATTGATGATCATGGAGATTGGGAGGCTCAGTAAGGCTGACTGAAGTTAGTGCTTCTCTCTTTTTAGACTGGGAGTGCTTGGCCCATTATGAGATAGCTACATAATGGAGAATTGTAGATCAGTAAGCAAGTAAGCTACACAAATAATGTATTGAAAAAAGGTTAAAGTAGCCTCAAGGAATTTCAGTGATGCTGTTTAACACTTGACCATAGACTAATTTATATAATGGACCAAGTAAACACCTGCCTTCTGCCCCATTGCACTATACTTGGATTAATCAGCAAAATTCCTCACACATAAATTATGATTAAAATGTAAAAAGTCACACACACAGTAATGGTAACTTAAAATGTAAAAATCTCTCTGACGAGCAATGCCGACCCCTGAGATATGTCTAAAATCCATAACAGTATAAGATTAAGAGGTTTGAGGAGTGAGGTTAT